>NW_027140589.1:0-340625 GCF_036365525.1 Heterodontus francisci | reverse complement strand
AGTTCCCCTGATGGTTTAATATACACGGGACATGTTACCAGGTGAACAGTATAAGTGAGGAGAGTGAGTTCCCCTGATGGTTTAATATACACAGGACATGTTACCAGGTGAACAGTATAAGTGAGGAGATTGTGTTCCCCTGATGGTTTAATACACACAGGACATGTTACCAGGTGAACAGTATAAGTGAGGAGAGTGTGTTCCCCTGATTGTTTAATACTGACAGGACATGTCACCAGGTGAACAGTATAAGTGAGAAGAATGAGTTCCCCTGTTTGTTTAATACTGACGGGACATGTTACCAGGTGAACAGTATAAGTGAGGAGAATGTGTTCCCCTGATTGTTTAATACACACGGGACATGTTACCAGGTGAACAGTATAAGTGAGAAGAATGAGTTCCCCTGTTTGTTTAATACTGACGGGACATGTTACCAGGTGAACAGTATAAGTGAGGAGAGTGTGTTCCCCTTATGGTTTAATACACACGGGACATGTTATCAGGTGAACAGTATAAGTGAGGATAGTGTGTTCCCCTGATTGTTTAATGCACACGGGACATGTTACCAGCTGAACAGTATAAGTGAGGAGAGTGTGTTCCCCTGATGGTTTCATATACACGGGACATGTTACCAGGTGAACAGTATAAGTGAGGAGAGTGTGTTCCCCTGATGGTTTAATATACACGGGACATGTCACCAGGTGAACAGTAGAAGTGAGCAGAATGTTTTCCCCTGATGGTTAAATATGCAAAGGACATGTTACCAGGTGAACAGTATAAGTGAGGAGAGTGTGTTCCCCTGATGGTTTAATACTGACGGGACATGTTACCAGATGAACAGTATAAGTGAGGAGAGTGTGTTCCCCTGATGGTTTAATGCACACAGGACATGTTACCAGGTGAACAGTATAAGTGAGGAGAGTGTGTTCCCCTGATGGTTTAATATACACGGGACATGTTACCAGGTGAACAGTATAAGTGAGGAGAATGTGTTCCCCTGATGGTTTAATATACACGGGACATGTTTCCAGGGGAACAGTATAAGTGAGGACAGTGTGTTCCCCTGATGGTTTAATATACACGGGACATGTTACCAGATGAACAGTATAAGTGAGGCGAGTGTGTTCACCTGATGGTTTAATACGCACGGGACATGTTACCAGGTGAACAGTATAAGCGAGGAGAGTGTGTTCCCCTGTTTGTTTAATACGCACGGGACATGTTACCAAGTGAACAGTATAAGTGAGGAGAGTGCGTTCCCCTGATTGTTTAATACACACGGGACATGTTTCCAGGTGAACAGTATAAGTGAGGAAAATGTGTTCCCCTGTTTGTTTAATACGCACGGGACATGTTACCAAGTGAACAGTATAAGTGAGGAGAATGTGTTCCCCTGATTGTTTAATACACACGGGACATGTTACCAGGTGAACAGTATAAGTGAGGAGAATGTGTTCCCCTGTTTGTTTAATACGCACGGGACATGTTACCAAGTGAACAGTATAAGTGAGGAGAGTGCGTTCCCCTGATTGTTTAATACACACGGGACATGTTACCAGGTGAACAGTATAAGTGAGGAGAATGTGTTCCCCTGTTGGTTTAATACGGACGGGACATTTTACCAAGTGAACAGTATAAGTGAGGAGAATGTGTTCCCCTGATTGTTTAATACGCACGGGACATGTTACCAGGTGAACAGTATAAGTGAGGAGAGTGTGTTTCCCTGATTGTTCAATACACACGGGACATGTCACCAAGTGAAATGTATAATTGAGGAGAGTGTGTTGCCCTGATGGTTTAATATACACGATACATGTTACCAGGTGAACAGTATAAGTGAGGAGAGTGTGTTCCCCTGATGGTTTAATATACACGGAACATGTTACCAGGTGAACAGTATAAGTGAGGAGAGTGTGTTCCCCTGATGGTTTAATATACACGGGACATGTTCCCAGGTGAACAGTATAAGTGAGGAGAGTGTGTTCCCCTTGTGGTTTAATACACACGGGACATGTTATCAGGTGAACAGTATAAGGGAGGAGAGTGTGTTCCCCTGATTGTTTAATATACACAGGACATGTTACCAGGTGAATAGTATAAGTGAGGAGAGTGTGTTCCCCTGATTGTTTAATACTGACAGGACATGTCACCAGGTGAACAGTATAAGTGAGAAGAATGAGTTCCCCTGTTTGTTTAATACTGACGGGACATGTTACCAGGTGAACAGTATAAGTGAGGAGAATGTGTTCCCCTGATTGTTTAATACACACGGGACATGTTACCAGGTGAACAGTATAAGTGAGAAGAATGAGTTCCCCTGTTTGTTTAATACTGACGGGACATGTTACCAGGTGAACAGTATAAGTGAGGAGAGTGTGTTCCCCTTATGGTTTAATACACACGGGACATGTTATCAGGTGAACAGTATAAGTGAGGATAGTGTGTTCCCCTGATTGTTTAATGCACACGGGACATGTTACCAGCTGGACAGTATAAGTGAGGAGAGTGTGTTCCCCTGATGGTTTCATATACACGGGACATGTTACCAGGTGAACAGTATAAGTGAGGAGAGTGTGTTCCCCTGATGGTTTAATATACACGGGACATGTCACCAGGTGAACAGTAGAAGTGAGCAGAATGTTTTCCCCTGATGGTTAAATATGCAAAGGACATGTTACCAGGTGAACAGTATAAGTGAGGAGAGTGTGTTCCCCTGATGGTTTAATACTGACGGGACATGTTACCAGATGAACAGTATAAGTGAGGAGAGTGTGTTCCCCTGATGGTTTAATGCACACAGGACATGTTACCAGGTGAACAGTATAAGTGAGGAGAGTGTGTTCCCCTGATGGTTTAATATACACGGGACATGTTACCAGGTGAACAGTATAAGTGAGGAGAATGTGTTCCCCTGATGGTTTAATATACACGGGACATGTTTCCAGGGGAACAGTATAAGTGAGGACAGTGTGTTCCCCTGATGGTTTAATATACACGGGACATGTTACCAGATGAACAGTATAAGTGAGGCGAGTGTGTTCACCTGATGGTTTAATACGCACGGGACATGTTACCAGGTGAACAGTATAAGCGAGGAGAGTGTGTTCCCCTGTTTGTTTAATACGCACGGGACATGTTACCAAGTGAACAGTATAAGTGAGGAGAGTGCGTTCCCCTGATTGTTTAATACACACGGGACATGTTTCCAGGTGAACAGTATAAGTGAGGAAAATGTGTTCCCCTGTTTGTTTAATACGCACGGGACATGTTACCAAGTGAACAGTATAAGTGAGGAGAATGTGTTCCCCTGATTGTTTAATACACACGGGACATGTTACCAGGTGAACAGTATAAGTGAGGAGAATGTGTTCCCCTGTTTGTTTAATACGCACGGGACATGTTACCAAGTGAACAGTATAAGTGAGGAGAGTGCGTTCCCCTGATTGTTTAATACACACGGGACATGTTACCAGGTGAACAGTATAAGTGAGGAGAGTGTGTTCCCCTGTTGGTTTAATACGGACGGGACATTTTACCAAGTGAACAGTATAAGTGAGGAGAATGTGTTCCCCTGATTGTTTAATACGCACGGGACATGTTACCAGGTGAACAGTATAAGTGAGGAGAGTGTGTTTCCCTGATTGTTCAATACACACGGGACATGTCACCAAGTGAAATGTATAATTGAGGAGAGTGTGTTGCCCTGATGGTTTAATATACACGATACATGTTACCAGGTGAACAGTATAAGTGAGGAGAGTGTGTTCCCCTGATGGTTTAATATACACGGAACATGTTACCAGGTGAACAGTATAAGTGAGGAGAGTGTGTTCCCCTGATGGTTTAATATACACGGGACATGTTCCCAGGTGAACAGTATAAGTGAGGAGAGTGTGTTCCCCTTGTGGTTTAATACACACGGGACATGTTATCAGGTGAACAGTATAAGGGAGGAGAGTGTGTTCCCCTGATTGTTTAATATACACAGGACATGTTACCAGGTGAATAGTATAAGTGAGGAGAGTGTGTTTCCCTGATTGTTTAATACGCACGGGACATGTTACCAAGTGAACAGTATAAGTGAGGAGAATGTGTTCCCTGATTGTTTAATGCACACGGGACATGTTACCAGGTGAACAGTATAAGTGAGGAGAATGTGTTCCCCTGATTGTTTAATGCACACGGGACATGTTACCAGGTGAACAGTATAAGTGAGGAGAATGTGTTCCCCTGTTTGTTTAATACACACGGGACATGTTTCCAGGTGAACAGTATAAGTGAGGAGAATGTGTTCCCCTGATGGTTTAATATACACGGGACATTTCATCAAGTGACCAGTATAAGTGAGGAGAGTGTGTTCCACTGATGGTTTAATACTGACGGGACATGTTACCAGATGAACAGTATAAGTGAGGAGAGTGTGTTCCCCTGATGGTTTAATACGCACGGGACATGTTACCAGGAGAAAAGTCTAAGTGAGGAGAGTGCTTTCCCCTGATGGTTTAATATTCACGGGACATGTTTCCAAGTGAACAGTGTAAGTGAGGAGAGTGTGTTCTCCTGATGTTTTAATATACATGGGATATGTTACCAAGAGATAAGTCTAAGTGAGGAGAGTGTGTTCCCCTGATGGTTTAATATTCACGGGACATGTTACCAGGTGAACTGTATAAGTGAGGAGAGTGTGTTCCCCTGATGGTTTAATACTGACGGGACATGTTACCAGATGAACAGTGTAAGTGAGGAGAGTGTGTTCCCCTGATGGTTTAATATACACGATACATGTTACCAGGTGAACAGTATAAGTGAGGAGAGTGTGTTCCCCTGATGGTTTAATATACACGGGACATGTTCCCAGGTGAACAGTATAAGTGAGGAGAGTGTGTTCCCCTTGTGGTTTAATACACACGGGACATGTTATCAGGTGAACAGTATAAGTGAGGAGAGTGTGTTTCCCTGATTGTTTAATACGCACGGGACATGTTACCAAGTGAACAGTATAAGTGAGGAGAATGTGTTCCCCTGATTGTTTAATACACACGGGACATGTTACCAGGTGAACAGTATAAGTGAGGAGAATGTGTTCCCCTGATTGTTTAATACACACGGGACATGTTACCAGGTGAACAGTATAAGTGAGGAGAATGTGTTCCCCTGATTGTTTAATGCACACGGGACATGTTACCAGGTGAACAGTATAAGTGAGGAGAATGTGTTCCCCTGTTTGTTTAATACACACGGGACATGTTTCCAGGTGAACAGGAAAAGTGAGGAGAATGTGTTCCCCTGATGGTTTAATACGCACGGGACATGTTACCAGGAGAAAAGTCTAAGTGAGGAGAGTGCTTTCCCCTGATGGTTTAATATACACGGGACATTTCATCAAGTGACCAGTATAAGTGAGGAGAGTGTGTTCCACTGATGGTTTAATACTGACGGGACATGTTACCAGATGAACAGTATAAGTGAGGAGAGTGTGTTCCCCTGATGGTTTAATACGCACGGGACATGTTACCAGGAGAAAAGTCTAAGTGAGGAGAGTGCTTTCCCCTGATGGTTTAATATTCACGGGACATGTTTCCAAGTGAACAGTGTAAGTGAGGAGAGTGTGTTCTCCTGATGGTTTAATATACACGGGATATGTTACCAAGAGATAAGTCTAAGTGAGGAGAGTGTGTTCCCCTGATGGTTTAATATTCACGGGACATGTTACCAGGTGAACTGTATAAGTGAGGAGAGTGTGTTCCCCTGATGGTTTAATACTGACGGGACATGTTACCAGATGAACAGTGTAAGTGAGGAGAGTGTGTTCCCCTGATGGTTTAATACACACAGGATATGTTACCAGCTGAACAGTATAAGTGAGGAGAGACTGTTCCCCTGATGGTTTAATATGCACGGGACATGTTACCAGGTGAACAGTATAAGTGAGGAGAAAGTGTTCCCCTGATGGTTTAATACACACGGGACATGTCACCAGGTGAACAGGATAAGTGAGTAGAATGTGTTCCCCTGATGGTTTAATATTCACTGGACATGGTACCAGATGAACAGTATAAGTGAGGAGAGTGTGTTCCCCTGATGCTTTAATATGCACGGGACATGTCACCAGGTGAACAGGATAAGTGAGTAGAATGTGTTCCCCTGATGGTTTAATATTCACTGGACATGTTACCAGATGAACAGTATAAATGAGGAGAGTGTGTTCCCCTGATTGTTTAATACATACAGGACATGTTACCAGGTGAACAGTATAAGTGAGGGGAATGTGTTCCCCTGATGGTTTAATATTCACTGGACATGTTACCAGGTGAACAGTATAAGTGAGGAGAGTGTGTTCCCTTGTTGGTTTAATATTCACTGGACATGTTACCAGGTGAACAGTATAAGTGAGGAGAATGTGTTCCCCTGATGGTTTAATATTCACTGGACATGTTACCAGGTGAACAGTATAAGTGAGGAGAGTGTGTTCCCCTGATGGTTTAATATGCACGGGACATGTTACCAGATGAACAGTATAAGTGATGATAGTGTGTTCCCCTGATGGTTTAATATTCACTGGACATGTTACCAGATGAACAGTATAAGTGAGGAGAATGTGTTCCACTGATGGTTTAATATTCACTGGACATGTTACCAGGTGAACAGTATAAGTGAGGAGAGTGTGTTCCCCTGATGGTTTAATATGCACGGGACATGTTACCAGACGAACAGTATAAGTGATGAGAGTGTGTTCCCCTGATGGTTTAATATTCACTGGACATGTTACCAGGTGAACAGTATAAGTGAGGAGAGTGTGTTTCCCTGATTGTTCAATACACACGGGACATGTCACCAAGTGAAATGTATAATTAAGGAGAGTGTGTTGCCCTGATGGTTTAATATACACGATACATGTTACCAGGTGAACAGTATAAGTGAGGAGAGTGTGTTCCCCTGATGGTTTAATATACACGGAACATGTTACCAGGTGAACAGTATAAGTGAGGAGAGTGTGTTCCCCTGATGGTTTAATATACACGGGACATGTTCCCAGGTGAACAGTATAAGTGAGGAGAGTGTGTTCCCCTTGTGGTTTAATATACACGGAACATGTTACCAGGTGAACAGTATAAGTGAGGAGAGTGTGTTCCCCTGATGGTTTAATATACACGGGACATGTTCCCAGGTGAACAGTATAAGTGAGGAGAGTGTGTTCCCCTTGTGGTTTAATACACACGGGACATGTTATCAGGTGAACAGTATAAGGGAGGAGAGTGTGTTCCCCTGATTGTTTAATATACACAGGACATGTTACCAGGTGAATAGTATAAGTGAGGAGAGTGTGTTTCCCTGATTGTTTAATACGCACGGGACATGTTACCAAGTGAACAGTATAAGTGAGGAGAATGTGTTCCCCTGATTGTTTAATGCACACGGGACATGTTACCAGGTGAACAGTATAAGTGAGGAGAATGTGTTCCCCTGATTGTTTAATGCACACGGGACATGTTACCAGGTGAACAGTATAAGTGAGGAGAATGTGTTCCCCTGTTTGTTTAATACACACGGGACATGTTTCCAGGTGAACAGTATAAGTGAGGAGAATGTGTTCCCCTGATGGTTTAATATACACGGGACATTTCATCAAGTGACCAGTATAAGTGAGGAGAGTGTGTTCCACTGATGGTTTAATACTGACGGGACATGTTACCAGATGAACAGTATAAGTGTGGAGAGTGTGTTCCCCTGATGGTTTAATACGCACGGGACATGTTACCAGGAGAAAAGTCTAAGTGAGGAGAGTGCTTTCCCCTGATGGTTTAATATTCACGGGACATGTTTCCAAGTGAACAGTGTAAGTGAGGAGAGTGTGTTCTCCTGATGGTTTAATATACACGGGATATGTTACCAAGAGATAAGTCTAAGTGAGGAGAGTGTGTTCCCCTGATGGTTTAATATTCACGGGACATGTTACCAGGTGAACTGTATAAGTGAGGAGAGTGTGTTCCCCTGATGGTTTAATACTGACGGGACATGTTACCAGATGAACAGTGTAAGTGAGGAGAGTGTGTTCCCCTGATGGTTTAATACACACAGGATATGTTACCAGCTGAACAGTATAAGTGAGGAGAGACTGTTCCCCTGATGGTTTAATATGCACGGGACATGTTACCAGGTGAACAGTATAAGTGAGGAGAAAGTGTTCCCCTGATGGTTTAATACACACGGGACATGTCACCAGGTGAACAGGATAAGTGAGTAGAATGTGTTCCCCTGATGGTTTAATATTCACTGGACATGTTACCAGATGAACAGTATAAGTGAGGAGAGTGTGTTCCCCAGATGCTTTAATATGCACGGGACATGTCACCAGGTGAACAGGATAAGTGAGTAGAATGTGTTCCCCTGATGGTTTAATACATACAGGACATGTTACCAGGTGAACAGTATAAGTGAGGAGAATGTGTTCCCCTGATGGTTTAATATTCACTGGACATGTTACCAGGTGAACAGTATAAGTGAGGAGAGTGTGTTCCCTTGTTGGTTTAATATTCACTGGACATGTTACCAGGTGAACAGTATAAGTGAGGAGAATGTGTTCCCCTGATGGTTTAATATTCACTGGACATGTTACCAGGTGAACAGTATAAGTGAGGAGAGTGTGTTCCCCTGATGGTTTAATATGCACGGGACATGTTACCAGATGAACAGTATAAGTGATGATAGTGTGTTCCCCTGATGGTTTAATATTCACTGGACATGTTACCAGATGAACAGTATAAGTGAGGAGAATGTGTTCCACTGATGGTTTAATATTCACTGGACATGTTATCAGGTGAACAGTATAAGTGAGGAGAGTGTGTTCCCCTGATGGTTTAATATGCACGGGACATGTTACCAGACGAACAGTATAAGTGATGAGAGTGTGTTCCCCTGATGGTTTAATATTCACTGGACATGTTACCAGATGAACAGTTTAAGTGAGGAGAATGTGTTCCCCTGATGGTTTAATATTCACTGGACATGTTACCAGGTGAACAGTATAAGTGAGGAGAGTGTGTTCCCCTGATGGTTTAATATTCACTGGACATGTTACCAGATGAACAGTATAAGTGAGGAGAGTGAGTTCCCCTGATGGTTTAATATACACGGGACATGTTACCAGGTGAACAGTATAAGTGAGGAGAGTGAGTTCCCCTGATGGTTTAATATACACAGGACATGTTACCAGGTGAACAGTATAAGTGAGGAGAGTGTGTTCCCCTGATTGTTTAATACTGACAGGACATGTCACCAGGTGAACAGTATAAGTGAGAAGAATGAGTTCCCCTGTTTGTTTAATACTGACGGGACATGTTACCAGGTGAACAGTATAAGTGAGGAGAATGTGTTCCCCTGATTGTTTAATACACACGGGACATGTTACCAGGTGAACAGTATAAGTGAGAAGAATGAGTTCCCCTGTTTGTTTAATACTGACGGGACATGTTACCAGGTGAACAGTATAAGTGAGGAGAGTGTGTTCCCCTTATGGTTTAATACACACGGGACATGTTATCAGGTGAACAGTATAAGTGAGGATAGTGTGTTCCCCTGATTGTTTAATGCACACGGGACATGTTACCAGCTGAACAGTATAAGTGAGGAGAGTGTGTTCCCCTGATGGTTTAATATTCACTGGACATGTTACCAGATGAACAGTATAAATGAGGAGAGTGTGTTCCCCTGATTGTTTAATACATACAGGACATGTTACCAGGTGAACAGTATAAGTGAGGAGAATGTGTTCCCCTGATGGTTTAATATTCACTGGACATGTTACCAGGTGAACAGTATAAGTGAGGAGAGTGTGTTCCCTTGTTGGTTTAATATTCACTGGACATGTTACCAGGTGAACAGTATAAGTGAGGAGAATGTGTTCCCCTGATGGTTTAATATTCACTGGACATGTTACCAGGTGAACAGTATAAGTGAGGAGAGTGTGTTCCCCTGATGGTTTAATATGCACGGGACATGTTACCAGATGAACAGTATAAGTGATGATAGTGTGTTCCCCTGATGGTTTAATATTCACTGGACATGTTACCAGATGAACAGTATAAGTGAGGAGAATGTGTTCCACTGATGGTTTAATATTCACTGGACATGTTACCAGGTGAACAGTATAAGTGAGGAGAGTGTGTTCCCCTGATGGTTTAATATGCACGGGACATGTTACCAGACGAACAGTATAAGTGATGAGAGTGTGTTCCCCTGATGGTTTAATATTCACTGGACATGTTACCAGGTGAACAGTATAAGTGAGGAGAGTGTGTTTCCCTGATTGTTCAATACACACGGGACATGTCACCAAGTGAAATGTATAATTGAGGAGAGTGTGTTGCCCTGATGGTTTAATATACACGATACATGTTACCAGGTGAACAGTATAAGTGAGGAGAGTGTGTTCCCCTGATGGTTTAATATACACGGAACATGTTACCAGGTGAACAGTATAAGTGAGGAGAGTGTGTTCCCCTGATGGTTTAATATACACGGGACATGTTCCCAGGTGAACAGTATAAGTGAGGAGAGTGTGTTCCCCTTGTGGTTTAATATACACGGAACATGTTACCAGGTGAACAGTATAAGTGAGGAGAGTGTGTTCCCCTGATGGTTTAATATACACGGGACATGTTCCCAGGTGAACAGTATAAGTGAGGAGAGTGTGTTCCCCTTGTGGTTTAATACACACGGGACATGTTATCAGGTGAACAGTATAAGGGAGGAGAGTGTGTTCCCCTGATTGTTTAATATACACAGGACATGTTACCAGGTGAATAGTATAAGTGAGGAGAGTGTGTTTCCCTGATTGTTTAATACGCACGGGACATGTTACCAAGTGAACAGTATAAGTGAGGAGAATGTGTTCCCCTGATTGTTTAATGCACACGGGACATGTTACCAGGTGAACAGTATAAGTGAGGAGAATGTGTTCCCCTGATTGTTTAATGCACACAGGACATGTTACCAGGTGAATAGTATAAGTGAGGAGAGTGTGTTTCCCTGATTGTTTAATACGCACGGGACATGTTACCAAGTGAACAGTATAAGTGAGGAGAATGTGTTCCCCTGTTTGTTTAATACACACGGGACATGTTTCCAGGTGAACAGTATAAGTGAGGAGAATGTGTTCCCCTGATGGTTTAATATACACGGGACATTTCATCAAGTGACCAGTATAAGTGAGGAGAGTGTGTTCCACTGATGGTTTAATACTGACGGGACATGTTACCAGATGAACAGTATAAGTGTGGAGAGTGTGTTCCCCTGATGGTTTAATACGCACGGGACATGTTACCAGGAGAAAAGTCTAAGTGAGGAGAGTGCTTTCCCCTGATGGTTTAATATTCACGGGACATGTTTCCAAGTGAACAGTGTAAGTGAGGAGAGTGTGTTCTCCTGATGGTTTAATATACACGGGATATGTTACCAAGAGATAAGTCTAAGTGAGGAGAGTGTGTTCCCCTGATGGTTTAATATTCACGGGACATGTTACCAGGTGAACTGTATAAGTGAGGAGAGTGTGTTCCCCTGATGGTTTAATACTGACGGGACATGTTACCAGATGAACAGTGTAAGTGAGGAGAGTGTGTTCCCCTGATGGTTTAATACACACAGGATATGTTACCAGCTGAACAGTATAAGTGAGGAGAGACTGTTCCCCTGATGGTTTAATATGCACGGGACATGTTACCAGGTGAACAGTATAAGTGAGGAGAAAGTGTTCCCCTGATGGTTTAATACACACGGGACATGTCACCAGGTGAACAGGATAAGTGAGTAGAATGTGTTCCCCTGATGGTTTAATATTCACTGGACATGTTACCAGATGAACAGTATAAGTGAGGAGAGTGTGTTCCCCTGATGCTTTAATATGCACGGGACATGTCACCAGGTGAACAGGATAAGTGAGTAGAATGTGTTCCCCTGATGGTTTAATACATACAGGACATGTTACCAGGTGAACAGTATAAGTGATGAGAATGTGTTCCCCTGATGGTTTAATATTCACTGGACATGTTACCAGGTGAACAGTATAAGTGAGGAGAGTGTGTTCCCTTGTTGGTTTAATATTCACTGGACATGTTACCAGGTGAACAGTATAAGTGAGGAGAATGTGTTCCCCTGATGGTTTAATATTCACTGGACATGTTACCAGGTGAACAGTATAAGTGAGGAGAGTGTGTTCCCCTGATGGTTTAATATGCACGGGACATGTTACCAGATGAACAGTATAAGTGATGATAGTGTGTTCCCCTGATGGTTTAATATTCACTGGACATGTTACCAGATGAACAGTATAAGTGAGGAGAATGTGTTCCACTGATGGTTTAATATTCACTGGACATGTTATCAGGTGAACAGTATAAGTGAGGAGAGTGTGTTCCCCTGATGGTTTAATATGCACGGGACATGTTACCAGACGAACAGTATAAGTGATGAGAGTGTGTTCCCCTGATGGTTTAATATTCACTGGACATGTTACCAGATGAACAGTTTAAGTGAGGAGAATGTGTTCCCCTGATGGTTTAATATTCACTGGACATGTTACCAGGTGAACAGTATAAGTGAGGAGAGTGTGTTCCCCTGATGGTTTAATATTCACTGGACATGTTACCAGATGAACAGTATAAGTGAGGAGAGTGAGTTCCCCTGATGGTTTAATATACACGGGACATGTTACCAGGTGAACAGTGTAAGTGAGGAGAGTGAGTTCCCCTGATGGTTTAATATACACAGGACATGTTACCAGGTGAACAGTATAAGTGAGGAGAGTGTGTTCCCCTGATTGTTTAATACTGACAGGACATGTCACCAGGTGAACAGTATAAGTGAGAAGAATGAGTTCCCCTGTTTGTTTAATACTGACGGGACATGTTACCAGGTGAACAGTATAAGTGAGGAGAATGTGTTCCCCTGATTGTTTAATACACACGGGACATGTTACCAGGTGAACAGTATAAGTGAGAAGAATGAGTTCCCCTGTTTGTTTAATACTGACGGGACATGTTACCAGGTGAACAGTATAAGTGAGGAGAGTGTGTTCCCCTTATGGTTTAATACACACGGGACATGTTATCAGGTGAACAGTATAAGTGAGGATAGTGTGTTCCCCTGATTGTTTAATGCACACGGGACATGTTACCAGCTGAACAGTATAAGTGAGGAGAGTGTGTTCCCCTGATGGTTTCATATACACGGGACATGTTACCAGGTGAACAGTATAAGTGAGGAGAGTGTGTTCCCCTGATGGTTTAATATACACGGGACATGTCACCAGGTGAACAGTAGAAGTGAGCAGAATGTTTTCCCCTGATGGTTAAATATGCAAAGGACATGTTACCAGGTGAACAGTATAAGTGAGGAGAGTGTGTTCCCCTGATGGTTTAATACTGACGGGACATGTTACCAGATGAACAGTATAAGTGAGGAGAGTGTGTTCCCCTGATGGTTTAATGCACACAGGACATGTTACCAGGTGAACAGTATGAGTGAGGAGAGTGTGTTCCCCTGATGGTTTAATATACACGGGACATGTTACCAGGTGAACAGTATAAGTGAGGAGAATGTGTTCCCCAGATGGTTTAATATACACGGGACATGTTTCCAGGGGAACAGTATAAGTGAGGACAGTGTGTTCCCCTGATGGTTTAATATACACGGGACATGTTACCAGATGAACAGTATAAGTGAGGCGAGTGTGTTCACCTGATGGTTTAATACGCACGGGACATGTTTCCAGGTGAACAGTATAAGTGAGGAAAATGTGTTCCCCTGTTTGTTTAATACGCACGGGACATGTTACCAAGTGAACAGTATAAGTGAGGAGAATGTGTTCCCCTGATTGTTTAATACACACGGGACATGTTACCAGGTGAACAGTATAAGTGAGGAGAATGTGTTCCCCTGTTTGTTTAATACGCACGGGACATGTTACCAAGTGAACAGTATAAGTGAGGAGAGTGCGTTCCCCTGATTGTTTAATACACACGGGACATGTTACCAGGTGAACAGTATAAGTGAGGAGAATGTGTTCCCCTGTTGGTTTAATACGGACGGGACATTTTACCAAGTGAACAGTATAAGTGAGGAGAATGTGTTCCCCTGATTGTTTAATACGCACGGGACATGTTACCAGGTGAACAGTATAAGTGAGGAGAGTGTGTTTCCCTGATTGTTCAATACACACGGGACATGTCACCAAGTGAAATGTATAATTGAGGAGAGTGTGTTGCCCTGATGGTTTAATATACACGATACATGTTACCAGGTGAACAGTATAAGTGAGGAGAGTGTGTTCCCCTGATGGTTTAATATACACGGAACATGTTACCAGGTGAACAGTATAAGTGAGGAGAGTGTGTTCCCCTGATGGTTTAATATACACGGGACATGTTCCCAGGTGAACAGTATAAGTGAGGAGAGTGTGTTCCCCTTGTGGTTTAATACAAACGGGACATGTTATCAAGTGAAGAGTATAAGGGAGGAGAGTGTGTTCCCCTGATTGTTTAATATACACTGGACATGTTACCAAGTGAACAGTATAAGTGAGGAGAGTGTGTTTCCCTGATTGTTTAATACACACTGGACATGTTACCAAGTGAACAGTATAAGTGAGGAGAATGTGTTCCGCTGATTGTTTAATGCACACGGGACATGTTACCAGGTGAACAGTATAAGTGAGGAGAATGTGTTCCCCTGATTGTTTAATGCACACGGGACATGTTACCAGGTGAACAGTATAAGTGAGGAGAATGTGTTCCCCTGTTTGTTTAATACGCACGGGACATGTTACCAAGTGAACAGTATAAGTGAGGAGAATGTGTTCCCCTGATTGTTTAATACACACGGGACATGTTACCAGGTGAACAGTATAAGTGAGGAGAATGTGTTCCCCTGTTTGTTTAATACGCACGGGACATGTTACCAAGTGAACAGTATAAGTGAGGAGAGTGCGTTCCCCTGATTGTTTAATACACACGGGACATGTTACCAGGTGAACAGTATAAGTGAGGAGAGTGTGTTCCCCTGATGGTTTAATACTGACGGGACATGTTACCAGATGAACAGTATAAGTGAGGAGAGTGTGTTCGCCTGATGGTTTAATGCACACAGGACATGTTACCAGGTGAACAGTATAAGTGAGGAGAGTGTGTTCCCCTGATGGTTTAATATACACGGGACATGTTACCAGGTGAACAGTATAAGTGAGGAGAATGTGTTCACCTGATGGTTTAATACGCACCGGACATGTTGCCAGGTGAACAGTATAAGTGAGGAGAGTGTGTTCCCATGTTTGTTTAATACGCACGGGACATGTTACCAAGTGAACAGTATAAGTGAGGAGAGTGCGTTCCCCTGATTGTTTAATACACACGGGACATGTTTCCAGGTGAACAGTATAAGTGAGGAAAATGTGTTCCCCTGTTTGTTTAATACGCACGGGACATGTTACCAAGTGAACAGTATAAGTGAGGAGAATGTGTTCCCCTGATTGTTTAATACACACGGGACATGTTACCAGGTGAACAGTATAAGTGAGGAGAATGTGTTCCCCTGTTTGTTTAATACGCAAGGGACATGTTACCAAGTGAACAGTATAAGTGAGGAGAGTGCGTTCCCCTGATTGTTTAATACACACGGGACATGTTACCAGGTGAACAGTATAAGTGAGGAGAATGTGTTCCCCTGTTGGTTTAATACGGACGGGACATTTTACCAAGTGAACAGTATAAGTGAGGAGAATGTGTTCCCCTGATTGTTTAATACGCACGGGACATGTTACCAGGTGAACAGTATAAGTGAGGAGAGTGTGTTTCCCTGATTGTTCAATACACACGGGACATGTCACCAAGTGAAATGTATAATTGAGGAGAGTGTGTTGCCCTGATGGTTTAATATACACGATACATGTTACCAGGTGAACAGTATAAGTGAGGAGAGTGTGTTCCCCTGATGGTTTAATATACACGGAACATGTTACCAGGTGAACAGTATAAGTGAGGAGAGTGTGTTCCCCTGATGGTTTAATATACACGGGAGATGTTCCCAGGTGAACAGTATAAGTGAGGAGAGTGTGTTCCCCTTGTGGTTTAATACACACGGGACATGTTATCAGGTGAACAGTATAAGGGAGGAGAGTGTGTTCCCCTGATTGTTTAATATACACAGGACATGTTACCAGGTGAATAGTATAAGTGAGGAGAGTGTGTTTCCCTGATTGTTTAATACGCACGGGACATGTTACCAAGTGAACAGTATAAGTGAGGAGAATGTGTTCCCCTGATTGTTTAATGCACACGGGACATGTTACCAGGTGAACAGTATAAGTGAGGAGAATGTGTACCGCTGTTTGTTTAATACACACGGGACATGTTTCCAGGTGAACAGTATAAGTGAGGAGAATGTGTTCCCCTGTTTGTTTAATACGCACGGGACATGTTACCAAGTGAACAGTATAAGTGAGGAGAATGTGTTCCCCTGATTGTTTAATACACACGGGACATGTTACCAGGTGAACAGTATAAGTGAGGAGAATGTGTTCCCCTGTTTGTTTAATACGCACGGGACATGTTACCAAGTGAACAGTATAAGTGAGGAGAGTGCGTTCCCCTGATTGTTTAATACACACGGGACATGTTACCAGGAGAACAGTGTAAGTGAGGAAAGTGTGTTTCCCTGATTGTTCAATACACACGGGACATGTTACCAGGTGAACAGTATAAGTGAGAAGAGTGTGTTCCCCTGATTGTTCAATACACACGAGACATGTCACCAAGTGAAATGTATAATTGAGGAGAGTGTGTTGCCCTGATGGTTTAATATACACGATACATGTTACCAGGTGAACAGTATAAGTGAGGAGAGTGTGTTCCCCTGATGGTTTAATATACACGGAACATGTTACCAGGTGAACAGTATAAGTGAGGAGAGTGTGTTCCCCTGATGGTTTAATATACACGGGACATGTTCCCAGGTGAACAGTATAAGTGAGGAGAGTGTGTTCCCCTTGTGGTTTAATACACACGGGACATGTTATCAGGTGAACAGTATAAGGGAGGAGAGTGTGTTCCCCTGATTGTTTAATATACACAGGACATGTTACCAAGTGAACAGTATAAGTGAGGAGAATGTGTTCCCCTGATTGTTTAATGCACACGGGACATGTTACCAGGTGAACAGTATAAGTGAGGAGAATGTGTTCCCCTGATTGTTTAATGCACACGGGACATGTTACCAGGTGAACAGTATAAGTGAGGAGAATGTGTTCCCCTGATTGTTTAATACACACAGGACATGTTACCAGGTGAACAGTATAAGTGAGGAGAGTGTGTTCCCCTGATGGTTTAATATACACGGAACATGTTACCAGGTGAACAGAGTCAGTGAGGAGATTGTGTTCCCCTGATGGTTTAAGACACACGGGACATGTTACCAGGTGAACAGTATACGTGAGGAGAGTGTGTTCCCCTAATGTTTTAATAGACACGGGACATGTTACCAGGTGAACAGTATAAGTCAGGAGAGTGTGTTTCGCTGATGTTTTAATACACACGGTACATGTTACCAGGTGAACAGTATAAGTGAGCAGAGTGTGTTCCCCTGATTGTTTAATACACACGGGACATGTTACCAGGTGAGCAGTATAAGTGAGGAGAGTGTGTTCCCTGATGGTTTAATACACACGGAACATGTTACCAGGTGAACAGTATAAGTGAGGAGAGTGTGTTCCCCTCATTGTTTAATACACACAGGACATGTTACCAGGTGAACAGTATAAGTGAGGAGAGTGTGTTCCCCTGATTGTTTATTACACACAGGACATTTCACCAGGTGAACAGTATAAGTGAGGAGACTGTGTACCACTGATGGTTTAATATACACGGGACATCTTCCCAGGTGAACAGTATAAGTGAGGAGAGTGTGTTCCCCTGATTGTTTAATACACACGGGACATGTTACCAGGTGAACAGTATAAGTGAGGAGAGTGTGTTCCCCTGATGGTTTAACGCGCACGGGACATGTTACCAGGTGAACAGTATAAGTGAGGAGAGTGTGTTCCACTGATTGTTTAATATACATGGGACATGTTCCCAGGTGAACAGTATAAGTGAGGAGAGTGTGTTCCCCTGATTGTTTAATACACAAGGGACATGTTACCAGGTGAACAGTATAAGTGAGGCGAGTATGTTCCCCTGATGGTTTAATATACGAGGGAAATGTTAACAGGTGAACAGCATAAGTGAGGAGAGTGTGTTCCCCTGATGGTTTAATATACACGGGACATGTTACCAGGTGAACAGTATAAGTGAGGAGTGTGTGTTTCCCTGATGGTTTAATACACACGGGACATGTTACCAGGTGAACAGTATAAGTGAGGAGTGTGTGTTCCCGTGATTGTTTAATACACACGGGACATCGTACCAGGTGAACAGTATAAGTGAGGAGAGTGTGTTCCCCTGATTGTTTAATACACACGGGACATGTTCCCAGGTGAACAGTATAAGTGAGGAGAGTGTGTTCCCCTGATGGTTTAACACGCACGGGACATGTTACCAGGTGAACAGTATAAGTGAGGAGAGTGTGTTCCCCTGATTGTTTAATATACCCGGGACATGTCACCAGGTGAAGAGGAGAATTGAGGAGAGTGTGTTCCCCTGATTGTTTAATACACATGGGACATGTCACCAGGTGAACAGTATAAGTGAGCAGAATGTTTTCCCCTGATGGTTAAATATGCAAAGGACATGTTACCAGGTGAACAGTATAAGTGAGGAGACTGTGTTCTCCTGATGGTTTAATACTGACGGGACATGTTACCAGGTGAACAGTATAAGTGAGCAGAATGTTTTCCCCTGATGGTTAAATATGCAAAGGACATGTTACCAGGTGAACAGTATAAGTGAGGAGACTGTGTTCTCCTGATGGTTTAATACTGACGGGACATGTTACCAGGTGAACAGTATAAGTGAGGAGAGTGTGTTCCTCTGATGGTTTAATGCACACGGGACATGTTACCAGGTGAAGAATATAAGTGAGGAGAGTGCTTTCCCCTGATGGTTTAATATTCACGGGACATGTTACCAGGTGAACAGTATAAGTGAGGAGAGTGTGTTCCCCTGATGGTTTAATATACACGGGACATGTCACCAGGTGAACATTATAAGTGAGGAGAGTGTGTTCCCCTGATTGTTTAATACACACAGGACATGTTACCAGGTGAACAGTATGAGTGAGGAGAGTGTGTTCCCCTGATGGTTTAATATACTCAGGACATGCTTCCAGGAGAACAGTTTTAGTGAGGAGACTGTGTTCCCCTGATGGTTTAATATACACGGGACATGTTACCAGGTGAACAGGAAGGCGAGGAGAGTGTGTTCCCCTGATTGTTCAATTTACACGGGACGTTTTACCAGGTGAACAGTATAAGTGAGGAGAGTGTGTTCCCCTGATGGTTTAATATACACGGAACATGTTACCAGGTGAACAGTATCAGTGAGGAGATTGTGTTCCCCTGATGGTTTAATATACACGGAACATGTTACCAGGTGAACAGTATCAGTGAGGAGATTGTGTTCCCCTGATGGTTTAAGACACACGGGACATGTTACCAGGTGAACAGTATACGTGAGGAGAGTGTGTTCCCCTAATGTTTTAATAGACACGGGACATGTTACCAGGTGAACAGTATAAGTGAGGAGAGTGTGTTCCCCTCATGGTTTAATATACACGGAACATGTTACCAGGTGAACAGTATCAGTAAGGAGATTGTGTTCCCCTGATGGTTTAAGACACACGGGACATGTTACCAGGTGAACAGTATACGTGAGGAGAGTGTGTTCCCCTAATGTTTTAATAGACACGGGACATGTTACCAGGTGAACAGTATAAGTGAGGAGAGTGTGTTCCCCTGATGGTTTCATACACACGGGGCATGTTACCAGGTGAACAGTGTAAGTGAGTAGAGTGTGTTCCCCTGATTGTTTAATACACAAAGGACATGTTACCAGGTGAACAGTGTAAGTGAGGAGAGTGTGTTCCCCTGATTGTTTAATACTGATGGGACATGTTACCAGGTGAAGAGTATAAGTGAGGAGAGTGTGTTCCCCTGATTGTTTAATACTGACGGGATGGGAGTGGGGGAGGGCAGTGGGGGAGTGGAGTGGGAGTGGAGTGGGGGAATGGAGTGGGAGGGGAGTGGGGGAGTGCAGTGGGAGGCGGCTGGGAGGGGGAGTGGGAGGCGAGTGGGAGCGGGAGTGGGAGGTGTAGTGGGAGGGGAGGAGGTCGGGGAGAGGAGGAGGGGAGGGGGGAAGGGGAAGGGTGAGGGTGAGGGGATTGCCATGGGAGGGGGTAGGTGAGCGTTAAGGAGAGTGGGAGAGGGGAGTGAGGGAGTGAGGGAGGGGAGTGGGGAAGTGGCAGGGGTAGGGGAGTGGGAGTGGGAGATGAGTGGCTGACGGGTGTGGGAAGTGGGTGGAGGCGGGGTTGGGAAGGTGAGTGGGGGAGGGGAGTGGGGGAGGGGAGTGGGAAGGGGGTGTTGGAGAGGTTGGGAAGGTTTGTGGGGGAGGGGAGTGGGGAAGGGGGTGGGGGAGGGGAGTGGGGAAGGGGTGGGGGAGGGGCTGGGAAGGTGATTGGGGGAGGGGAGTGGGGGCGGGTTGTTCGGGAGGGGAGTGGTGGAGGGGTATGCAGGAGGGCATTGGGAGAGGGGAGAGGGGGAGGGAAGTGGGGGATCGGAGTGGGAAGGGGGTGGGGGAGGGGTTGGGAAGGTGATTGGGGGAGGGGTCTGGGGGAGGGGTGTGCGGGTGGGGAGGGGGGGAATTGATTGGGAAGGGGAGTGGGGGAGGGGAGAGGACGGGAGTAGGGGTGGCAGTGGGAGAGGGGAGTGGGAAGGGGAGTGGAGTAGGGGAGAGGAGGGTAGGAGGGTAGCGTAGGGGAGGAGGGGGGAGGAGGGTAGAGGAGGGGAGTAGGGGTGGCTGTGGGAGAGGGGAGTGGGAATGGGAGTGGAGGAGGGGAGAGGAGGGGAGGAGGGTAGAGTAGGGGAGGAGGGGAGAGGAGGGGAGTAGGGCGGAGGGGATGGGAGAGGAGAGTGGGAAGAGGAGTGGTGGAGGGGAGAGGAGGGGAGTCGGGTAGGCTGTGGGAGATTGGAGTGGGAAGGATAGTGGGGGAGGTAAGAGGTGGGGAGAGGAGGCTGTGAGAGAGGGGAATGGCAAGGGGAGTGTGGAGGGGAGAGGATGGGAATGGGGAGGCTGTGGGAGAGGGGCGTGGTAAGCGGAAGGTGGAGGGGAGCGGAGGGAGGAGAGGGGTAGCGAGTGGGAGTGGCAGAGGGAAGTGTGTGAAGGGAGTGTGGGAGGGTTGAAGGGGAGCGGAGTGGAGGAGGGATGTGGGGGACGGTGAGTGGCTGAGGGTGAGTGGCTGAGGGGAGTGGGACAGGGGAGTGGAAAGGGAGTGGGATAGGGTAGTGGGGGAGGGGAGTGGAAGCGGAGTGGGGAGGGGAGTGGAAGGGGAGTGGGGGAGGTGAGTGGAAGGGGAGTGGGGGGGAGTGGAGTGGAAGGGGAGTGGGGGAGGGGAGTGGGGGAGGGGAGTGGAAGCGGAGTGGGGAGGGGAGTGGAAGGGGAGTGGGGGAGGTGAGTGGAAGGGGAGTGGGGGGAGTGGAGTGGAAGGGGAGTGGGGGAGGGGAGTGGGGGAGGGGAAGTGGGGGGGAGTGGAGTGGAAGGGGAGTGGGGGAGGGGAGTGGGGGAGGGGAGTGGAAGGGGAGTGGGGGAGGGGAGTGGGGGAGGGGAGTGGAAGTGGAGTGGGCGAGCAAAGTTGGAAGGACTGTGGGAGGGGAGTTTGAGGGGAGTTGGAAGGGGAGGGGAGTGGGAGAGGGGAGTGGAAGGGGAGTGGGGGAAGGGAGGGGAAGGTGGAGGTGAGCGGAAGGAGGAGAGGGGTAGCGAGTGGGAGTGGCGGAGGGAAGTGTTTGATGGGAGTGTGGGAGGGTTGAAGGGGAGCGGAGTGGAGGAGGGATGTGGGGGACGGTGAGTGGGTGAGGGGATTGGGACAGGGGAGCGGAAAGGGAGTGGGAAAGGGTAGTGGGGGAGGGGAGTGGAAGCGGAGTGGGGAGGGAGTGGAAGGGGGGAATGGGAGTGGAGGAGGGGAGTGGGGGAGGGGGTGTGGGGGAGTGGGGTGGTGGAGGGGAGTGGGGGAGTGGGGAGTGGGGGAGGGGAGTGTGGGAGGGGCGTGGGGAGGGGACTGGGGGAGCGAAGTGGAAAGGAGAGTGGGTGAGGGGAGTGGGACAGCAGAGTGGAAGAGGAGTGGGAAGGGTAGTGGGGGAGGGGAGTGGAAGCGGAGTGGGGAGTGGAGTGGAAGGGGATTTGGGGAGGGGAGTGGAAGGGGATTGGGGGGGGAGGGGAATGGAAGGGAGTGGGGGAGGGGAGTGGGGGAGGGGAGTGGAAGGGGAGTGGGCGAGCAAAGTGGAAGGAGAGTGGGGGAGGGAGTGGAGGTGGGATTTTGGGGACTGGAGTGGGGTTGAGGAGTGTGGGAGGGAGTGATGATGGGTAGTGGTGGAGGGTGGTTGGGGCAGGGGAGTTGGGAGGGTCGTGTGTTAGGGGAATGGGGAGGGGGTTTGGGAGCGGAATGGAGGAGCGAAGTTTGGGAGGCGAGTGGGGAGGGGAGTGGAAGGGGAGTGGGTGAGCGAAGTGGGAAGGAGAGTGGGGGAGGGGTGTGGGAAGGGGAGTGGGGGAGGGGAGTTGGAAGGGGAGTGGGGGAGGGGAGTGGGGAAGTGGGGGAGCGAAGTGGGAAGGAGAGTGGGGGAGGGAGTGCGAAGGAGAGTGGGGGAGGGGAATGCGAAGGAGAGTGGGGGAGGGAGTGCGTAGGGGTGTGGGAAGGGGAGTGAGGGAGGGGAGTGGGAATGGGAGTGGGGGAGGGGAGTGGAAGGCAGTGGGGGCGGGGAGTGGAGTAGTGGAGAGGAGAGGAGTGCAGAGGAGGAGAGTGGGGTCGTGGAGTTGGGGAGGGGATTGGGAAGGGGAGTGGGGAGGAGAGAGGAGGGGAGAGGAGAGGGGTAGAGAGTGGGAGTGGTGGGGGAAGTGGGGAGGAGAGTGTGGGAGGAGAGAAGGGAAGGGTACTGGGGTAGGGGAGTGGGAGTGGGGTGTGGAGAAGTGGAGTGGGGTGGGGTGTGGTGCAGGGGCGTGGGTGTGTGGGGGGAGTGGGGTAGGGAGTTGGTGAGGGGTGTGGAGGAAGGGAGTGGGTGTGTGTAGGGAGTGGGGTCAGGGAGTGGGTGTGGGGTGTGGAGGAGGGAGTGGGGGAGGAGATTGGGGAGGGGAGTGGGGGAGGGGAGTGGGGAGGAGCGTGGAGTAGGGGAGTGGTGGAGGGGAGTGGGGTAGGGAATGGGGAGGGGGGGTTGGGGAGCGGAGTGGAGTAAGGACGTTTGGGAGGGGAGTGGGGGAGGGGAGTGATTTAGGGGAGTGGTGGAGGGGTGTGGGGTAGGGGAATTGGGGCGGGGAGTGGGCATTTGGAGCTGGGGAGCGCAGTGGTGTAGGGGAGTCGGGGAGTGAGTTTGGGGAGGGGAGTGCGGTAGGGATGTGGGGGTGGAGAGTGGGGGTGAGCGGGGGAGAGGAGAGGGATAGGGGAGTGGGGGATGTGTGTGGGAGGGAGTTGGGCAGGGGAATGGGTGTGGGAAGTTGGGGAGGGGAGTGGGGGATGGGAGTTAGGGAGGGGAGTGGGGGAGGTGAGTGGGAGGGAGTTGGTGGGGGGAGTTGGAAGGGGAGTGGGTGGGGTGTGGGGTAGGGGCGTAGAAGGAATGTGGGGGAGGGGAGTGGAAATGGTGTGGAGGAGGGGAGTGGGGGAGGGGATGTGGGGAGGGGAGTGGGGGAGGGGAGTGCGGGTGGGGAGTGGAAGGGGAGTGGGGGAGGGGAGTGGGAAGGAGAGTGGGGGAGGGGAGTTGGAAGGGGAGTGGGAAGGGGAGTGGAAATGGAGTGGGGTAGGGGGTGGGGGAGGGGTGTGGGTATGGGGAGTAGGGGAGGGGAGTGGAGGAGGAGATTTGGGGACGGGAGTGGGGTTGGGGAGTGGGGGAGGGGTGTGATGTAGAGTAGTGGTGGAGGGGGTTGGGGAGGGGAGTTGGGGAGGGGAGTGGGGTAGGGGAATGGGGAGGGGGGTTGGGGAGCGGAATGGAGGAGGGAAGTTTATGAGGCGAGTGGGGGAGGGGAGTGGAGAGGAGTGGAGAGGAGGGGAGTGGGGGAGGGGTGTGATGTCGGGTAGTGGTGGAGGGGGGTTGGGGAGGGGAGTTGGGGAGGGGAGTGGGGTAGGGGAATGGGGAGGGGGGTTGGGGAGCGGAATGGAGGAGGGAAGTTTGGGAGGCAAGTGGGGGAGGGGAGTGGAGAGGAGTGGAGAGGAGGGGAGTGGGGGAGGGGATTGGGAAGGGGAGTGGGGAGGAGAGATGAGGGGGAGAGGAGAGGGGTAGAGAGTGGGAGTGGTGGAGGGAAGTGGGGAAGGAGATTGTGGGAGGAGAGAAGGAGAGAGGACTGGGGTAGGGGAGTGGGTGTGGGGAGTGGTGCAGGGGATTGGGTGTGTGGAGGGGAGTGGGGTAGGGGAGTGGGAGTGGAGTGTGGAGGAAGGGAGTGGGTGTGTGGAGGGGAGTGGGGAGGTGAGTGCGGGAGGGGAGTGGGGAGGGATTTGGGGGAGGGCAGATGGGGAGGTGAGTGGGGTTGGGGAGTGGGGGAGGGGCATGGGGGAGTGGAGTGGAGGGGAGAGTTTGGGGAGGGGATTTGGGTAGGAGAATGGGGGAGGGTGTTGGGGAGCGGAGTAGGGGAGGGGAGTGGGGGAGGGGAGTGGAGTGGGGGAGGAGATTGGGGAGGGGAGTGGGGGAGGAGATTGGGGGAGGGGAATGAGGGAGGAGTGTGGAGTAGGGGTTTGGGGGAGAGGAGTGGGATAGGGGAAGGGGAGGGGTATTGGAGAACGGGGTGGGGGAGCGGAGTGGAGTAGGGAAGTTTGGGAGGCGAGTGGGGGAGCTGAGTGGGGGAGGGGAGTGATATAGGGGGGTGGGGGAGGGGAGTGGGGTAGGGGAGTTGGGGCGGGGAGTGGGCAAGGGGAGCTGGGGAGCGCAGTGGGGTAGAGGAGTGGGGGTGGAGAGTGGGAGTGAGCGGGGGAGGGGAGTGGTATTGGGGAGTGGGGGAGGTGAGTGGGAGGAAGTTGGTGGGGGGATTTGGGGAGATGAGTGGGGGAGGGAAGTTGGGGAAGTGAGTGGGGTTGGGGTGTGAGGGAGGGGAGTTAGGGAGGGGAGTGGGGAGTTGAGTGGGAGGGAGTTAGTGAGGGGAGTTGGGGAGGTGAGGGGGGAGGGGAGTGGGGGAGGGGAGTTAGGGAGGGGAGTTAGGGAGGTGAGTGGGAGGGAGTTAGTGAGGGGAGTTGGGGAGTTGAGTGGGGGAGGGGAGTGGGGGTGCGGAGTTAGGGAGGTGGGTGGGGTAGGGGAGTGGGGTTGGGGAGTGGAATGGAGGAGGGCAGTTTGGGAGGCGAGTGTGGGAGGGGAGTGGAGAGGAGTGGAGAGGAGGGGAGTGGGGGAGGTGAGTGAGAGGGAGTTAGTGAGGGGAGTTGGTGAGGTGAGGGGGAGGGAGTTGGTGAGGGGGATTGGGGAGGTAAGTGGGGTGGGGGAGTGAGGGAGGGGAGTTAGGGAGGGGAGTGGGGTGAGGGAGGGGAGTTAGGGAGGGGAGTTAAGGAGGTGAGTGGGAGGGAGTTAGTGAGGGGAGTTGGGGAGGTGAGGGGGAGGGGAGTGGGGGAGGCGAGTTAGGGAGGGGAGTTAAGGAGGTGAGTGGGAGGGAGTTGGTGAGGGGAGTTGGGGAGGTGAGTAGTGGAGGGGTGTGGGCTTGCGGAGTTAGGGAAGTGAGTGGGGTTGGGGTGTGGGGGAGTGGAGTGGGTAAGGGGAGCTGGGGATGGGATTTGGGTAGGGGAATGGGGGAGGGTATTTGGGGAGCGGAGTGGAGTAGGGAAGTTTGGGAGGCGAGTGGGGGATGGGAGTGGTGTCGGGGAGTGGGGGAGGGGTGTGATATATGCGGGTGGGGGAGGGGAGTGGGGTAGGGGAGTTGGGGCGGGGAGTGGGCAAGGGGAGCTGGGGAGCGCAGTGGGGTGGGGAGTGGGGGTGGAGAATGGGGGTGAGCGGGGGAGGGGAGTGGGATAGGGGAGTGGGTACCATGAGTGGGAGGGAGTTGGGCAGGGGAGTGAGTGAGGGGAGTTGGGGAGGGGTGTGAGGGAGGGGAGTTAGGGAGAGGAGTGGGGGAGGTGAGTGGGAGGGAGTTGGTGGGGAGAGTTGGGGAGATGAGTGGGGGAGGGGAATGGAGGAGGGAAGTTGGTGATCTGAGAGGGGTAGGGGCGTGAGGGAGGGGAGTTAGGGAGGGGAGTGGGGGAGGTGAGTGGGAGGGAGTTAGTGAGTGGAGTTATGGAGGTGAGTGGGAGGGAGTTGGGAAGGTGAATGGGGGAGGGGAGTTGGGGTAGGGGAGTGGGGGAGGGGAGTGGGTAAGGGGTGCTGGGGAGGGGATTTGGGTAGGGGAATGGGGGCGTGTGTTTGGGGAGCGGAGTGGAGTATTGAAGTTTGGGAGGCGAGTGGGGAATGGGAGTGGTGTAGGGGAGGGGGGAGGAGAATGACAGAGGGGAGTGGGGGAAGGGATCTGGTGAGGGGAGTGGGGTAGTGGAGTGGGGGAGGGGTGTGATATAGGGGAGTGCGGGAGGGGAGTGGGGTAGGGGAGTTGGGGCGGGGAGTGGGAAATGGGAGCTGGGGAGTGCAGTGGGGTAGGGGAGTGGGGGTGGAGAGTGGGGGTGAGCGGTGGATTGGAGTGGGATAGGGGAGTTGGGGAGATGTGGGGGAGGGGAGTGAGGGATGGGAGTTAGGGAGGGGAGTGGGGGAGGTGAGTGGGAGGGAGTTAGTGAGTGGAGTTGTGGAGGTGAGGGGGTGGGGAGTGGGGGAGGGGAGTTATGCAGGTGAGTGGGAGGGAGTTGGGAAGGTGAGTTGGGGAGGGGAGTTGGCGTGCGGAGTTAGGGAGGTGAGTGGCGTCGGGGAGTTGGGGAGGGGAGTTAGGGAGGGGAGTGGGGGAGGTGAGTGGGAGGGAGTTGTTGGGGGGAGTTGGGGAGATGAGTGGGGGAGGGGAGTGGGGGAGGGAAGTTGGTGACGTGAGTGGGGTAGGGGAGTGAGGGAGGGGATTTAGGGAGGGGAGTGGGGGAGGTGAGTGGGAGGACTTAGTGAGGGGAGTTGGGGAACTTAGTGAGGGGAGTTGGGGAGGTGAGGGGGAGGGGAGTGGGGGAGGGGAGTTAGGGATGTGAGTGGGGCAGGGGAGTGGGGGAGGGGAGTGGGGAGGGGAGCTGGGGAGGGGATATGGGTAGGGGAATAGGGGAGGGGGTTTGGGGAGCGGAGTGGAGTAGGGAAGTTTGGGAGGCGAGTGGGGGAAGGGAGTGGTGTAGGGGAGTGGGGGAGGGGATTGACATAGGGGAGTGGGGGAGGGGAGCTGGAGAGGGGAGTGGGGTAGGGGAGTGGGGGAGGGGAATGGTGCAGGGGAGTGGGGGTGGGGAGTGCGGGAGGGGTGTTGGGGAAGGGAGTGGGGGAGGGGAATGAGGGATTGGAGTGGGGGAGGTGAGTGGGGGAGGGGAGTGGGGTAGGAGTGTTGGGGATGGGAGTGGGGGAGGGGAGTGATACAGTGATGTGGGGAAGGGGAGTGGGGGAGGTGAGTGGGGTAGGGGTGTTGGGGAGGGGAGTGGGGGAGGTGAGTGGGAGGGAGTTGTTGGGGGGAGTTGGGGAGATGAGTGGGGGAGGGGAGTGGGGGAGGGAAGTTGGTGACGTGAGTGGGGTAGGGGAGTCAGGGAGGGGATTTAGGGAGGGGAGTGGGGGAGGTGATAGGGAGGACTTAGTGAGGGGAGTTGGGGAGGTGAGGGCGAGGGGAGTGGGGGAGGGGAGTTAGGGATGTGAGTGGGGCTGGGGAGTGGGGGAGGGGAGTGGGTAAGGGGAGCTGGGGAGGGGATTGACATAGGGGAGTGGGGGAGGGGTGTTGGGGAGGGGAATGGGGGAGGGGAGTGGAGTAGGGGAGTGGGGGAGGGGTGTGAGGGAGGGAGTTTGGGGAGGGGTGTGGGGGAGGGGAGTGGGGGAGGGCTGTGGGGTAGGGGAGTGGTGGAGGGGAATGGGGGATTGGAGTGGGGGAGGGGAGTGGGGTAGGGGTGTTGGGGATGGGAGTGGGGGAGGGGAGTGATATTGCGCAGTGGGGAAGTGGAGTGGGAGGAGTAGAGTGGGGGAGTGGGGTAGGGGTGTTGGGGATGGGAGTGGGGTAGGGGTGTTGGGGAGGGGAATGGGGGAGGGGAGTGGTGGAGAGGAGTGGGGGAGGGGAGTGGGTAGGGGTGTTGGGGAGGGGAGTGGGGGAGGAGAGTGGGGGAGGGGAGTGGGGTAGGGGTGTTGGGGAGGGGAGTGGGGGAGGGGAGTGGTGGAGGGGAGTGGGGGAGGGGAGTGGGGTAGGGGTGTTGGGGAGGGGAGTGGGGGAGAGGAGTGGGGGAGTGGAGTGGGGGAGGGGAGTGGGGTAGGGGTGTTTGGGGAGGGAAGTGGGGGAGGAGAGTGGGGGAGGGGAGTGGGAGGAGTGGAGTGGGGGAGGGGAGTGGGGGAGGGGAGTGGGGTAGGGGTGTTGGGGAGGGGAGTGGGGGAGGGGAGTTTGGGGAGGGGAGTGGGGGAGGGGAGTGGGAGGAGTGGAGTGGGGGAGGGGAGTGGGGGAGGGGAGTGGGGTAGGGGTGTTGGGGAGGGGAGTGGGGGAGGGGAGTGGGATAGGGGTTTTGGGGAGGGGAGTGGGGGAGGGGAGTGGGAGGAGTGGAGTGGGGGAGGGGAGTGGGGGAGGGGAGTGGGGTAGGGTGTTGGGGAGGGGAGTGGGGGAGGGGGAGTGGTGGAGAGGAGTGCCTTGGAACATGTACTGACATTAATGGTGCTATATAAATACAAGTTGTTGTTGTGTTGGACATATATCACCTTTCCTTCATCATGACTGGGTGAAAATGCTGTAACTCCTTCTCCAACACCATTGTGAGATGACCTTCACCACACAGACTGCAGAGGTTCAAGGTAATGGACCAGCATCACCTTCTCAATGGACAACTGGGGATGGACAATATCTGCTGGTCTAGTGACAGACACATCCTAACAATGAAGACAAATATCTGTCTGTGTAAAATGGATGAAAAGTCTTTACACAAAGAGAATCATAGAGAGATACTGCACTGAAACAGACCCTTTGGCCCATCGAGTCTGTGCTGACCAACAGCCACCCATTTATATATCCGACATTAATCCCATATTCCCTACCACATCCCCACCATCCTCCAACCACCTAACGAGACTAGGGACATTTACAATGGCCAATTTATCAATCAAACTGCAAGTCTTTGTATGTGGGAGGAAACCAGAGCACCCGGCAGAAACCCACATGGTCACAGGCAAAACTTGCAAACTCCACACAGGCAGCACCTAGAACAGAACCCGGGACACTGGAGCAGTGAGACTGTGGCAGTAAACAGAACAGAACACAGGTCACTGGAGCTGTGAGACTGTGGCAGCACCCAGAACAGAACCCAGGTCACTGGAGCTGTGAGACTGTGGCAGTAAACAGAACCGAACCCAGGTCACTGGAGCTGTGAGACTGTGGCAGGAAACAGAACCGAACCCGGGACACTGGAGCTGTGAGGCTGTGGCAGTAAACAGAACCGAACCCGGGACACTGGAGCTGTGAGACTGTGGCAGTAAACAGAACTGAACCCAGGTCACTGGAGCTGTGAGACTGTGCAGTAAACAGAACCGAACCCGGTCACTGGAGCTGTGAGACTGTGGCAGTAAACAGAACCGAACCCGGGTCACTGGAGCTGTGAGACTGTGGCAGTAAACAGAACCGAACCTGGGACACTGGAGCTGTGAGGCTGTGGCAGTAAACAGAACCGAACCCAGGTCACTGGAGCTGTGAGACTGTGGCAGTAAACAGAACCGAACCCGGGTCACTGGAGCTGTGAGACTGTGGCAGTAAACAGAACCGAACCTGGGACACTGGAGCTGTGAGACTGTGGCAGTAAACAGAACCGAACCCGGGACACTGGAGCTGTGAGACTGTGGCAGTAAACAGAACCGAACCCAGGTCACTGGAGCTGTGAGACTGTGGCAGTAAACAGAACCGAACCCAGGTCACTGGAGCTGTGAGACTGTGGCAGTAAACAGAACCGAACCCGGGACACTGGAGCTGTGAGACTGTGGCAGTGAACAGAACCGAACCCGGGTCACTGGAGCTGTGAGACTGTGGCAGTCAACAGAACCGAACCCGGGTCACTGGAGCAGTGAGACTGTGGCAGTAAACAGAACCGAACCCAGGTCACTGGAGCTGTGAGACTGTGGCAGTGAACAGAACCGAACCCGGGTCACTGGAGCTGTGAGACTGTGGCAGTAAACAGATCCGAACCCAGGTCACTGGAGCTGTGAGACTGTGGCAGTAAACAGAACCGAAACCGGGACACTGGAGCTGTGAGACTGTGGCAGTAAACAGAACTGAACCCAGGTCACTGGAGCTGTGAGACTGTGGCAGTAAACAGAACCGAACCCGGTCACTGGAGCTGTGAGACTGTGGCAGTAAACAGAACCGAACCCGGGACACTGGAGCTGTGAGACTGTGGCAGTAAACAGAACCGAACCCGGGTCACTGGAGCTGTGAGACTGTGGCAGTAAACAGAACCGAACCCGGGTCAATGGAGCTGTGAGACTGTGGCAGTAAACAGAACCGAACTCAGGTCACTGGAGCTGTGAGACTGTGGCAGTAAACAGAACCGAACCCAGGTCACTGGAGCTGTGAGACTGTGGCAGTAAACAGAACCGAACCCAGGTCACTGGAGCTGTGAGACTGTGGCAGTAAACAGAACCGAACCCGGGTCACTGGAGCTGTGAGACTGTGGCAGTAAACAGAACTGAACCCGGGACACTGGAGCGGTGAGACTGTGGCAGTAAACAGAACTGAACCCGGGTCACTGGAGCTGTGAGACTGAGGCAGTAAACAGAACTGAACCCGGGACACTGGAGCTGTGAGACTGTGGCAGTAAACAGAACCGAACCCAGGTCACTGGAGCTGTGAGGCTGTGGCAGTCCCCAGAACCGAACCCGGGACACTGGAGCTGTGAGGCGGTGGCAGTAAACAGAACTGAACCCGGGTCACTGGAGCTGTGAGACTGTGGCAGTAAACAGAACCGAACCCGGGACACTGGAGCTGTGAGACTGTGGCAGTACGCAGAACCGAACCCAGGTCACTGGAGCTGTGAGACTGTGGCAGTAAACAGAACCGAACCCAGGTCACTGGAGCTGTGAGACTGTGGCAGTAAACAGAACCGAACCCGGGTCACTGGAGCTGTGAGACTGTGGCAGTAAACAGAACCGAACCCAGGTCACTGGAGCTGTGAGACTGTGGCAGTAAACAGAATCGAACCCAGGTCACTGGAGCTGTGAGACTGTGGCAGTAAACAGAACCGAACCCGGGACACTGGAGCTGTGAGACTCTGGCAGTACGCAGAACCGAACCAGGGACACTGGAGCTGTGAGGCAGTGGCAGTAAACAGAACCGAACCCGGGACACTGGAGCTGTGAGACTGTGGCAGTACGCAGAACCGAACCCAGGTCACTGGAGCTGTGAGACTGTGGCAGTAAACAGAACCGAACCCGGGACACTGGAGCTGTGAGACTGTGGCAGTAAACAGAACCGAACCCGGGTCACTGGAGCTGTGAGACTGTGGCAGTAAACAGAACCGAACCCGGGTCAATGGAGCTGTGAGACTGTGGCAGTAAACAGAACCGAACTCAGGTCACTGGAGCTGTGAGACTGTGGCAGTAAACAGAACCGAACCCAGGTCACTGGAGCTGTGAGACTGTGGCAGTAAACAGAACCGAACCCAGGTCACTGGAGCTGTGAGACTGTGGCAGTAAACAGAACCGAACCCGGGTCACTGGAGCTGTGAGACTGTGGCAGTAAACAGAACTGAACCCGGGACACTGGAGCGGTGAGACTGTGGCAGTAAACAGAACTGAACCCGGGTCACTGGAGCTGTGAGACTGAGGCAGTAAACAGAACTGAACCCGGGACACTGGAGCTGTGAGACTGTGGCAGTAAACAGAACCGAACCCAGGTCACTGGAGCTGTGAGGCTGTGGCAGTCCCCAGAACCGAACCCGGGACACTGGAGCTGTGAGGCTGTGGCAGTAAACAGAACCGAACCCAGGTCACTGGAGCTGTGAGACTGTGGCAGTAAACAGAACCGAACCCAGGACACTGGAGCTGTGAGACTGTGGCAGTAAACAGAACCGAACCCAGGACACTGGAGCTGTGAGACTGTGGCAGTAAACAGAACTGAACCCAGGTCACTGGAGCAGTGAGACTGTGGCAGTAAACAGAACCGAACCCGGGTTACTGGAGCTGTGAGACTGTGGCAGTAAACAGAACCGAACCCAGGTCACTGGAGCTGTGAGACTGTGGCAGTAAACAGAACCGAACCCAGGTCACTGGAGCTGTGAGACTGTGGCAGTAAACAGAACCGAACCCGGGTCACTGGAGCTGTGAGACTGTGGCAGTAAACAGAACCGAACCCAGGTCACTGGAGCTGAGAGACTGTGGCAGTAAACAGAACCGAACCCAGGACACTGGAGCTGTGAGACTGTGGCAGTAAACAGAACTGAACCCAGGTCACTGGAGCTGAGAGACTGTGGCAGTAAACAGAACTGAACCCGGGTCACTGGAGCTGTGAGACTGTGGCAGTAAACAGAACCGAACCCAGGTCACTGGAGCTGTGAGACTGTGGCAGTAAACAGAACCGAACCCAGGACACTGGAGCTGTGAGACTGTGGCAGTAAACAGAACCGAACCCAGGACACTGGAGCTGTGAGACTGTGGCAGTAAACAGAACTGAACCCAGGTCACTGGAGCAGTGAGACTGTGGCAGTAAACAGAACCGAACCCGGGTTACTGGAGCTGTGAGACTGTGGCAGTAAACAGAACCGAACCCAGGTCACTGGAGCTGTGAGACTGTGGCAGTAAACAGAACCGAACCCAGGTCACTGGAGCTGTGAGACTGTGGCAGTAAACAGAACCGAACCCGGGTCACTGGAGCTGTGAGACTGTGGCAGTAAACAGAACCGAACCCAGGTCACTGGAGCTGAGAGACTGTGGCAGTAAACAGAACTGAACCCGGGTCACTGGAGCTGTGAGACTGTGGCAGTAAACAGAACTGAACCCGGGTCACTGGAGCTGTGAAACTGTGGCAGGAAACAGAACCGAACCCGGGTCACTGAAGCTGTGAGACTGTGGCAGTAAACAGAACTGAACCCAGGTCACTGGAGCTGTGAGACTGTGGCAGTAAACAGAACCGAACCCGGGTCACTGGAGCTGTGAGACTGTGGCAGTAAACAGAACCGAACCCAGGTCACTGGAGCTGTGAGACTGTGGCAGTAAACAGAACCGAACCCGGGTCACTGGAGCTGTGAGACTGTGGCAGTAAACAGAACCGAACCCGGGACACTGGAGCTGTGAGACTGTGGCAGTAAACAGAACCGAACCCCGGTCACTGGAGCTGTGAGACTGTGGCAGTAAGCAGAACTGAACCCGGGACACTGGAGCTGTGAGGCTGTGGCAGTCCCCAGAACCGAACCCGGGACACTGGAGCTGTGAGACTGTGGCAGTACGCAGAACCGAACCCAGGTCACTGGAGCTGTGAGACTGTGGCAGTAAACAGAACCGAACCCAGGTCACTGGAGCTGTGAGACTGTGGCAGTAAACAGAACCGAACCCGGGTCACTGGAGCTGTGAGACTGTGGCAGTAAACAGAACTGAACCCGGGTCACTGGAGCTGTGAGACTGTGGCAGTAAACAGAACCGAACCCGGGACACTGGAGCTGTGAGACTGTGGCAGTAAACAGAACCGAACCCGGGACACCGGAGCTGTGAGGCTGTGGCAGTCAACAGAACCGAACCCGGGTCACTGGAGCTGTGAGGCTGTGGCAGTAAACAGAACCGAACCCAGGTCACTGGAGCTGTGAGGCTGTGGCAGTGAACAGAACCGAACCCGGGTCACTGGAGCTGTGAGACGGTGGCAGGAAACTGAACCGAACCCAGGTCACTGGAGCTGTGAGACTGTGGCAGTAAACAGAACTGAACCCGGGTCACTGGAGCTGTGAGACTGTGGCAGTAAACAGAACCGAACCCAGGTCACTGGAGCTGTGAGACTGTGGCAGTAAACAGAACCGAACCCAGGTCACTGGAGCTGTGAGACTGTGGCAGTAAACAGAACCGAACCCAGGTCACTGGAGCTGTGAGGCTGTGGCAGTAAACAGAACCGAACCCGGGACACTGGAGCTGTGAGACTGTGCCAGTGAACAGAACCGAACCCGGGTCACTGGAGCTGTGAGACTGTGGCAGGAAACAGAACCGAACCCGGGACACTGGAGCTGTGAGACTGTGGCAGTAAACAGAACCGAACCCAGGTCACTGGAGCTGTGAGACTGTGGCAGTAAACAGAACCGAACGCGGTCACTGGAGCTGTGAGACTGTGGCAGTGAACAGAACCGATCCCGGGTCACTGGAGCTGTGAGACTGTGGCAGTAAACAGAACCGAACCCAGGTCACTGGAGCTGTGAGACTGTGGCAAAAAACAGAACCGAACCCAGGTCACTGGAGCTGTGAGACTGTGGCAAAAAACAGAACCGAACCCGGGTCACTGGAGCTGTGAGACTGTGGCAGTAAACAGAACCGAACCCGGGTCACTGGAGCTTTGAGACTGTGGCAGTAAACAGAACTGAACCCGGGACACTGGAGCGGTGAGACTGTGACAGTAAACAGAACTGAACCCGGGTCACTGGAGCTGTGAGACTGTGGCAGTAAACAGAACTGAACCCGGGACACTGGAGCTGTGAGACTGTGGCAGTAAACAGAACCGAACCCAGGTCACTGGAGCTGTGAGGCTGTGGCAGTCCCCAGAACCGAACCCGGGACACTGGAGCTGTGAGGCTGTGGCAGTAAACAGAACCGAACCCGGGTCACTGGAGCTGTGAGACAGTGGCAGTACGCAGAATCGAACCCGGGTCACTGGAGCTTTGAGACTGTGGCAGTAAACAGAACCGAACCCGGGACACTGGAGCTGTGAGACTGTGGCAGTACGCAGAACCGAACCCAGGTCACTGGAGCTGTGAGACTGTGGCAGTAAACAGAACCGAACCCAGGTCACTGGAGCTGTGAGACTGTGGCAGTAAACAGAACCGAACCCGGGTCACTGGAGCTGTGAGACTGTGGCAGTAAACAGAACCGAACCCAGGTCACTGGAGCTGTGAGACTGTGGCAGTAAACAGAACCGAACCCAGGTCACTGGAGCTGTGAGACTGTGGCAGTAAACAGAACCGAACCCGGGTCACTGGAGCTGTGAGACTGTGGCAGTAAACAGAACCGAACCCAGGTCACTGGAGCTGTGAGACTGTGGCAGTAAACAGAACTGAACCCGGGACACTGGAGCGGTGAGACTGTGGCAGTAAACAGAACCGAACCCAGGTCACTGGAGCTGTGAGACTGTGGCAGTAAACAGAACTGAACCCGGGTCACTGGAGCTGTGAGACTGTGGCAGTAAACAGAACCGAACCCGGGTCACTGAAGCTGTGAGACTGTGGCAGTAAACAGAACTGAACCCAGGTCACTGGAGCTGTGAGACTGTGGCAGTAAACAGAACCGAACCCAGGTCACTGGAGCTGTGAGACTGTGGCAGTAAACAGAACCGAACCCGGGTCACTGGAGCTGTGAGACTGTGGAGGTAAACAGAACCGAACCCAGGTCACTGGAGCTGTGAGACTGTGGCAGTAAACAGAACCGAACCCGGGTCAGTGGAGCTGTGAGACTGTGGCAGTAAACAGAACCGAACCCGGGTCAGTGGAGCTGTGAGACTGTGGCAGTAAACAGAACTGAACCCAGGTCACTGGAGCTGTGAGACTGTGACAGTAAACAGAACCGAACCCGGGTCAGTGGAGCTGTGAGACTGTGGCAGTAAACAGAACCGAAGCCGGGTCACTGGAGCTGTGAGACTGTGGCAGTAAACAGAACCGAACCCAGGTCACTGGAGCTGTGAGACTGTGGCAGTAAACAGAACTGAACCCAGGTCACTGGAGCTGTGAGACTGTGGCAGTGAACAGAACCGAACCCGGGTCACTGGAGCTGTGAGACTGTGGCAGTCAACAGAACCGAACCCGGGTCACTGGAGCAGTGAGACTGTGGCAGTAAACAGAACCGAACCCAGGTCACTGGAGCTGTGAGACTGTGGCAGTGAACAGAACCGAACCCGGGTCACTGGAGCTGTGAGACTGTGGCAGTAAACAGATCCGAACCCAGGTCACTGGAGCTGTGAGACTGTGGCAGTAAACAGAACCGAAACCGGGACACTGGCGCTGTGAGACTGTGGCAGTAAACAGAACTGAACCCAGGTCACTGGAGCTGTGAGACTGTGGCAGTAAACAGAACCGAACCCGGTCACTGGAGCTGTTAGACTGTGGCAGGAAACAGAACCGAACACAGGTCACTGGAGCTGTGAGACTGTGGCAGTAAACAGAACCGAACCCGGGACACTGGAGCTGTGAGACTGTGGCAGTAAACAGAACCGAACCCGGGTCAGTGGAGCTGTGAGACTGTGGCAGTAAACAGAACCAAACCCAGGTCACTGGAGCTGTGAGACTGTGGCAGTAAACAGAACCGAACCCAGGTCACTGGAGCTGTGAGACTGTGGCAGTAAACAGAACCGAACCCGGGTCACTGGAGCTGTGAGACTGTGGCATTAAACAGAACCGGACCCGGGACACTGGAGCTGTGAGACTGTGGCAGTAAACAGAACCAAACCCAGGTCACTGGAGCTGTGAGACTGTGGCAGTAAACAGAACTGAACCCGGGACACTGTAGCGGTGAGAATGTGGCAGTAAACAGAACTGAACCCGGGTCACTGGAGCTGTGAGACTGTGGCAGTAAACAGAACTGAACCCGGGACACTGGAGCTGTGAGACTGTGGCAGTAAACAGAACCGAACACAGGTCACTGGAGCTGTGAGGCTGTGACAGTAAACAGAACCGAACCCGGGACACTGGAGCTGTGAGGCTGTGGCATTAAACAGAACCGAACCCGGGTCACTGGAGCTGTGAGACTGTGGCAGTAAACAGAACTGAACCCGGGACACTGGAGCTGTGAGACTGTGGCAGTACGCAGAACCGAACCCAGGTCACTGGAGCTGTGAGACTGTGGCAGTAAACAGAACCGAACCCGGGTCACTGGAGCTGTGAGACTGTGGAGGTAAACAGAACCGAACCCAGGTCACTGGAGCTGTGAGACTGTGGCAGTAAACAGAACCGAACCCGGGTCAGTGGAGCTGTGAGACTGTGGCAGTAAACAGAACCGAACCCGGGACACTGGAGCTGTGAGACTGTGGCAGTAAACAGAACCGAACCCGAGTCACTGGAGCTGTGAGACTGTGGCAGTAAACAGAACCGAACCCAGGTCACTGGAGCTGTGAGGCTGTGGCAGTAAACAGAACCGAAACCGGGTCACTGGAGCTGTGAGACTGTGGCAGTAAACAGAACTGAACCCGGGACACTGGAGCTGTGAGACTGTGGCAGTACGCAGAACCGAACCCAGGTCACTGGAGCTGTGAGACTGTGGCAGTAAACAGAACCGAACCCAGGTCACTGGAGCTGTGAGACTGTGGCAGTAAACAGAACCGAACGCGGGTCACTGGAGCTGTGAGACTGTGGCAGTAAACAGAACTGAACTCGGGTCACTGGAGCAGTGAGACTGTGGCAGTAAACAGAACTGAACCCGGGTCACTGGAGCTGTGAGAGTGTGGCAGTAAACAGAACCGAACCCGGGTCACTGGAGCTGTGAGACTGTGGCAGTAAACAGAACCGAACCCAGGTCACTGGAGCTGTGAGACTGTGGCAGTAAACAGAACCGAACCCGGGACACTGGAGCTGTGAGGCTGTGGCAGTCCCCAGAACCGAACGCGGGACACTGGAGCTGTGAGACTGCGGCAGTACGCAGAACTGAACCCGGGTCACTGGAGCTGTGAGAGTGTGGCAGTAAACAGAACCGAACCCGGGACACTGGAGCTGTGAGACTGTGGCAGTCCCCAGAACCGAACCCAGGACACTGGAGCTGTGAGGCTGTGGCAGTAAACAGAACCGAACTCAGGTCAGTGGAGCTGTGAGACTGTGGCAGTAAACAGAACTGAACCCAGGTCACTGGAGCTGTGAGACTGTGGCAGTAAACAGAACCGAACACAGGTCACTGGAGCTGTGCGACTGTGGCAGTAAACAGAACCGAACACAGGTCACTGGAGCTGTGAGGCTGTGGCAGTAAACAGAACTGAACCCGGGTCACTGGAGCTGTGAGACTGTGGCAGTAAACAGAACCGAACCCGGGTCACTGAAGCTGTGAGACTGTGGCAGTAAACAGAACCGAACCCAGGTCACTGGAGCTGTGAGGCTGTGGCAGTAAACAGAACCGAACCCGGGTCACTGGAGCTGTGAGACTGTGGAGGTAAACAGAACCGAACCCAGGTCACTGGAGCTGTGAGACTGTGGCAGTAAACAGAACCGAACTTGGGTCAGTGGAGCTGTGAGACTGTGGCAGTAAACAGAACCGAACCCGGGACACTGGAGCTGTGAGGCTGTGGCAGTCCCCAGAAACGAACCCGGGACACTGGAGCTTTGAGACTGTGGCAGTACGCAGAACCGAACCCAGGTCACTGGAGCTGTGAGACTGTGGCAGTAAACAGAACCGAACCCAGGTCACTGGAGCTGTGAGACTGTGGCAGTAAACAGAACCGAACCCGGGTCACTGGAGCTGTGAGACTGTGGCCGTAAACAGAACTGAACCCGGGTCACTGGAGCTGTGAGACTGTGGCAGTAAACAGAACCGAACCCAGGTCACTGGAGCTGTGAGACTGTGGCAGTAAACAGAACTGAACCCGGGTCACTGGAGCTGTGAGACTGTGGCAGTAAACAGAACCGAACCCGGGTCACTGGAGCTGTGAGACTGTGGCAGTAAACAGAACTGAACCCGGGTCACTGGAGCTGTGAGACAGTGGCAGTAAACAGAACCGAACCCGGGACACTGGAGCTGTGAGGCTGTGGCAGTCCCCAGAACCGAACGCGGGACACTGGAGCTGTGAGACTGCGGCAGTACGCAGAACTGAACCCGGGTCACTGGAGCTGTGAGACTGTGGCAGTCCCCAGAACCGAACCCAGGACACTGGAGCTGTGAGGCTGTGGCAGTAAACAGAACCGAACCCGGGACACTGGAGCTGTGAGACTGTGGCAGCCCCCAGAACCGAACCCAGGACACTGGAGCTGTGAGGCTGTGGCAGTAAACAGAACCGAACTCAGGTCACTGGAGCTGTGAGACTGTGGCAGTAAACAGAACTGAACCCAGGTCACTGGAGCTGTGAGACTGTGGCAGTAAACAGAACCGAACCCGGGTCACTGGAGCTGTGAGACTGTGGCAGTAAACAGAACCGAACCCAGGTCACTGGAGCTGTGAGACTGTGCCATTAAACAGAACTGAACCCGGGACACTGGAGCGGTGAGACTGTGGCAGTAAACAGAACCGAACCCAGGTCACTGGAGCTGTGAGACTGTGGCAGTAAACAGAACTGAACCCGGGTCACTGGAGCTGTGAGACTGTGGCAGTAAACAGAACCGAACCCGGGTCACTGAAGCTGTGAAACTGTGGCAGTAAACAGAACCGAACCCGGGTCACTGGAGCTGTGAGACTGTGGCAGTAAACAGAACCGAACCCGGGTCACTGGTGCTGTGAGACTGTGGAGGTAAACAGAACCGAACCCAGGTCACTGGAGCTGTGAGACTGTGGCAGTAAACAGAACCGAACTCGGGTCAGTGGAGCTGTGAGACTGTGGCAGTAAACAGAACCGAACCCGGGACACTGGAGCTGTGAGGCTGTGGCAGTCCCCAGAACCGAACCCGGGACACTGGAGCTGTGAGACTGTGGCAGTACGCAGAACCGAACCCAGGTCACTGGAGCTGTGAGACTGTGGCAGTAAACAGAACCGAACCCGGGTCACTGGAGCTGTGAGACTGTGGCAGTAAACAGAACCGAACCCGGGTCACTGGAGCTGTGAGACTGTGGCAGTAAACAGAACCGAACCCAGGTCACTGGAGCTGTGAGACTGTGGCAGTAAACAGAACTGAACCCGGGTCACTGGAGCTGTGAGACTGTGGCAGTAAACAGAACTGAACCCGGGTCACTGGAGCTGTGAGACTGTGGCAGTAAACAGAACCGAACCCAGGTCACTGGAGCTGTGAGACTGTGGCAGTAAACAGAACCGAACCCGGGACACTGGAGCTGTGAGGCTGTGGCAGTCCCCAGAACCGAACGCGGGACACTGGAGCTGTGAGACTGCGGCAGTACGCAGAACTGAACCCGGGTCACTGGAGCTGTGAGAGTGTGGCAGTAAACAGAACCGAACCCGGGACACTGGAGCTGTGAGACTGTGGCAGTAAACAGAACCGAACCCGGGTCACTGGAGCTGTGAGACTGTGGAGGTAAACAGAACCGAACCCAGGTCACTGGAGCTGTGAGACTGTGGCAGTAAACAGAACCGAACCCGGGTCAGTGGAGCTGTGAGACTGTGGCAGTAAACAGAACCGAACCCGGGTCAGTGGAGCTGTGAGACTGTGGCAGTAAACAGAACTGAACCCAGGTCACTGGAGCTGTGAGACTGTGGCAGTAAACAGAACCGAACCCGGGTCACTGGAGCTGTAAGACTGTGGCAGTCAACAGAACCGAACCCGGGTCACTGGAGCAGTGAGACTGTGGCAGTAAACAGAACCGAACCCAGGTCACTGGAGCTGTGAGACTGTGGCAGTGAACAGAACCGAACCCGGGTCACTGGAGCTGTGAGACTGTGGCAGTAAACAGATCCGAACCCAGGTCACTGGAGCTGTGAGACTGTGGCAGTAAACAGAACCGAAACCGGGACACTTGCGCTGTGAGACTGTGGCAGTAAACAGAACTGAACCCGGTCACTGGAGCTGTGAGACTGTGGCAGTAAACAGAACCGAACCCGGGTCACTGGAGCTGTGAGACTGTGGCAGTAAACAGAACCAAACCCAGGTCACTGGAGCTGTGAGACTGTGGCAGTAAACAGAACCGAACCCAGGTCACTGGAGCTGTGAGACTGTGGCAGTAAACAGAACCGAACCCGGGTCACTGGAGCTGTGAGACTGTGGCATTAAACAGAACCGGACCCGGGACACTGGAGCTGTGAGACTGTGGCAGTAAACAGAACCAAACCCAGGTCACTGGAGCTGTGAGACTGTGGCAGTAAACAGAACTGAACCCGGGTCACTGGAGCTGTGAGACTGTGGCAGTAAACAGAACTGAACCCGGGACACTGGAGCTGTGAGACTGTGGCAGTAAACAGAACCGAACCCAGGTCACTGGAGCTGTGAGGCTGTGGCAGTCCCCAGAACCGAACCCGGGACACTGGAGCTGTGAGGCTGTGGCAGTAAACAGAACCGAACCCGGGACACTGGAGCTGTGAGGCTGTGGCAGTAAACAGAACCGAACCCGGGTCACTGGAGCTGTGAGACTGTGGCAGTACGCAGAACCGAACCCGGGACACTGGAGCTGTGAGGCTGTGGCAGTAAACAGAACTGAACCCGGGACACTGGAGCTGTGAGACTGTGGCAGTACGCAGAACCGAACCCAGGTCACTGGAGCTGTGAGACTGTGGCAGTAAACAGAACCGAACCCGGGTCACTGGAGCTGTGAGACTGTGGAGGTAAACAGAACCGAACCCAGGTCACTGGAGCTGTGAGACTGTGGCAGTAAACAGAACCGAACCCGGGTCAGTGGAGCTGTGAGACTGTGGCAGTAAACAGAACCGAACCCGGGACACTGGAGCTGTGAGACTGTGGCAGTAAACAGAACCGAACCCGAGTCACTGGAGCTGTGAGACTGTGGCAGTAAACAGAACCGAACCCAGGTCACTGGAGCTGTGAGGCTGTGGCAGTAAACAGAACCGAAACCGGGTCACTGGAGCTGTGAGACTGTGGCAGTAAACAGAACTGAACCCGGGACACTGGAGCTGTGAGACTGTGGCAGTACGCAGAACCGAACCCAGGTCACTGGAGCTGTGAGACTGTGGCAGTAAACAGAACCGAACCCAGGTCACTGGAGCTGTGAGACTGTGGCAGTAAACAGAACCGAACGCGGGTCACTGGAGCTGTGAGACTGTGGCAGTAAACAGAACTGAACCCGGGTCACTGGAGCAGTGAGACTGTGGCAGTAAACAGAACTGAACCCGGGTCACTGGAGCTGTGAGAGTGTGGCAGTAAACAGAACCGAACCCGGGTCACTGGAGCTGTGAGACTGTGGCAGTAAACAGAACCGAACCCAGGTCACTGGAGCTGTGAGACTGTGGCAGTAAACAGAACCGAACCCGGGACACTGGAGCTGTGAGGCTGTGGCAGTCCCCAGAACCGAACGCGGGACACTGGAGCTGTGAGACTGCGGCAGTACGCAGAACTGAACCCGGGTCACTGGAGCTGTGAGAGTGTGACAGTAAACAGAACCGAACCCGGGACACTGGAGCTGTGAGACTGTGGCAGTCCCCAGAACCGAACCCAGGACACTGGAGCTGTGAGGCTGTGGCAGTAAACAGAACCGAACTCAGGTCACTGGAGCTGTGAGACTGTGGCAGTAAACAGAACTGAACCCAGGTCACTGGAGCTGTGAGACTGTGGCAGTAAACAGAACTGAACCCAGGTCACTGGAGCTGTGAGACTGTGGCAGTAAACAGAACCGAACACAGGTCACTGGAGCTGTGAGACTGTGGCAGTAAACAGAACCGAACACAGGTCACTGGAGCTGTGAGGCTGTGGCAGTAAACAGAACTGAACCCGGGTCACTGGAGCTGTGAGACTGTGGCAGTAAACAGAACCGAACCCGGGTCACTGAAGCTGTGAGACTGTGGCAGTAAACAGAACCGAACCCAGGTCACTGGAGCTGTGAGGCTGTGGCAGTAAACAGAACCGAACCCGGGTCACTGGAGCTGTGAGACTGTGGAGGTAAACAGAACCGAACCCAGGTCACTGGAGCTGTGAGACTGTGGCAGTAAACAGAACCGAACTTGGGTCAGTGGAGCTGTGAGACTGTGGCAGTAAACAGAACCGAACCCGGGACACTGGAGCTGTGAGGCTGTGGCAGTCCCCAGAACCGAACCCGGGACACTGGAGCTGTGAGACTGTGGCAGTACGCAAAACCGAACCCAGGTCACTGGAGCTGTGAGACTGTGGCAGTAAACAGAACCGAACCCAGGTCACTGGAGCTGTGAGACTGTGGCAGTAAACAGAACCGAACCCGGGTCACTGGAGCTGTGAGACTGTGGCCGTAAACAGAACTGAACCCGGGTCACTGGAGCTGTGAGACTGTGGCAGTAAACAGAACCGAACCCAGGTCACTGGAGCTGTGAGACTGTGGCAGTAAACAGAACCGAACCCGGGTCACTGGAGCTGTGAGACTGTGGCAGTAAACAGAACTGAACCCGGGTCACTGGAGCTGTGAGACTGTGGCAGTAAACAGAACCGAACCCAGGTCACTGGAGCTGTGAGACAGTGGCAGTAAACAGAACCGAACCCGGGACACTGGAGCTGTGAGGCTGTGGCAGTCCCCAGAACCGAACGCGGGACACTGGAGCTGTGAGACTGCGGCAGTACGCAGAACTGAACCCGGGTCACTGGAGCTGTGAGACTGTGGCAGTCCCCAGAACCGAACCCAGGACACTGGAGCTGTGAGGCTGTGGCAGTAAACAGAACCGAACCCGGGACACTGGAGCTGTGAGACTGTGGCAGTCCCCAGAACCGAACCCAGGTCACTGGAGCTGTGAGGCTGTGGCAGTAAACAGAACTGAACCCAGGTCACTGGAGCTGTGAGACTGTGGCAGTAAACAGAACCGAACCCGGGTCACTGGAGCTGTGAGACTGTGGCAGTAAACAGAACCGAACCCAGGTCACTGGAGCTGTGAGACTGTGGCAGTAAACAGAACTGAACCCGGGACACTGGAGCGGTGAGACTGTGGCAGTAAACAGAACCGAACCCAGGTCACTGGAGCTGTGAGACTGTGGCAGTAAACAGAACTGAACCCGGGTCACTGGAGCTGTGAGACTGTGGCAGTAAACAGAACCGAACCCGGGTCACTGAAGCTGTGAAACTGTGGCAGTAAACAGAACCGAACCCGGGTCACTGGAGCTGTGAGACTGTGGCAGTAAACAGAACCGAACCCGGGTCACTGGAGCTGTGAGACTGTGGAGGTAAACAGAACCGAACCCAGGTCACTGGAGCTGTGAGACTGTGGCAGTAAACAGAACCGAACTCGGGTCAGTGGAGCTGTGAGACTGTGGCAGTAAACAGAACCGAACCCGGGACACTGGAGCTGTGAGGCTGTGGCAGTAAACAGAACCGAACCCAGGTCACTGGAGCTGTGAGACTGTGGCAGTAAACAGAACCGAACCCAGGTCACTGGAGCTGTGAGACTGTGGCAGTAAACAGAACCGAACCCGGGTCACTGGAGCTGTGAGACTGTGGCAGTAAACAGAACTGAACCCGGGTCACTGGAGCTGTGAGACTGTGGCAGTAAACAGAACTGAACCCGGGTCACTGGAGCTGTGAGACTGTGGCAGTAAACAGAACTGAACCCGGGTCACTGGAGCTGTGAGACTGTGGCAGTAAACAGAACCGAACCCAGGTCACTGGAGCTGTGAGACTGTGGCAGTAAACAGAACCGAACCCGGGACACTGGAGCTGTGAGGCTGTGGCAGTCCCCAGAACCGAACGCGGGACACGGGAGCTGTGAGACTGCGGCAGTACGCAGAACTGAACCCGGGTCACTGGAGCTGTGAGAGTGTGGCAGTAAACAGAACCGAACCCGGGACACTGGAGCTGTGAGACTGTGGCAGTCCCCAGAACCGAACCCAGGACACTGGAGCTGTGAGGCTGTGGCAGTAAACAGAACCGAACTCAGGTCACTGGAGCTGTGAGACTGTGGCAGTAAACAGAACTGAACCCAGGTCACTGGAGCTGTGAGACTGTGGCAGTAAACAGAACCGAACCCAGGTCACTGGAGCTGTGAGACTGTGGCAGTAAACAGAACCGAACCCAGGACACTGGAGCTGTGAGACTGTGGCAGTAAACAGAACTGAACCCAGGTCACTGGAGCTGTGAGACTGTGGCAGTAAACAGAACCGAACCCAGGACACTGGAGCTGTGAGGCTGTGGCAGTAAACAGAACTGAACCCAGGTCACTGGAGCTGTGAGACTGTGGCAGTAAACAGAACCGAACCCAGGACACTGGAGCTGTGAGACTGTGGCAGTAAACAGAACTGAACCCAGGTCACTGGAGCTGTGAGACTGTGGCAGTAAACAGATCCGAACCCAGGTCACTGGAGCTGTGAGGCTGTGGCAGTAAACAGAACTGAACCCAGGTCACTGGAGCTGTGAGACTGTGGCAGTAAACAGAACCGAACCCAGGTCACTGGAGCTGTGAGGCTGTGGCAGTAAACAGAACTGAACCCAGGTCACTGGAGCTGTGAGACTGTGGCAGTAAACAGAACCGAACCCAGGTCACTGGAGCTGTGAGACTGTGGCAGTAAACAGAACCGAACCCGAGTCACTGGAGCTGTGAGACTGTGGCAGTAAACAGAACCGAACCCGAGTCACTGGAGCTGTGAGACTGTGGCAGTAAACAGAACTGAACCCGGGTCACTGGAGCTGTGAGACTGTGGCAGTAAACAGAGCCGAACCCGGGACACTGGAGCTGTGAGACTGTGGCAGTAAACAGAACCGAACCCGAGTCACTGGAGCTGTGAGACTGTGGCAGTAAACAGAACTGAACCCGGGTCACTGGAGCTGTGAGACTGTGGCAGTAAACAGAGCCGAACCCGGGACACTGGAGCTGTGAGACTGTGGCAGTAAACAGAACCGAACCCGGGTCACTGGAGCTGTGAGACTGTGGCAGTAAACAGAACCGAACCCAGGTCACTGGAGCTGTGAGACTGTGGCAGTAAACAGAACCGAACCCAGGTCACTGGAGCTGTGAGACTGTGGCAGTAAACAGAACCGGACCCGGGACACTGGAGCTGTGAGACTGTGGCAGTAAACAGAACCGAACCCGGGTCACTGGAGCTGTGAGGCTGTGGCAGTAAACAGAACCGGACCCGGGACACTGGAGCTGTGAGACTGTGGCAGTAAACAGAACCGAACCCAGGTCACTGGAGCTGTGAGACTGTGGCAAAAAACAGAACCGAACCCGGGTCACTGGAGCTGTGAGGCTGTGGCAGTAAACAGAACCGAACCCAGGTCACTGGAGCTGTGAGGCTGTGGCAGTCCGCAGAACCGAACCCAGGTCACTGGAGCTGTGAGAGTGTGGCAGTAAACAGAACCGAACCCGGGACACTGGAGCTGTGAGGCTGTGGCAGTCCCCAGAACCGATCCCGGGACACTGGAGCTGTGAGACTGTGGCAGTAAACAGAACCGAACCCGGGACACTGGAGCTGTGAGACTGTGGCAGTAAACAGAACCGAACCCGGGTCACTGGAGCTGTGAGACTGTGGCAGTAAACAGAACCGAACCCAGGTAACTGGAGCGGTGAGACTGTGGCAGTAAACAGAACCGAACCCAGGTCGCTGGAGCTGTGAGACTGTGGCAGTAAACAGAACCGAACCCAGGTCGCTGGAGCTGTGAGACTGTGGCAGTCCCCAGAACCGTTCCCGGGTCACTGGAGCTGTGAGACTGTGGCAGTCCCCAGAACCGAACCCAGGTCACTGGAGCTGTGAGAGTGTGGCAGTAAACAGAACCGAACCCAGGTCACTGGAGCTGTGAGACTGTGGCAGTAAACAGAACCGAACCCAGGACACTGGAGCTGTGAGGCTGTGGCAGTAAACAGAACCGAACCCGGGTCACTGGAGCTGTGAGACTGTGGCAGTAAACAGAACTGAACCCAGGACACTGGAGCTGTGAGACTGTGGCAGTAAACAGAACCGAACCCAGGTCACTGGAGCTGTGAGACTGTGGCAGTAAACAGAACAGAACCCAGGTCACTGGAGCTGTGAGACTGTGGCAGTAAACAGAACCGAACCCAGGTCACTGGAGCTGTGAGACTGTGACAGTAAACAGAACCGAACCCGGGACACTGGAGCTGTGAGACTGTGGCAGTAAACAGAACCGAACCCGGGACACTGGAGCTGTGAGACTGTGGCAGTAAACAGAACCGAACCCAGGTCACTGGAGCTGTGAGACTGTGGCAGTAAACAGAACCGAACCCAGGTCACTGGAGCTGTGAGACTGTGGCAAAAAACAGAACCGAACCCGGGTCACTGGAGCTGTGAGGCTGTGGCAGTAAACAGAACCGAACCCAGGTCACTGGAGCTGTGAGGCTGTGGCAGTCCCCAGAACCGAACCCAGGTCACTGGAGCTGTGAGAGTGTGGCAGTAAACAGAACCGAACCCGGGACACTGGAGCTGTGAGGCTGTGGCAGTCCCCAGAACCGAACCCGGGACACTGGAGCTGTGAGACTGTGGCAGTAAACAGAACCGAACCCGGGACACTGGAGCTGTGAGACTGTGGCAGTACGCAGAACTGAACCCGGGTCACTGGAGCTGTGAGAGTGTGGCAGTAAACAGAACCGAACCCGGGACACTGGAGCTGTGAGGCTGTGGCAGTAAACAGAACCGAACCCAGGTCACTGGAGCTGTGAGACTGTGGCAGTAAACAGAACCGAACCCAGGTCACTGGAGCTGTGAGACTGTGGCAGTCCCCAGAACCGAACCCGGGTCACTGGAGCTGTGAGACTGTGGCAGTCCCCAGAACCGAACCCAGGTCACTGGAGCTGTGAGAGTGTGGCAGTAAACAGAACCGAACCCAGGTCACTGGAGCTGTGAGACTGTGGCAGTAAACAGAACCGAACCCAGGACACTGGAGCTGTGAGGCTGTGGCAGTAAACAGAACCGAACCCGGGACACTGGAGCTGTGAGACTGTGGCAGTAAACAGAACTGAACCCAGGACACTGGAGCTGTGAGACTGTGGCAGTAAACAGAACCGAACCCAGGTCACTGGAGCTGTGAGACTGTGGCAGTAAACAGAACTGAACCCAGGTCACTGGAGCTGTGAGACTGTGGCAGTAAACAGAACCGAACCCAGGTCACTGGAGCTGTGAGACTGTGACAGTAAACAGAACTGAACCCAGGTCACTGGAGCTGTGAGACTGTGGCAGTAAACAGAACCGAACCCAGGTCACTGGAGCTGTGAGACTGTGGCAGTAAACAGAACTGAACCCAGGTCACTGGAGCTGTGAGACTGTGGCAGTAAACAGAACCGGACCCGGGACACTGGAGCTGTGAGACTGTGGCAGTAAACAGAACCGAACCCGGATCACTGGAGCTGTGAGGCTGTGGCAGTAAACAGAACCGGACCTGGGACACTGGAGCTGTGAGACTGTGGCAGTCCCCAGAACCGAACCCAGGTCACTGGAGCTGTGAGACTGTGGCAAAAAACAGAACCGAACCCGGGTCACTGGAGCTGTGAGGCTCTGGCAGTAAACAGAACCGAACCCAGGTCATTGGAGCTGTGAGGCTGTGGCAGTCCCCAGAACCGAACCCAGGTCACTGGAGCTGTGAGAGTGTGGCAGTAAACAGAACCGAACCGGGACGCTGGAGCTGTGAGGCTGTGGCAGTAAACAGAACCGAACCCGGGACACTGGAGCTGTGAGACTGTGGCAGTAAACAGAACCGAACCCGGGTCACTGGAGCTGTGAGAGTGTGGCAGTAAACAGAACCGAACCCGGGACACTGGAGCTGTGAGGCTGTGGCAGTAAACAGAACCGAACCCAGGTCACTGGAGCTGTGAGACTGTGGCAGTAAACAGAACCGAACCCAGGTCACTGGAGCTGTGAGACTGTGGCAGTCCCCAGAACCGAACCCGGGTCACTGGAGCTGTGAGACTGTGGCAGTCCCCAGAATCGAACCCAGGTCACTGGAGCGGTGAGAATGTGGCAGTAAACAGAACCGAACCCAGGTCACTGGAGCTGTGAGACTGTGGCAGTAAACAGAACCGAACCCGGGTCACTGGAGCGGTGAGACTGTGGCAGTAAACAGAACCGAACCCGGGTCACTGGAGCTGTGAGGCTGTGGCAGTAAACAGAACTGAACCCGGGTCACTGGAGCTGTGAGACTGTGGCAGTAAACAGAACCGAACCCGGGTCACTGGAGCTGTGAGACTGTGGCAGTAAACAGAACCGAACCCAGGTCACTGGAGCTGTGAGACTGTGGCAGTAAACAGAACCGAACCCGGGTCACTGGAGCTGTGAGACTGTGGCAGTAAACAGAACCGAACCCAGGTCACTGGAGCTGTGAGGCTGTGGCAGTAAACAGAACTGAACCCGGGTCACTGGAGCTGTGAGACTGTGGCAGTAAACAGAACCGAACCCGGGTCACTGGAGCTGTGAGACTGTGGCAGTAAACAGAACCGAACCCGGGACACTGGAGCTGTGAGACTGTGGCAGTAAACAGAACCGAACCCAGGTCACTGGAGCTGTGAGACTGTGGCAGTAAACAGAACCGAACCCAGGTCACTGGAGCTGTGAGACTGTGGCAGTAAACAGAACCGGACCCGGGACACTGGAGCTGTGAGACTGTGGCAGTAAACAGAACCGAACCCGGGTCACTGGAGCTGTGAGGCTGTGGCAGTAAACAGAACCGGACCCGGGACACTGGAGCTGTGAGACTGTGGCAGTAAACAGAACCGAACCCAGGTCACTGTAGCTGTGAGACTGTGGCAAAAAACAGAACCGAACCCGGGTCACTGGAGCTGTGAGGCTGTGGCAGTAAACAGAACCGAACCCAGGTCACTGGAGCTGTGAGGCTGTGGCAGTCCGCAGAACCGAACCCAGGTCACTGGAGATGTGAGAGTGTGGCAGTAAACAGAACCGAACCCGGGACACTGGAGCTGTGAGGCTGTGGCAGTCCCCAGAACCGATCCCGGGACACTGGAGCTGTGAGACTGTGGCAGTAAACAGAACCGAACCCGGGACACTGGAGCTGTGAGACTGTGGCAGTAAACAGAACCGAACCCGGGTCACTGGAGCTGTGAGACTGTGGCAGTAAACAGAACCGAACCCAGGTAACTGGAGCGGTGAGACTGTGGCAGTAAACAGAACCGAACCCAGGTCGCTGGAGCTGTGAGACTGTGGCAGTAAACAGAACCGAACCCAGGTCGCTGGAGCTGTGAGACTGTGGCATTCCCCAGAACCGAACCCGGGTCACTGGAGCTGTGAGACTGTGGCAGTCCCCAGAACCGAACCCAGGTCACTGGAGCTGTGAGAGTGTGGCAGTAAACAGAACCGAACCCAGGTCACTGGAGCTGTGAGACTGTGGCAGTAAACAGAACCGAACCCAGGACACTGGAGCTGTGAGGCTGTGGCAGTAAACAGAACCGAACCCGGGTCACTGGAGCTGTGAGACTGTGGCAGTAAACAGAACTGAACCCAGGACACTGGAGCTGTGAGACTGTGGCAGTAAACAGAACCGAACCCAGGTCACTGGAGCTGTGAGACTGTGGCAGTAAACAGAACAGAACCCAGGTCACTGGAGCTGTGAGACTGTGGCAGTAAACAGAACCGAACCCAGGTCACTGGAGCTGTGAGACTGTGACAGTAAACAGAACCGAACCCGGGACACTGGAGCTGTGAGACTGTGGCAGTAAACAGAACCGAACCCGGGACACTGGAGCTGAGAGACTGTGGCAGTAAACAGAACCGAACCCAGGTCACTGGAGCTGTGAGACTGTGGCAGTAAACAGAACCGAACCCAGGTCACTGGAGCTGTGAGACTGTGGCAAAAAACAGAACCGAACCCGGGTCACTGGAGCTGTGAGGCTGTGGCAGTAAACAGAACCGAACCCAGGTCACTGGAGCTGTGAGGCTGTGGCAGTCCCCAGAACCGAACCCAGGTCACTGGAGCTGTGAGAGTGTGGCAGTAAACAGAACCGAACCCGGGACACTGGAGCTGTGAGGCTGTGGCAGTAAACAGAACCGAACCCGGGACACTGGAGCTGTGAGACTGTGGCAGTAAACAGAACCGAACCCGGGACACTGGAGCTGTGAGGCTGTGGCAGTAAACAGAACCGAACCCAGGTCACTGGAGCTGTGAGACTGTGGCAGTCCCCAGAACCGAACCCGGGACACTGGAGCTGTGAGACTGTGGCAGTAAACAGAACCGAACCCGGGACACTGGAGCTGTGAGACTGTGGCAGTACGCAGAACTGAACCCGGGTCACTGGAGCTGTGAGAGTGTGGCAGTAAACAGAACCGAACCCGGGACACTGGAGCTGTGAGGCTGTGGCAGTAAACAGAACCGAACCCAGGTCACTGGAGCTGTGAGACTGTGGCAGTAAACAGAACCGAACCCAGGTCACTGGAGCTGTGAGACTGTGGCAGTCCCCAGAACCGAACCCGGGTCACTGGAGCTGTGAGACTGTGGCAGTCCCCAGAACCGAACCCAGGTCACTGGAGCTGTGAGAGTGTGGCAGTAAACAGAACCGAACCCAGGTCACTGGAGCTGTGAGACTGTGGCAGTAAACAGAACCGAACCCAGGACACTGGAGCTGTGAGGCTGTGGCATTAAACAGAACCGAACCCGGGTCACTGGAGCTGTGAGACTGTGGCAGTAAACAGAACTGAACCCAGGACACTGGAGCTGTGAGACTGTGGCAGTAAACAGAACCGAACCCAGGTCACTGGAGCTGTGAGACTGTGGCAGTAAACAGAACAGAACCCAGGTCACTGGAGCTGTGAGACTGTGGCAGTAAACAGAACCGAACCCAGGTCACTGGAGCTGTGAGACTGTGACAGTAAACAGAACCGGACCCGGGACACTGGAGCTGTGAGACTGTGGCAGTAAACAGAACCGAACCCGGATCACTGGAGCTGTGAGGCTGTGGCAGTAAACAGAACCGGACCTGGGACACTGGAGCTGTGAGACTGTGGCAGTCCCCAGAACCGAACCCAGGTCACTGGAGCTGTGAGACTGTGGCAAAAAACAGAACCGAACCCGGGTCACTGGAGCTGTGAGGCTCTGGCAGTAAACAGAACCGAACCCAGGTCATTGGAGCTGTGAGGCTGTGGCAGTCCCCAGAACCAAACCCAGGTCACTGGAGCTGTGAGAGTGTGGCAGTAAACAGAACCGAACCGGGACACTGGAGCTGTGAGGCTGTGGCAGTAAACAGAACCGAACCCGGGACACTGGAGCTGTGAGACTGTGGCAGTAAACAGAACCGAACCCGGGTCACTGGAGCTGTGAGAGTGTGGCAGTAAACAGAACCGAACCCGGGACACTGGAGCTGTGAGGCTGTGGCAGTAAACAGAACCGAACCCAGGTCACTGGAGCTGTGAGACTGTGGCAGTAAACAGAACCGAACCCAGGTCACTGGAGCTGTGAGACTGTGGCAGTCCCCAGAACCGAACCCGGGTCACTGGAGCTGTGAGACTGTGGCAGTCCCCAGAATCGAACCCAGGTCACTGGAGCGGTGAGAATGTGGCAGTAAACAGAACCGAACCCAGGTCACTGGAGTTGTGAGACTGTGGCAGTAAACAGAACCGAACCCGGGTCACTGGAGCGGTGAGACTGTGGCAGTAAACAGAACCGAACCCGGGTCACTGGAGCTGTGAGGCTGTGGCAGTAAACAGAACTGAACCCGGGTCACTGGAGCTGTGAGACTGTGGCAGTAAACAGAACCGAACCCGGGTCACTGGAGCTGTGAGACTGTGGCAGTAAACAGAACCGAACCCAGGTCACTGGAGCTGTGAGACTGTGGCAGTAAACAGAACCGAACCCGGGACACTGGAGCTGTGAGACTGTGGCAGTTAACAGAACCGAACCCAGGTCACTGGAGCTGTGAGACTGTGGCAGTAAACAGAACCGAACCCGGGTCACTGGAGCTGTGAGACTGTGGCAGTAAACAGAACTGAACCCGGGTCACTGGAGCTGTGAGACTGTGGCAGTAAACAGAACCGAACCCAGGTCACTGGAGCTGTGAGACAGTGGCAGTAAACAGAACCGAACCCAGGACACTAGAGCTGTGATGCTGTGGCAGTAAACAGAACCGAACCCGGGTCACTGGAGCTGTGAGACTGTGGCAGTAAACAGAACTGAACCCAGGACACTGGAGCTGTGAGACTGTGGCAGTAAACAGAACCGAACCCAGGTCACTGGAGCTGTGAGACTGTGGCAGTAAACAGAACAGAACCCAGGTCACTGGAGCTGTGAGACTGTGGCAGTAAACAGAACAGAACCCAGGTCACTGGAGCTGTGAGACTGTGACAGTAAACAGAACCGAACCCGGGACACTGGAGCTGTGAGACTGTGGCAGTAAACAGAACCGAACCCAGGTCACTGGAGCTGTGAGACTGTGGCAGTAAACAGAACCGAACCCAGGTCACTGGAGCTGTGAGACTGTGGCAGTGAACAGAACCGAACCCAGGTCACTGGAGCTGTGAGACTGGCAGTAAACATAACGGAACCCAGGTCACTGGAGCTGTGAGACTGTGGCAGTAAACAGAACCGAACCCGGGACACTGGAGCTGTGAGACTGTGGCAGTGAACAGAACAGAACCCGGGTCACTGGAGCTGTGAGACTGTGGCAGTAAACAGAACCGAACCCAGGTCACTGGAGCTGTGAGACTGTGGCAGTAAACAGAACCGAACCCAGGTCACTGGAGCTGTGAGACTGTGGCAGTAAACAGAACCGAACCCAGGTCACTGGAGCTGTGAGACTGTGGCAGTAAACAGAACTGAACCCAGGTCACTGGAGCTGTGAGACTGGGGCAGTACGCAGAACCGAACCCAGGTCACTGGAGCTATGAGACTGTGGCAGTAAACAGAACCGAACCCGGGTCACTGAAGCTGTGAGACTGTGGCAGTAAACAGAACCGAACCCATGTCACTGAAGCTGTGAGGCTGTGGCAGTGAACAGAACCGAACACATGTCACTGGAGCTGTGAGACTGTGGCAGTAAACAGAACCGAACCCATGTCACTGGAGCTGTGAGGCTGTGGCAGTAAACAGAACTGAACCCAGGTCACTGAAGCTGTGAGACTGTGGCAGTACGCAGAACCGAACCCGGGTCACTGGAGCTGTGAGACTGTGGCAGTAAACAGAACCGAACCCATGTCACTGGAGCTGTGAGACTGTGGCAGTAAACAGAACTGAACCCGGGTCACTGGAGCTGTGAGACTGTGGCAGTAAACAGAACCGAACCCAGGTCACTGGAGCTGTGAGACTGTGGCAGTAAACTAAACCGAACCCGGGTCACTGGAGATGTGAGTCTGTGGCAGTACGCAGAACCGAACCCGGGTCACTGGAGCTCTGAGACTGTGGCAGTAAACAGAACCGAACCCAGGTCACTGGAGCTGTGAGACTGTGGCAGTAAACAGAACCGAACCCAGGTCACTGGAGCTGTGAGACTGTGGCAGTAAACAGAACTGAACCCGGGACACTGGAGCTGTGAGACTGTGGCAGTCAACAGAACCGAACCCAGGTCACTGGAGCTGTGAGACTGTGGCAGTAAACAGAACCGAACCCGGGTCACTGGAGCTGTGAGACTGTGGCAGTAAACAGAACCGAACCCAGGTCACTGGAGCTGTGAGACTGTGGCAAAAAACAGAACTGAACCCGGGACACTGGAGCTGTGAGGCTGAGGCAGTAAACAGAACCGAACCCAGGTCACTGGAGCTGTGAGGCTGTGGCAGTCCCCAGAACCGAACCCGGGACACTGGAGCTGTGAGACTGTGGCAGTACGCAGAACTGAACCCGGGTCACTGGAGCTGTGAGAGTGTGGCAGTAAACAGAACCGAACCCGGGACACTGGAGCTGTGAGGCTGTGGCAGTAAACAGAACCGAACCCAGGTCACTGGAGCTGTGAGACTGTGGCAGTCCCCAGAACCGAACCCGGGTCACTGGAGCTGTGAGACTGTGGCAGTCCCCAGAACCGAACCCAGGTCACTGGAGCTGTGAGAGTGTGGCAGTAAACAGAACCGAACCCAGGTCACTGGAGCTGTGAGACTGTGGCAGTAAACAGAACCGAACCCAGGACACTGGAGCTGTGAGGCTGTGGCAGTAAACAGAACCGAACCCGGGTCACTGGAGCTGTGAGACTGTGGCAGTAAACAGAACTGAACCCAGGACACTGGAGCTGTGAGACTGTGGCAGTAAACAGAACTGAACCCAGGACACTGGAGCTGTGAGACTGTGGCAGTAAACAGAACTGAACCCAGGTCACTGGAGCTGTGAGACTGTGGCAGTAAACAGAACCGAACCCAGGTCACTGGAGCTGTGAGACTGTGGCAGTAAACAGAACAGAACCCAGGTCACTGGAGCTGTGAGACTGTGGCAGTAAACAGAACCGAACCCAGGTCACTGGAGCTGTGAGACTGTGACAGTAAACAGAACCGAACCCGGGACACTGGAGCTGTGAGACTGTGGCAGTAAACAGAACCGAACCCAGGTCACTGGAGCTGTGAGACTGTGGCAGTAAACAGAACCGAACCCAGTTCACTGGAGCTGTGAGACTGTGGCAGTAAACAGAACCGAACCCAGGTCACTGGAGCTGTGAGACTGTGGCAGTAAACAGAACCGAACCCGGGACACTGGAGCTGTGAGACTGTGGCAGTAAACAGAACCGAACCCAGGTCACTGGAGCTGTGAGACTGTGGCAGTAAACAGAACCGAACCCGGGACACTGGAGCTGTGAGACTGTGGCAGTAAACAGAACCGAACCCAGGTCACTGGAGCTGTGAGACTGTGGCAGTAAACAGAACCGGACCCGGGACACTGGAGCTGTGAGACTGTGGCAGTAAACAGAACCGAACCCGGGACACTGGAGCTGTGAGACTGTGGCAGTAAACAGAACCGAACCCAGGTCACTGGAGCTGTGAGACTGTGGCAGTAAACAGAACCGAACCCGGGACACTGGAGCTGTGAGACTGTGGCAGTAAACAGAACTGAACCCGGGTCACTGGAGCTGTGAGACTGTGACAGTAAACAGAACCGAACCCGGGACACTGGAGCTGTGAGACTGTGGCAGTAAACAGAACCGAACCCGGGACACTGGAGCTGTGAGACTGTGGCAGTAAACAGAACCGGACCCGGGACACTGGAGCTGTGAGACTGTGGCAGTAAACAGAACCGAACCCGGGACACTGGAGCTGTGAGACTGTGGCAGTAAACAGAACCGAACCCAGGTCACTGGAGCTGTGAGACTGTGGCAGTAAACAGAACCGGACCCGGGACACTGGAGCTGTGAGACTGTGGCAGTAAACAGAACCGAACCCGGGTCACTGGAGCTGTGAGGCTGTGGCAGTAAACAGAACCGGTCCTGGGACACTGGAGCTGTGAGACTGTGGCAGTCCCCAGAACCGAACCCAGGTCACTGGAGCTGTGAGGCTGTGGCAGTAAACAGAACTGAACCCAGGACACTGGAGCTGTGAGGCTGTGGCAGTAAACAGAACCGAACCCGGGTCACTGGAGCTGTGAGGCTCTGGCAGTAAACAGAACTGAACCCAGGTCACTGGAGCTGTGAGACTGTGGCAAAAAACAGAACCGAACCCGGGTCACTGGAGCTGTGAGGCTCTGGCAGTAAACAGAACCGAACCCAGGTCATTGGAGCTGTGAGGCTGTGGCAGTCCCCAGAACCGAACCCAGGTCACTGGAGCTGTGAGAGTGTGGCAGTAAACAGAACCGAACCCGGGACACTGGAGCTGTGAGACTGTGGCAGTCCCCAGAACCGAACCCGGGACACTGGAGCTGTGAGACTGTGGCAGTAAGCAGAACTGAACCCGGGACACTGGAGCTGTGAGAGTGTGGCAGTAAACAGAACCGAACCCGGGACACTGGAGCTGTGAGGCTGTGGCAGTAAACAGAACCGAACCCAGGTCACTGGAGCTGTGAGACTGTGGCAGTAAACAGAACTGAACCCAGGTCACTGGAGCTGTGAGACTGTGGCAGTCCCCAGAACCGAACCCGGGTCACTGGAGCTGTGAGACTGTGGCAGTCCCCAGAACCGAACCCAGGTCACTGGAGCTGTGAGAGTGTGGCAGTAAACAGAACCGAACCCAGGTCACTGGAGCTGTGAGACTGTGGCAGTAAACAGAACCGAACCCGGGTCACTGGAGCGGTGAGACTGTGGCAGTAAACAGAACCGAACCCGGGTCACTGGAGCTGTGAGGCTGTGGCAGTAAACAGAACCGAACCCGGGTCACTGGAGCTGTGAGACTGTGGCAGTAAACAGAACCGAACCCAGGTCACTGGAGCTGTGAGACTGTGGCAGTAAACAGAACCGAACCCAGGTCACTGGAGCTGTGAGACTGTGGCAGTAAACAGAACCAAACCCAGGACACTAGAGCTGTGAGGCTGTGGCAGTAAACAGAACCGAACCCGGGTCACTGGAGCTGTGAGACTGTGGCAGGAAACAGAACCGAACCCAGGTCACTGGAGCTGTGAGACTGTGGCAGTAAACAGAACCGAACCCAGGTCACTGGAGCTGTGAGACTGTGACAGTAAACAGAACCGAACCCGGGACACTGGAGCTGTGAGACTGTGGCAGTAAACAGAACCGAACCCGGGACACTGGAGCTGTGAGACTGTGGCAGTAAACAGAACCGAACCCAGGTCACTGGAGCTATGAGACTGTGGCAGTAAACAGAATCGAACCCGGGTCACTGAAGCTGTGAGGCTGTGGCAGTGAACAGAACCGAACCCATGTCACTGGAGCTGTGAGACTGTGGCAGTAAACAGAACCGAACCCAGGTCACTGAAGCTGTGAGTCTGTGGCAGTAAACAGAACCGAACCCAGGTCACTGGAGCTGTGAGGCTGTGGCAGTAAACAGAACTGAACCCAGGTCACTGGAGCTGTGAGACTGTGGCAGTAAACAGAACTGAACCCAGGTCACTGAAGCTGTGAGACTGTGGCAGTACGCAGAACCGAACCCGGGTCACTGGAGCTGTGAGACTGTGGCAGTAAACAGAACTGAACCCGGGTCACTGGAGCTGTGAGACTGTGGCAGCAAACAGAACCGAACCCATGTCACTGGAGCTGTGAGACTGTGGCAGTAAACAGAACCGAACCCATGTCACTGGAGCTGTGAGACTGTGGCAGTAAACAGAACTGAACCCGGGTCACTGGAGCTGTGAGACTGTGGCAGTAAACAGAACCGAACCCAGGTCACTGGAGCTGTGAGACTGTGGCAGTAAACTAAACCGAACCCGGGTCACTGGAGATGTGAGACTGTGGCAGTACGCAGAACCGAACCCGGGTCACTGGAGCTCTGAGACTGTGGCAGTAAACAGAACCGAACCCGGGTCACTGGAGCTGTGAGACTGTGGCAGTAAACAGAACCGAACCCAGGTCACTGGAGCTGTGAGACTGTGGCAGTAAACAGAACTGAACCCGGGACACTGGAGCTGTGAGACTGTGGCAGTCAACAGAACCGAACCCAGGTCACTATGGCGGTGAGACTGTGGCAGTAAACAGAACCGAACCCGGGTCACTGGAGCGGTGAGACTGTGGCAGTAAACAGAACCGAACCCGGGTCACTGGAGCTGTGAGGCTGTGGCAGTAAACAGAACCGAACCCGGGTCACTGGAGCTGTGAGACTGTGGCAGTAAACAGAACCGAACCCAGGTCACTGGAGCTGTGAGACTGTGGCAGTAAACAGAACCGAACCCAGGTCACTGGAGCTGTGAGACTGTGGCAGTAAACAGAACCAAACCCAGGACACTAGAGCTGTGAGGCTGTGGCAGTAAACAGAACCGAACCCGGGTCACTGGAGCTGTGAGACTGTGGCAGGAAACAGAACAGAACCCAGGTCACTGGAGCTGTGAGACTGTGGCAGTAAACAGAACCGAACCCAGGTCACTGGAGCTGTGAGACTGTGACAGTAAACAGAACCGAACCCGGGACACTGGAGCTGTGAGACTGTGGCAGTAAACAGAACCGAACCCGGGACACTGGAGCTGTGAGACTGTGGCAGTAAACAGAACCGAACCCAGGTCACTGGAGCTATGAGACTGTGGCAGTAAACAGAATCGAACCCGGGTCACTGAAGCTGTGAGGCTGTGGCAGTGAACAGAACCGAACCCATGTCACTGGAGCTGTGAGACTGTGGCAGTAAACAGAACCGAACCCAGGTCACTGAAGCTGTGAGACTGTGGCAGTAAACAGAACCGAACCCAGGTCACTGGAGCTGTGAGGCTGTGGCAGTAAACAGAACTGAACCCAGGTCACTGGAGCTGTGAGACTGTGGCAGTAAACAGAACTGAACCCAGGTCACTGAAGCTGTGAGACTGTGGCAGTACGCAGAACCGAACCCGGGTCACTGGAGCTGTGAGACTGTGGCAGTAAACAGAACTGAACCCGGGTCACTGGAGCTGTGAGACTGTGGCAGCAAACAGAACCGAACCCATGTCACTGGAGCTGTGAGACTGTGGCAGTAAACAGAACCGAACCCATGTCACTGGAGCTGTGAGACTGTGGCAGTAAACAGAACTGAACCCGGGTCACTGGAGCTGTGAGACTGTGGCAGTAAACAGAACCGAACCCATGTCACTGGAGCTGTGAGACTGTGGCAGTACGCAGAACCGAACCCGGGTCACTGGAGCTCTGAGACTGTGGCAGTAAACAGAACCGAACCCGGGTCACTGGAGCTGTGAGACTGTGGCAGTAAACAGAACCGAACCCAGGTCACTGGAGCTGTGAGACTGTGGCAGTAAACAGAACTGAACCCGGGACACTGGAGCTGTGAGACTGTGGCAGTCAACAGAACCGAACCCAGGTCACTATGGCTGTGAGACTGTGGCAGAAAACAGAACCGAATCCGGGTCACTGGAGCTGTGAGACTGTGGCAGTAAACAGAACCGAACCCAGGTCACTGGAGCTGTGAGACTGTGGCAGGAAACAGAACCGAACCCAGGTCACTGGAGCTGTGAGACTGTGGCAGTAAACAGAACCGAACCCGGGTCACTGGAGCTGTGAGGCTGTGGCAGTAAACAGAACCGGACCCAGGACACTGGAGCTGTGAGACTGTGGCAGTCCCCAGAACCGAACCCAGGTCACTGGAGCTGTGAGACTGTGGCAAAAAACAGAACCGAACCCGGGTCACTGGAGCAGTGAGGCTGTGGCAGTAAACAGAACCGAACCCAGGTCACTGGAGCTGTGAGGCTGTGGCAGTCCCCAGAACCGAACCCGGGACACTGGAGCTGTGAGACTGTGGCAGTACGCAGAACTGAACCCGGGTCACTGGAGCTGTGAGACTGTGGCAGTAAACAGAACCGAACCCGGGACACTGGAGCTGTGAGGCTGTGGCAGTAAACAGAACCGAACCCAGGTCACTGGAGCTGTGAGACTGTGGCAGTAAACAGAACCGAACCCAGGTCACTGGAGCTGTGAGACTGTGGCAGTCCCCAGAACCGAACCCGGGTCACTGGAGCTGTGAGACTGTGGCAGTAAAAAGAACCGAACCCAGGTCACTGGAGCTGTGAGACAGTGGCAGTAAACCGAACCGAACCCGGGTCACTGGAGCTGTGAGACTGTGGCAGTAAACAGAACCGAACCCGGGTCACTGGAGCGGTGAGACTGTGGCAGTAAACAGAACCGAACCCAGGTCACTGGAGCTGTGAGGCTGTGGCAGTAAACAGAACCGAACCCGGGTGGCTGGAGCTGTGAGACTGTGGCAGTAAACAGAACCGAACCCGGGTCACTGGAGCTGTGAGACTGTGGCAGTAAACAGAACCGAACCCAGGTCACTGTAGCTGTGAGACTGTGGCAGTAAACAGAACCGAACCCAGGACACTGGAGCTGTGAGACTGTGGCAGTAAACAGAACCGAACCCGGGACACTGGAGCTGTGAGACTGTGGCAGTAAACAGAACCGAACCCGGGACACTGGAGCTGTGAGACTGTGGCAGTGAACAGAACCGAACCCAGGTCACTGAAGCTGTGAGACTGTGGCAGTAAACAGAACCGAACCCAGGTCACTGGAGCTGTGAGACTGTGGCAGTACGCAGAACCGAACCCGGGTCACTGGAGCTGTGAGACTGTGGCAGTAAACAGAACTGAACCCGGGTCACTGGAGCTGTGAGACTGTGGCAGCAAACAGAACCGAACCCATGTCACTGGAGCTGTGAGACTGTGGCAGTAAACAGAACCGAACCCATGTCACTGGAGCTGTGAGACTGTGGCAGTAAACAGAACTGAACCCGGGTCACTGGAGCTGTGAGACTGTGGCAGTAAACAGAACCGAACCCAGGTCACTGGAGCTGTGAGACTGTGGCAGTAAACTAAACCGAACCCGGGTCACTGGAGATGTGAGACTGTGGCAGTACGCAGAACCGAACCCGGGTCACTGGAGCTCTGAGACTGTGGCAGTAAACAGAACCGAACCCGGGTCACTGGAGCTGTGAGACTGTGGCAGTAAACAGAACCGAACCCAGGTCACTGGAGCTGTGAGACTGTGGCAGTAAACAGAACTGAACCCGGGACACTGGAGCTGTGAGACTGTGGCAGTCAACAGAACCGAACCCAGGTCACTATGGCTGTGAGACTGTGGCAGAAAACAGAACCGAATCCGGGTCACTGGAGCTGTGAGACTGTGGCAGTAAACAGAACCGTACCCAGGTCACTGGAGCTGTGAGACTGTGGCAGGAAACAGAACCGAACCCAGGTCACTGGAGCTGTGAGACTGTGGCAGTAAACAGAACCGAACCCGGGTCACTGGAGCTGTGAGGCTGTGGCAGTAAACAGAACCGGACCCGGGACACTGGAGCTGTGAGACTTTGGCAGTCCCCAGAACCGAACCCAGGTCACTGGAGCTGTGAGACTGTGGCAAAAAACAGAACCGAACCCGGGTCACTGGAGCAGTGAGGCTGTGGCAGTAAACAGAACCGAACCCAGGTCACTGGAGCTGTGAGGCTGTGGCAGTCCCCAGAACCGAACCCGGACACTGGAGCTGTGAGACTGTGGCAGTACGCAGAACTGAACCCGGGTCACTGGAGCTGTGAGACTGTGGCAGTAAACAGAACCGAACCCGGGACACTGGAGCTGTGAGGCTGTGGCAGTAAACAGAACCGAACCCAGGTCACTGGAGCTGTGAGACTGTGGCAGTAAACAGAACCGAACCCAGGTCACTGGAGCTGTGAGACTGTGGCAGTCCCCAGAACCGAACCCGGGTCACTGGAGCTGTGAGACTGTGGCAGTAAAAAGAACCGAACCCAGGTCACTGGAGCTGTGAGACAGTGGCAGTAAACAGAACCGAACCCGGGTCACTGGAGCTGTGAGACTGTGGCAGTAAACAGAACCGAACCCGGGTCACTGGAGCGGTGAGACTGTGGCAGTAAACAGAACCGAACCCAGGTCACTGGAGCTGTGAGGCTGTGGCAGTAAACAGAACCGAACCCGGGTGGCTGGAGCTGTGAGACTGTGGCAGTAAACAGAACCGAACCCGGGTCACTGGAGCTGTGAGACTGTGGCAGTAAACAGAACCGAACCCAGGTCACTGTAGCTGTGAGACTGTGGCAGTAAACAGAACCGAACCCAGGACACTGGAGCTGTGAGACTGTGGCAGTAAACAGAACCGAACCCGGGACACTGGAGCTGTGAGACTGTGGCAGTAAACAGAACCGAACCCGGGACACTGGAGCTGTGAGACTGTGGCAGTGAACAGAACCGAACCCAGGTCACTGGAGCTGTGAGACTGTGGCAGTAAACAGAACCGAACCCAGGTCACTGGAGCTGTGCGACTGTGGCAGTAAACAGAACCGAACCCAGGTCACTGGAGCTGTGAGACTGTGTCAGTAAACAGAACCGAACCCGGGACACTGGAGCTGTGAGACTGTGGCAGTGAACAGAACAGAACCCGGGTCACTGGAGCTGTGAGACTGTGGCAGTAAACAGAACCGAACCCAGGTCACTGGAGCTGTGAGACTGTGGCAGTAAACAGAACCGAAACCGGGTCACTGGAGCTGTGCGACTGTGGCAGTAAACAGAACCGAACCCGGGTCACTGGAGCTGTGAGACTGTGGCAGTAAACAGAACCGAACCCGGGTCACTGGAGCTGTGAGGCTGTGGCAGTAAACAGAACTGAACCCAGGTCACTGAAGCTGTGAGACTGTGGCAGTAAACAGAACTGAACCCGGGTCACTGGAGCTGTGAGACTGTGGCAAAAAACAAAACTGAACCCAGGTCACTGAAGCTGTGAAACTGTGGCAGTAAAAAGAACTGAACCCAGGTCACTGAAGCTGTGAGACTGTGGCAGTAAACAGAACCGAACCCGGGTCACTGGAGCTGTGAGACTGTGGCAGTAAACAGAACCGAACCCATGTCACTGGAGCTGTGAGACTGTGGCAGTAAACAGAACCGAACCCATGTCACTGGAGCTGTGAGACTGTGGCAGTAAACAGAACAGAACGCAGGTCACTGGAGCTGTGAGACTGTGGCAGTAAACAGAACCGAACCCAGGTCACTGGAGCTGTGGGACTGTGGCAGAAAACAGAACCGAACCCAGGTCACTGGAGCTGTGAGACTGTGGCAGTAAACAGAACCGAACCCGGGACACTGGAGCTGTGAGACTGTGGCAGTAAACAGAACCGAACCCAGGTCACTGGAGCTGTGAGACTGTGGCAGTAAACAGAACCGGACCCGGGACACTGGAGCTGTGAGACTGTGGCAGTAAACAGAACCGAACCCGGGACACTGGAGCTGTGAGACTGTGGCAGTAAACAGAACCGAACCCAGGTCACTGGAGCTGTGAGACTGTGGCAGTAAACAGAACCGAACCCAGGTCACTGGAGCTGTGAGACTGTGGCAGTAAACAGAACCGAACCCGGGACACTGGAGCTGTGAGACTGTGGCAGTAAACAGAACCGAACCCAGGTCACTGGAGCTGTGAGACTGTGGCAGTAAACAGAACCGGACCCGGGACACTGGAGCTGTGAGACTGTGGCAGTAAACAGAACCGAACCCGGGACACTGGAGCTGTGAGACTGTGGCAGTAAACAGAACCGAACCCAGGTCACTGGAGCTGTGAGACTGTGGCAGTAAACAGAACCGAACCCGGGTCACTGGAGCTGTGAGACTGTGGCAGTAAACAGAACCGAACCCGGGTCACTGGAGCTGTGAGGCTGTGGCAGTAAACAGAACCGGACCTGGGACACTGGAGCTGTGAGACTGTGGCAGTCCCCAGAACCGAACCCAGGTCATTGGAGCTGTGAGACTGTGGCAAAAAACAGAACCGAACCCGGGTCACTGGAGCTGTGAGGCTCTGGCAGTAAACAGAACCGAACCCAGGTCATTGGAGCTGTGAGGCTGTGGCAGTCCCCAGAACCGAACCCAGGTCACTGGAGCTGTGAGAGTGTGGCAGTAAACAGAACCGAACCCGGGACACTGGAGCTGTGAGGCTGTGGCAGTCCCCAGAACCGAACCCGGGACACTGGAGCTGTGAGACTGTGGCAGTAAGCAGAACTGAACCCGGGACACTGGAGCTGTGAGAGTGTGGCAGTAAACAGAACCGAACCCGGGACACTGGAGCTGTGAGGCTGTGGCAGTAAACAGAACCGAACCCAGGTCACTGGAGCTGTGAGACTGTGGCAGTAAACAGAACTGAACCCAGGTCACTGGAGCTGTGAGACTGTGGCAGTCCCCAGAACCGAACCCGGGTCACTGGAGCTGTGAGACTGTGGCAGTCCCCAGAACCGAACCCAGGTCACTGGAGCTGTGAGAGTGTGGCAGTAAACAGAACCGAACCCAGGTCACTGGAGCTGTGAGACTGTGGCAGTAAACAGAACCGAACCCAGGTCACTGTAGCTGTGAGACTGTGGCAGTAAACAGAACCGAACCCAGGACACTGGAGCTGTGAGACTGTGGCAGTAAACAGAACCGAACCCGGGACACTGGAGCTGTGAGACTGTGGCAGTAAACAGAACCGAACCCGGGACACTGGAGCTGTGAGACTGTGGCAGTGAACAGAACCGAACCCAGGTCACTGAAGCTGTGAGACTGTGGCAGTAAACAGAACCGAACCCAGGTCACTGGAGCTGTGAGACTGTGGCAGTACGCAGAACCGAACCCGGGTCACTGGAGCTGTGAGACTGTGGCAGTAAACAGAACTGAACCCGGGTCACTGGAGCTGTGAGACTGTGGCAGCAAACAGAACCGAACCCATGTCACTGGAGCTGTGAGACTGTGGCAGTAAACAGAACTGAACCCGGGTCACTGGAGCTGTGAGACTGTGGCAGTAAACAGAACCGAACCCAGGTCACTGGAGCTGTGAGACTGTGGCAGTAAACTAAACCGAACCCGGGTCACTGGAGATGTGAGACTGTGGCAGTACGCAGAACCGAACCCGGGTCACTGGCGCTCTGAGACTGTGGCAGTAAACAGAACCGAAACCGGGTCACTGGAGCTGTGAGACTGTGGCAGTAAACAGAACCGAACCCAGGTCACTGGAGCTGTGAGACTGTGGCAGTAAACAGAACTGAACCCGTGACACTGGAGCTGTGAGACTGTGGCAGTCAACAGAACCGAACCCAGGTCACTATGGCTGTGAGACTGTGGCAGAAAACAGAACCGAATCCGGGTCACTGGAGCTGTGAGACTGTGGCAGTAAACAGAACCGAACCCAGGTCACTGGAGCTGTGAGACTGTGGCAGGAAACAGAACCGAACCCAGGTCACTGGAGCTGTGAGACTGTGGCAGTAAACAGAACCGAACCCGGGTCACTGGAGCTGTGAGGCTGTGGCAGTAAACAGAACCGGACCCGGGACACTGGAGCTGTGAGACTGTGGCAGTCCCCAGAACCGAACCCAGGTCACTGGAGCTGTGAGACTGTGGCAAAAAACAGAACCGAACCCGGGTCACTGGAGCAGTGAGGCTGTGGCAGTAAACAGAACCGAACCCAGGTCACTGGAGCTGTGAGGCTGTGGCAGTCCCCAGAACCGAACCCGGGACACTGGAGCTGTGAGACTGTGGCAGTACGCAGAACTGAACCCGGGTCACTGGAGCTGTGAGACTGTGGCAGTAAACAGAACCGAACCCGGGACACTGGAGCTGTGAGGCTGTGGCAGTAAACAGAACCGAACCCAGGTCACTGGAGCTGTGAGACTGTGGCAGTAAACAGAACCGAACCCAGGTCACTGGAGCTGTGAGACTGTGGCAGTCCCCAGAACCGAACCCGGGTCACTGGAGCTGTGAGACTGTGGCAGTAAAAAGAACCGAACCCAGGTCACTGGAGCTGTGAGACAGTGGCAGTAAACAGAACCGAACCCGGGTCACTGGAGCTGTGAGACTGTGGCAGTAAACAGAACCGAACCCGGGTCACTGGAGCGGTGAGACTGTGGCAGTAAACAGAACCGAACCCAGGTCACTGGAGCTGTGAGGCTGTGGCAGTAAACAGAACCGAACCCGGGTGGCTGGAGCTGTGAGACTGTGGCAGTAAACAGAACCGAACCCGGGTCACTGGAGCTGTGAGACTGTGGCAGTAAACAGAACCGAACCCAGGTCACTGTAGCTGTGAGACTGTGGCAGTAAACAGAACCGAACCCAGGACACTGGAGCTGTGAGACTGTGGCAGTAAACAGAACCGAACCCGGGACACTGGAGCTGTGAGACTGTGGCAGTAAACAGAACCGAACCCGGGACACTGGAGCTGTGAGACTGTGGCAGTGAACAGAACCGAACCCAGGTCACTGGAGCTGTGAGACTGTGGCAGTAAACAGAACCGAACCCAGGTCACTGGAGCTGTGCGACTGTGGCAGTAAACAGAACCGAACCCAGGTCACTGGAGCTGTGAGACTGTGTCAGTAAACAGAACCGAACCCGGGACACTGGAGCTGTGAGACTGTGGCAGTGAACAGAACAGAACCCGGGACACTGGAGCTGTGAGACTGTGGCAGTAAACAGAACCGAACCCAGGTCACTGGAGCTGTGAGACTGTGACAGTAAACAGAACCGAAACCGGGTCACTGGAGCTGTGCGACTGTGGCAGTAAACAGAACCGAACCCGGGTCACTGAAGCTGTGAGACTGTGGCAGTAAACAGAACCGAACCCGGGTCACTGGAGCTGTGAGGCTGTGGCAGTAAACAGAACTGAACCCAGGTCACTGAAGCTGTGAGACTGTGGCAGTAAACAGAACTGAACCCGGGTCACTGGAGCTGTGAGACTGTGGCAAAAAACAGAACTGAACCCAGGTCACTGAAGCTGTGAAACTGTGGCAGTAAAAAGAACTGAACCCAGGTCACTGAAGCTGTGAGACTGTGGCAGTAAACAGAACCGAACCCGGGTCACTGGAGCTGTGAGACTGTGGCAGTAAACAGAACCGAACCCATGTCACTGGAGCTGTGAGACTGTGGCAGTAAACAGAACCGAACCCATGTCACTGGAGCTGTGAGACTGTGGCAGTAAACAGAACAGAACCCAGGTCACTGGAGCTGTGAGACTGTGGCAGTAAACAGAACCGAACCCAGGTCACTGGAGCTGTGAGACTGTGGCAGAAAACAGAACCGAACCCAGGTCACTGGAGCTGTGAGACTGTGGCAGTAAACAGAACCGAACCCGGGACACTGGAGCTGTGAGACTGTGGCAGTAAACAGAACCGAACCCAGGTCACTGGAGCTGTGAGACTGTGGCAGTAAACAGAACCGGACCCGGGACACTGGAGCTGTGAGACTGTGGCAGTAAACAGAACCGAACCCGGGACACTGGAGCTGTGAGACTGTGGCAGTAAACAGAACCGAACCCAGGTCACTGGAGCTGTGAGACTGTGGCAGTAAACAGAACCGAACCCAGGTCACTGGAGCTGTGAGACTGTGGCAGTAAACAGAACCGAACCCGGGACACTGGAGCTGTGAGACTGTGGCAGTAAACAGAACCGAACCCAGGTCACTGGAGCTGTGAGACTGTGGCAGTAAACAGAACCGGACCCGGGACACTGGAGCTGTGAGACTGTGGCAGTAAACAGAACCGAACCCGGGACACTGGAGCTGTGAGACTGTGGCAGTAAACAGAACCGAACCCAGGTCACTGGAGCTGTGAGACTGTGGCAGTAAACAGAACCGAACCCGGGTCACTGGAGCTGTGAGACTGTGGCAGTAAACAGAACCGAACCCGGGTCACTGGAGCTGTGAGGCTGTGGCAGTAAACAGAACCGGACCTGGGACACTGGAGCTGTGAGACTGTGGCAGTCCCCAGAACCGAACCCAGGTCACTGGAGCTGTGAGACTGTGGCAAAAAACAGAACCGAACCCGGGTCACTGGAGCTGTGAGGCTCTGGCAGTAAACAGAACCGAACCCAGGTCATTGGAGCTGTGAGGCTGTGGCAGTCCCCAGAACCGAACCCAGGTCACTGGAGCTGTGAGAGTGTGGCAGTAAACAGAACCGAACCCGGGACACTGGAGCTGTGAGGCTGTGGCAGTCCCCAGAACCGAACCCGGGACACTGGAGCTGTGAGACTGTGGCAGTAAGCAGAACTGAACCCGGGACACTGGAGCTGTGAGAGTGTGGCAGTAAACAGAACCGAACCCGGGTCACTGGAGCTGTGAGGCTGTGGCAGTAAACAGAACCGAACCCAGGTCACTGGAGCTGTGAGACTGTGGCAGTAAACAGAACTGAACCCAGGTCACTGGAGCTGTGAGACTGTGGCAGTCCCCAGAACCGAACCCGGGTCACTGGAGCTGTGAGACTGTGGCAGTCCCCAGAACCGAACCCAGGTCACTGGAGCTGTGAGAGTGTGGCAGTAAACAGAACCGAACCCAGGTCACTGGAGCTGTGAGACTGTGGCAGTAAACAGAACCGAACCCAGGACACTGGAGCTGTGAGACTGTGGCAGTAAACAGAACCGAACCCGGGACACTGGAGCTGTGAGACTGTGGCAGTAAACAGAACCGAACTCGGGTCACTGGAGCTGTGAGACTGTGGCAGTAAACAGAACCGATACCAGGTCACTGGAGCTGTGAGACTGTGGCAGTAAACAGAACCGAACCCGGGTCACTGGAGCTGTGAGACTGTGGCAGTAAACAGAACCGAACCCGGGACACTGGAGCTGTGAGACTGTGGCAGTAAACAGAACCGAACCCAGGTCACTGGAGCCGTGAGACTGTGGCAGTAAACAGAACCGAACCCGGGTCACTGGAGCGGTGAGACTGTGGCAGTAAACAGAACCGAACCCGGGTCACTGGAGCTGTGAGGCTGTGGCAGTAAACAGAACCGAACCCGGGTCACTGGAGCTGTGAGACTGTGGCAGTAAACAGAACCGAACCCAGGTCACTGGAGCTGTGAGACTGTGGCAGTAAACAGAACCGAACCCAGGTCACTGGAGCTGTGAGACTGTGGCAGTAAACAGAACTGAACCCAGGACACTGGAGCTGTGAGACTGTGGCAGTAAACAGAACCGAACCCGGGACACTGGAGCTGTGAGACTGTGGCAGTAAACAGAACCGAACCCAGGACACTGGAGCTGTGAGACTGTGTCAGTAAACAGAACCGAACCCGGGACACTGGAGCTGTGAGACTGTGGCAGTGAACAGAACAGAACCCGGGTCACTGGAGCTGTGAGACTGTGGCAGTAAACAGAACCGAACCCAGGTCACTGGAGCTGTGAGACTGTGGCAGTAAACAGAACCGAAACCGGGTCACTGGAGCTGTGCGACTGTGGCAGTAAACAGAACCGAACCCGGGTCACTGAAGCTGTGAGACTGTGGCAGTAAACAGAACCGAACCCGGGTCACTGGAGCTGTGAGGCTGTGGCAGTAAACAGAACTGAACCCAGGTCACTGAAGCTGTGAGACTGTGGCAGTAAACAGAACTGAACCCGGGTCACTGGAGCTGTGAGACTGTGGCAAAAAACAGAACTGAACCCAGGTCACTGAAGCTGTGAAACTGTGGCAGTAAAAAGAACTGAACCCAGGTCACTGAAGCTGTGAGACTGTGGCAGTAAACAGAACCGAACCCGGGTCACTGGAGCTGTGAGACTGTGGCAGTAAACAGAACCGAACCCATGTCACTGGAGCTGTGAGACTGTGGCAGTAAACAGAACCGAACCCATGTCACTGGAGCTGTGAGACTGTGGCAGTAAACAGAACCGAACCCAGGTCACTGGAGCTGTGAGACCGTGGCAGTAAACAGAACCGAACCCAGGACACTGGAGCTGTGAAACTGTGGCAGTACGCAGAACCGAACCCGGGTCACTGGAGCTGTGAGACTGTGGCAGTACGCAGAACCGAACCCGGGTCACTGGAGCTGTGAGACTGTGGCAGTAAACAGAACCGAACCCGGGTCACTGGAGCTGTGAGACTGTGGCAGTAAACAGAACCGAACCCAGGACACTGGAGCTGTGAGGCTGTGGCAGTAAACAGAAGCGAACCCGGTCACTGGAGCTGTGAGACTGTGGCAGTAAACAGAACCGAACCCAGGACACTGGAGCTGTGAGGCTATGGCAGTAAACAGAACCGAACCTGGGTCACTGATGCTGTGAGACTGTGGCAAAAAACAGAACCGAACCCAGGACACTGGAGCTGTGAGGCTGTGGCTGTCCCCAGAACCGAACCCGGGAGACTGGAGCTGTGAGGCTGTGGCAGTAAACAGAAGCGAACCCAGGACACTGGAGCTGTGAGGCTATGGCAGTAAACAGAACCGAACCTGGGTCACTGATGCTGTGAGACTGTGGCAAAAAACAGAACCGAACCCAGGACACTGGAGCTGTGAGGCTGTGGCTGTCCCCAGAACCGAACCCAGGTCACTGAAGCTGTGAGACTGTGGCAGTAAACAGAACCGAACCCAGGTCACTGGAGCTGTGAGACTGTGGCAGTCCCCAGAACCGAACCCGGGTCACTGGAGCTGTGAGACTGTGGCAGTCCCCAGAACCGAACCCAAGTCACTGGAGATGTGAGAGTGTGGCAGTAAACAGAACCGAACCCAGGTCACTGGAGCTGTGAGACTGTGGCAGTAAACAGAACCGAACCCGGGTCACTGGAGCGGTGAGACTGTGGCAGTAAACAGAACCGAACCCAGGTCACTGGAGCTGTGAGGCTGTGGCAGTAAACAGAACCGAACCCGGGTCGCTGGAGCTGTGAGACTGTGGCAGTAAACAGAACCGAACCCGGGTCACTGGAGCTGTGAGACTGTGGCAGTAAACAGAACCGTACCCAGGTCACTGTAGCTGTGAGACTGTGGCAGTAAACAGAACCGAACCCAGGACACTGGAGCTGTGAGACTGTGGCAGTAAACAGAACCGAACCCGGGACACTGGAGCTGTGAGACTGTGGCAGTAAACAGAACCGAACCCGGGACACTGGAGCTGTGAGACTGTGGCAGTGAACAGAACCGAACCCAGGTCACTGGAGATGTGAGACTGTGGCAGTAAACAGAACCGAACCCAGGTCACTGGAGCTGTGAGACTGTGGCAGTAAACAGAACCGAACCCAGGTCACTGGAGCTGTGAGACTGTGGCAGTAAACAGAACCGAACCCATGTCACTGGAGCTGTGAGACTGTGGCAGTAAACTAAACCGAACCCGGGTCACTGGAGATGTGAGACTGTGGCAGTACGCAGAACCGAACCCGGGTCACTGGAGCTCTGAGACTGTGGCAGTAAACAGAACCGAACCCGGGTCACTGGAGCTGTGAGACTGTGGCAGTAAACAGAACCGAACCCAGGTCACTGGAGCTGTGAGACTGTGGCAGTAAACTGAACTGAACCCGGGACACTGGAGCTGTGAGACTGTGGCAGTCAACAGAACCGAACCCAGGTCACTATGGCTGTGAGACTGTGGCAGTAAACGGAACCGAACCCGGGTCACTGGAGCTGTGAGACTGTGGCAGTAAACAGAACCGAACCCAGGTCACTGGAGCTGTGAGACTGTGGCAGGAAACAGAACCGAACCCAGGTCACTGGAGCTGTGAGACTGTGGCAGTAAACAGAACCGAACCCGGGTCACTGGAGCTGTGAGGCTGTGGCAGTAAACAGAACCGGACCCGGGACACTGGAGCTGTGAGACTGTGGCAGTCCCCAGAACCGAACCCAGGTCACTGGAGCTGTGAGACTGTGGCAAAAAACAGAACCGAACCCGGGTCACTGGAGCTGTGAGGCTGTGGCAGTAAACAGAACCGAACCCAGGTCACTGGAGCTGTGAGGCTGTGGCAGTCCCCAGAACCGAACCCGGGACACTGGAGCTGTGAGACTGTGGCAGTACGCAGAACTGAACCCGGGTCACTGGAGCTGTGAGAGTGTGGCAGTAAACAGAACCGAACCCGGGTCACTGGAGCTGTGAGGCTGTGGCAGTAAACAGAACCGAACCCAGGTCACTGGAGCTGTGAGACTGTGGCAGTAAACAGAACCGAACCCAGGTCACTGGAGCTGTGAGACTGTGGCAGTCCCCAGAACCGAACCCGGGTCACTGGAGCTGTGAGACTGTGGCAGTAAACAGAAACGAACCCAGGTCACTGGAGCTGTGAGACTGTGGCAGTAAACAGAACCGAACCCGGGTCACTGGAGCTGTGAGACTGTGGCAGTCCCCAGAACCGAACCCAAGTCACTGGAGATGTGAGAGTGTGGCAGTAAACAGAACCGAACCCAGGTCACTGGAGCTGTGAGACTGTGGCAGTAAACAGAACCGAACCCGGGTCACTGGAGCGGTGAGACTGTGGCAGTAAACAGAACCGAACCCAGGTCACTGGAGCTGTGAGGCTGTGGCAGTAAACAGAACCGAACCCGGGTGGCTGGAGCTGTGAGACTGTGGCAGTAAACAGAACCGAACCCGGGTCACTGGAGCTGTGAGACTGTGGCAGTAAACAGAACCGAACCCAGGTCACTGTAGCTGTGAGACTGTGGCAGTAAACAGAACCGAACCCAGGACACTGGAGCTGTGAGACTGTGGCAGTAAACAGAACCGAACCCGGGACACTGGAGCTGTGAGACTGTGGCAGTAAACAGAACCGAACCCGGGACACTGGAGCTGTGAGACTGTGGCAGTGAACAGAACCGAACCCAGGTCACTGGAGCTGTGAGACTGTGGCAGTAAACAGAACCGAACCCAGGTCACTGGAGCTGTGCGACTGTGGCAGTAAACAGAACCGAACCCAGGTCACTGGAGCTGTGAGACTGTGGCAGTAAACAGAACTGAACCCAGGTCACTGGAGCTGTGAGACTGTGGCAGTAAACAGAACCGAACCCAGGTCACTGGAGCTGTGAGACTGTGGCAGTAAACAGAACCGAAACCGGGTCACTGGAGCTGTGCGACTGTGGCAGTAAACAGAACCGAACCCGGGTCACTGAAGCTGTGAGACTGTGGCAGTAAACAGAACCGATCCCGGGTCACTGGAGCTGTGAGGCTGTGGCAGTAAACAGAACTGAACCCAGGTCACTGAAGCTGTGAGACTGTGGCAGTAAACAGAACTGAACCCGGGTCACTGGAGCTGTGAGACTGTGGCAAAAAACAGAACTGAACCCAGGTGACTGAAGCTGTGAGACTGTGGCAGTAAACAGAACTGAACCCGGGTCACTGGAGCTGTGAGACTGTGGCAGTACGCAGAACCGAACCCGGGTCACTGGAGCTGTGAGACTGTGGCAGTAAACAGAACCGAACCCGGGTCACTGGAGCTGTGAGACTGTGGCAGTAAACAGAACCGAACCCAGGACACTGGAGCTGTGAGGCTGTGGCAGTAAACAGAAGCGAACCCGGTCACTGGAGCTGTGAGACTGTGGCAGTAAACAGAACCGAACCCAGGTCACTGGAGTTGTGAGACTGTGGCAGTAAACAGAACCGAACCCAGGACACTGGAGCTGTGAGGCTATGGCAGTAAACAGAACCGAACCTGGGTCACTCAAGCTGTGAGACTGTGGCAAAAAACAGAACCGAACCCAGGACACTGGAGCTGTGAGGCTGTGGCTGTCCCCAGAACCGAACCCAGGTCACTGAAGCTGTGAGACTGTGGCAGTAAACAGAACCGAACCCAGGTCACTGGAGCTGTGAGACTGTGGGAGTCCCCAGAACCGAACCCGGGTCACTGGAGCTGTGAGACTGTGGCAGTCCCCAGAACCGAACCCAAGTCACTGGAGATGTGAGAGTGTGGCAGTAAACAGAACCGAACCCAGGTCACTGGAGCTGTGAGACTGTGGCAGTAAACAGAACCGAACCCGGGTCACTGGAGCGGTGAGACTGTGGCAGTAAACAGAACCGAACCCAGGTCACTGGAGCTGTGAGGCTGTGGCAGTAAACAGAACCGAACCCGGGTCGCTGGAGCTGTGAGACTGTGGCAGTAAACAGAACCGAACCCGGGTCACTGGAGCTGTGAGACTGTGGCAGTAAACAGAACCGAACCCAGGTCACTGTAGCTGTGAGACTGTGGCAGTAAACAGAACCGAACCCAGGACACTGGAGCTGTGAGACTGTGGCAGTAAACAGAACCGAACCCGGGACACTGGAGCTGTGAGACTGTGGCAGTAAACAGAACCGAACCCGGGACACTGGAGCTGTGAGACTGTGGCAGTGAACAGAACCGAACCCAGGTCACTGGAGCTGTGAGACTGTGGCAGTAAACAGAACTGAACCCAGGTCACTGGAGCTGTGCGACTGTGGCAGTAAACAGAACCGAACCCAGGTCACTGGAGCTGTGAGACTGTGGCAGTAAACAGAACCGAACCCGGGACACTGGAGCTGTGAGACTGTGGCAGTGAACAGAACAGAACCCGGGTCACTGGAGCTGTGAGACTGTGGCAGTAAACAGAACTGAACCCAGGTCACTGGAGCTGTGAGACTGTGGCAGTAAACAGAACCGAACCCAGGTCACTGGAGCTGTGAGACTGTGGCAGTAAACAGAACCGAAACCGGGTCACTGGAGCTGTGAGACTGTGGCAGTAAACAGAACCGAACCCGGGTCACTGAAGCTGTGAGACTGTGGCAGTAAACAGAACCGAACCCGGGTCACTGGAGCTGTGAGGCTGTGGCAGTAAACAGAACTGAACCCAGGTCACTGAAGCTGTGAGACTGTGGCAGTAAACAGAACTGATCCCGGGTCACTGGAGCTGTGAGACTGTGGCAAAAAACAGAACTGAACCCAGGTCACTGAAGCTGTGAAACTGTGGCAGTAAACAGAACTGAACCCAGGTCACTGAAGCTGTGAGACTGTGGCAGTAAACAGAACCGAACCCGGGTCACTGGAGCTGTGAGACTGTGGCAGTAAACAGAACCGAACCCATGTCACTGGAGCTGTGAGACTGTGGCAGTAAGCAGATCTGAACCCGGGTCACTGGAGCTGTGAGACTGTGGAAGTAAACAGAACCGAACCCAGGTCACTGGAGCTGTGAGACTGTGGCAGTAAACAGAACCGAACCCGGGTCACTGGAGCTGTGAGACTGTGGCAGTAAACAGAACTGAACGCAGGACACTGGAGCTGTGAGACTGTGGCAGTACGCAGAACCGAACCCGGGTCACTGGAGCTGTGAGACTGTGGCAGTAAACAGAACTGAACCCGGGTCACTGGAGCTGTGAGACTGTGGCAGTAAACAGAACCGAACCCAGGACACTGGAGCTGTGAGGCTGTGGCAGTAAACAGAACCGAACCCAGGTCACTGGAGCTGTGAGACTGTGGCAGTAAACAGAACCGAACCTGGGTCACTGAAGCTGTGAGACTGTGGCAAAAAACAGAACCGAACCCAGGACACTGGAGCTGTGAGGCTGTGGCTGTCCCCAGAACCGAACCCAGGTCACTGAAGATGTGAGACTGTGGCAGTAAACAGAACCGTACCCAGGTCACTGGAGCTGTGAGGCTGTGGCAGTCCCCAGAACCGAACCCGGGACACTGGAGCTGTGAGACTGTGGCAGTAAACAGAACCGAACCCCGGTCACTGAAGCTGTGAGACTGTGGCAGTGAACAGAACCGAACCCGGGTCACTGGAGCTGTGAGACTGTGGCAGTAAACAGAACCGAACCCGGGACACTGGAGCTGTGAGACTGTGGCAGTAAACAGAACCGAACCCGGGACACTGGAGCTGTGAGACTGTGGCAGTGAACAGAACCGAACCCGGGACACTGGAGCTGTGAGACTGTGGCAGTAAACAGAACCGAACCCAGGTCACTGGAGCTGTGAGACTGTGGCAGTAAACAGAACCGAACCCGGGACACTGGAGCTGTGAGACTGTGGCAGTAAACAGAACCGAACCCAGGTCACTGGAGCTGTGAGACTGTGGCAGTAAACAGAACCGAACCCAGGTCACTGGAGCTGTGAGACTGTGGCAGTAAACAGAACCGAACCCGGGACACTGGAGCTGTGAGACTGTGGCAGTAAACAGAACCGAACCCGGGACACTGGAGCTGTGAGACTGTGGCAGTAAACAGAAACGAACCCGGGTCACTGGAGCTGTGAGACTGTGGCAGTAAACAGAACTGAACCCGGGACACTGGAGCTGTGAGACTGTGGCAGTAAACAGAACCGAACCCGGGACACTGGAGCTGTGAGACTGTGGCAGTCAACAGAACCGAACCCAGGTCACTGAAGCTGTGAGACTGTGGCAGTAAACAGAACCGAACCCAGGTCACTGGAGCTGTGAGGCTGTGGCAGTAAACAGAACCGAACCCAGGTCACTGGAGCTGTGAGACTGTGGCAGGAAACAGAACCGAACCCAGGTCACTGGAGCTGTGAGACTGTGGCAGAAAACAGAACCGAACCCAGGTCACTGAAGCTGTGAGACTGTGGCAGTAAACAGAACCGAACCCAGGTCACTGAAGCTGTGAGACTGTGGCAGTGAACAGAACCGAACCCAGGTCACTGGAGCTGTGAGACTGTGGCAGAAAACAGAACCGAACCCAGGTCACTGAAGCTGTGAGACTGTGGCAGTAAACAGAACCGAACCCGGGACACTGGAGCTGTGAGACTGTGGCAGTAAACAGAACCGAACCCAGGTCACTGAAGCTGTGAGACTGTGGCAGTGAACAGAACCGAACCCAGGTCACTGGAGCTGTGAGACTGTGGCAGTAAACAGAACCGAACCCGGGACACTGGAGCTGTGAGACTGTGTCAGTAAACAGAACCGAACCCGGGACACTGGAGCTGTGAGACTGTGGCAGTGAACAGAACCGAACCCAGGTCACTGGAGCTGTGAGACTGTGGCAGTAAACAGAACCGAACCCGGGACACATGGAGCTGTGAGACTGTGGCAGTAAACAGAACCGAACCCAGGACACTGGAGCTGTGAGACTGTGGCAGTCCCCAGAACTGAACCCGGGACACTGGAGCTGTGAGACTGTGGCAGTCCCCAGAACTGAACCCGGGACACTGGAGCTGTGAGATGTGGCAGTAAACAGAACTGAACCCGGGACACTGGAGCTGTGAGACTGTGGCAGTCCCCAGAACTGAACCCGGGACACTGGAGCTGTGAGACTTTGGCAGTCCCCAGAACCGAACCCGGGACACTGGAGCTGTGAGACTGTGGCAGTAAACAGAACCGAACCCGGGACACTGGAGCTGTGAGACTGTGGCAGTAAACAGAACCGAACCCAGGTCACTGAAGCTGTGAGACTGTGGCTGTAAACAGAACCGAACCCAGGTCACTGGAGCTGTGAGGCTGTGGCAGTCCCCAGAACCGAACCCGGGACACTGGAGCTGTGAGACTGTGGCAGTGAACAGAACCGAACCCAGGTCACTGAAGCTGTGAGACTGTGGCAGTAAACAGAACCGAACCCGGGACACTGGAGCTGTGAGACTGTGGCAGTAAACAGAACCGAACCCGGGTCACTGGAGCTGTGAGACTGTGGCAGTAAACAGAACCGAACCCGGGACACTGGAGCTGTGAGACTGTGGCAGTAAACAGAACCGAACCCGGGACACTGGAGCTGTGAGACTGTGGCAGTCCCCAGAACCGAACCCGGGACACTGGAGCTGTGAGACTGTGGCAGTAAACAGAACCGAACCCGGGACACTGGAGCTGTGAGACTGTGGCAGTAAACAGAACCGAACCCAGGTCACTGAAGCTGTGAGACTGTGGCAGTAAACAGAACCGAACCCAGGTCACTGGAGCTGTGAGGCTGTGGCAGTCCCCAGAACCGAACCCGGGACACTGGAGCTGTGAGACTGTGGCAGTAAACAGAACCGAACCCAGGTCACTGAAGCTGTGAGACTGTGGCAGTGAACAGAACCGAACCCGGGACACTGGAGCTGTGAGACTGTGGCAGTAAACAGAACCGAACCCAGGACACTGGAGCTGTGAGACTGTGGCAGTAAACAGAACCGAACCCGGGACACTGGAGCTGTGAGACTGTGGCAGTGAACAGAACCGAACCCGGGTCACTGGAGCTGTGAGACTGTGGCAGTAAACAGAACTGAACCCGGGTCACTGGAGCTGTGAGACTGTGGCAGTAAACAGAACTGAACCCGGGTCACTGGAGCTGTGAGACTGTGGCAGTAAACAGAACCGAACCCAGGTCACTGGAGCTGTGAGACTGTGGCAGTAAATAGAACCGAACCCGGGACACTGGAGCTGTGAGACTGTGGCAGTAAACAGAACCGAACCCAGGTCACTGGAGCTGTGAGACTGTGGCAGAAAACAGAACCGAACCCTGGTCACTGAAGCTGTGAGACTGTGGCAGTAAACAGAACCGAACCGGGGACACTGGAGCTGTGAGACTGTGGCAGTAAACAGAACCGAACCCGGGTCACTGGAGCTGTGAGACTGTGGCAGTAAACAGAACCGAACCCGGGACACTGGAGCTGTGAGACTGTGGCAGTAAACAGAACCGAACCCGGGACACTGGAGCTGTGAGACTGTGGCAGTCCCCAGAACCGAACCCAGGACACTGGAGCTGTGAGGCTGTGGCAGTGAACAGAACCGAACTCAGGTCACTGGAGCTGTGAGACTGTGGCAGTAAACAGAACCGAACCCGGGTCACTGGAGCTGTGAGACTGTGGCAGTAAACAGAAACGAACCCAGGTCACTGGAGCTGTGAGACTGTGGCAGTAAACAGAACTGAACCCATGTCACTGGAGCTGTGAGGCTGTGGCAGTAAACAGAACCGAACCCGGGACACTGGAGCTGTGAGACTGTGGCAGTAAACAGAACCGAACCCGAGACACTGGAGCTGTGAGACTGTGGCAGTAAACAGAACTGAACCCGGGTCACTGGAGCTGTGAGACTGTGGCAGTGAACAGAACAGAACCCGGGTCACTGGAGCTGTGAGACTGTGGCAGTAAACAGAACTGAACCCAGGTCACTGGAGCTGTGAGAGTGTGGCAGTAAACAGAACCGAACCCAGGTCACTGGAGCTGTGAGACTGTGGCAGTAAACAGAACCGAAACCGGGTCACTGGAGCTGTGAGACTGTGGCAGTAAACAGAACCGAACCCGGGTCACTGAAGCTGTGAGACTGTGGCAGTAAACAGAACCGAACCCGGGTCACTGGAGCTGTGAGGCTGTGGCAGTAAACAGAACTGAACCCAGGTCACTGAAGCTGTGAGACTGTGGCAGTAAACAGAACCGAACCCGGGTCACTGGAGCTGTGAGACTGTGGCAGTAAACAGAACCGAACCCATGTCACTGGAGCTGTGAGACTGTGGCAGTAAGCAGAACTGAACCCGGGTCACTGGAGCTGTGAGACTGTGGCAGTAAACAGAACCGAACCCAGGTCACTGGAGCTGTGAGACTGTGGCAGTAAACAGAACCGAACCCGGGTCACTGGAGCTGTGAGACTGTGGCAGTACGCAGAACCGAACCCGGGTCACTGGAGCTGTGAGACTGTGGCAGTAAACAGAACCGAACCCGGGTCACTGGAGCTGTGAGACTGTGGCAGTAAACAGAACCGAACCCAGGACACTGGAGCTGTGAGGCTGTGGCAGTAAACAGAAGCGAACCCGGTCACTGGAGCTGTGAGACTGTGGCAGTAAACAGAACCGAACCCAGGACACTGGAGCTGTGAGGCTGTGGCTGTCCCCAGAACCGAACCCAGGTCACTGAAGATGTGAGACTGTGGCAGTAAACAGAACCGTACCCAGGTCACTGGAGCTGTGAGGCTGTGGCAGTCCCCAGAACCGAACCCGGGACACTGGAGCTGTGAGACTGTGGCAGTAAACAGAACCGAACCCAGGTCACTGAAGCTGTGAGACTGTGGCAGTGAACAGAACCGAACCCGGGTCACTGGAGCTGTGAGACTGTGGCAGTAAACAGAACCGAACCCGGGACACTGGAGCTGTGAGACTGTGGCAGTAAACAGAACCGAACCCGGGACACTGGAGCTGTGAGACTGTGGCAGTGAACAGAACCGAACCCGGGACACTGGAGCTGTGAGACTGTGGCAGTAAACAGAACCGAACCCAGGTCACTGGAGCTGTGAGACTGTGGCAGTAAACAGAACCGAACCCAGGTCACTGAAGCTGTGAGACTGTGGCAGTAAACAGAACCGAACCCGGGACACTGGAGCTGTGAGACTGTGGCAGTAAACAGAACCGAACCCGGGACACTGGAGCTGTGAGACTGTGGCAGTAAACAGAAATGAACCCGGGTCACTGGAGCTGTGAGACTGTGGCAGTAAACAGAACCGAACCCGGGACACTGGAGCTGTGAGACTGTGGCAGTAAACAGAACCGAACCCGGGACACTGGAGCTGTGAGACTGTGGCAGTAAACAGAACCGAACCCAGGTCACTGAAGCTGTGAGACTGTGGCAGTAAACAGAACCGAACCCAGGTCACTGGAGCTGTGAGGCTGTGGCAGTCCCCAGAACCGAACCCGGGACACTGGAGCTGTGAGACTGTGGCAGTAAACAGAACCGAACCCAGGTCACTGAAGCTGTGAGACTGTGGCAGTGAACAGAACCGAACCCAGGTCACTGGAGCTGTGAGACTGTGGCAGAAAACAGAACCGAACCCAGGTCACTGAAGCTGTGAGACTGTGGCAGTAAACAGAACCGAACCCGGGACACTGGAGCTGTGAGACTGTGGCAGTAAACAGAACCGAACCCGGGTCACTGGAGCTGTGAGACTGTGGCAGTAAACAGAACCGAACCCGGGACACTGGAGCTGTGAGACTGTGGCAGTAAACAGAACCGAACCCAGGTCACTGGAGCTGTGAGACTGTGGCAGTAAACAGAACCGAACCCGGGACACATGGAGCTGTGAGACTGTGGCAGTAAATAGAACCGAACCCAGGACACTGGAGCTGTGAGACTGTGGCAGTCCCCAGAACTGAACCCGGGACACTGGAGCTGTGAGACTGTGGCAGTCCCCAGAACTGAACCCGGGACACTGGAGCTGTGAGATGTGGCAGTAAACAGAACTGAACCCGGGACACTGGAGCTGTGAGACTGTGGCAGTCCCCAGAACTGAACCCGGGACACTGGAGCTGTGAGACTGTGGCAGTCCCCAGAACCGAACCCGGGACACTGGAGCTGTGAGACTGTGGCAGTAAACAGAACCGAACCCGGGACACTGGAGCTGTGAGACTGTGGCAGTAAACAGAACCGAACCCAGGTCACTGAAGCTGTGAGACTGTGGCAGTAAACAGAACCGAACCCAGGTCACTGGAGCTGTGAGGCTGTGGCAGTCCCCAGAACCGAACCCGGGACACTGGAGCTGTGAGACTGTGGCAGTAAACAGAACCGAACCCAGGTCACTGAAGCTGTGAGACTGTGGCAGTAAACAGAACCGAACCCGGGACACTGGAGCTGTGAGACTGTGGCAGTAAACAGAACCGAACCCGGGTCACTGGAGCTGTGAGACTGTGGCAGTAAACAGAACCGAACCCGGGACACTGGAGCTGTGAGACTGTGGCAGTAAACAGAACCGAACCCGGGACACTGGAGCTGTGAGACTGTGGCAGTCCCCAGAACCGAACCCGGGACACTGGAGCTGTGAGACTGTGGCAGTAAACAGAACCGAACCCGGGACACTGGAGCTGTGAGACTGTGGCAGTAAACAGAACCGAACCCAGGTCACTGAAGCTGTGAGACTGTGGCAGTAAACAGAACCGAACCCAGGTCACTGGAGCTGTGAGGCTGTGGCAGTCCCCAGAACCGAACCCGGGACACTGGAGCTGTGAGACTGTGGCAGTAAACAGAACCGAACCCAGGTCACTGAAGCTGTGAGACTGTGGCAGTGAACAGAACCGAACCCGGGACACTGGAGCTGTGAGACTGTGGCAGTAAACAGAACCGAACCCGGGTCACTGGAGCTGTGAGACTGTGGCAGTAAACAGAACCGAACCCAGGTCACTGGAGCTGTGAGACTGTGGCAGTAAACAGAACCGAACCCAGGACACTGGAGCTGTGAGACTGTGGCAGTAAACAGAACCGAACCCGGGACACTGGAGCTGTGAGACTGTGGCAGTGAACAGAACCGAACCCGGGTCACTGGAGCTGTGAGACTGTGGCAGTAAACAGAACTGAACCCGGGTCACTGGAGCTGTGAGACTGTGGCAGTAAACAGAACTGAACCTGGGTCACTGGAGCTGTGAGACTGTGGCAGTAAACAGAACCGAACCCAGGTCACTGGAGCTGTGAGACTGTGGCAGTAAATAGAACCGAACCCGGGACACTGGAGCTGTGAGACTGTGGCAGTAAACAGAACCGAACCCAGGTCACTGGAGCTGTGAGACTGTGGCAGAAAACAGAACCGAACCCTGGTCACTGAAGCTGTGAGACTGTGGCAGTAAACAGAACCGAACCGGGGACACTGGAGCTGTGAGACTGTGGCAGTAAACAGAACCGAACCCGGGACACTGGAGCTGTGAGACTGTGGCAGTAAACAGAACCGAACCCGGGACACTGGAGCTGTGAGACTGTGGCAGTCCCCAGAACCGAACCCAGGACACTGGAGCTGTGAGGCTGTGGCAGTAAACAGAACCGAACTCAGGTCACTGGAGCTGTGAGACTGTGGCAGTAAACAGAACCGAACCCGGGTGACTGGAGCTGTGAGACTGTGGCAGTGAACAGAACCGAACTCAGGTCACTGGAGCTGTGAGACTGTGGCAGTAAACAGAACCGAACCCGGGTCACTGGAGCTGTGAGACTGTGGCAGTAAACAGAAACGAACCCAGGTCACTGGAGCTGTGAGACTGTGGCAGTATTCAGAACTGAACCCATGTCACTGGAGCTGTGAGGCTGTGGCAGTAAACAGAACCGAACCCGAGACACTGGAGCTGTGAGACTGTGGCAGTAAACACAACTGAACCCGGGTCACTGGAGCTGTGAGACTGTGGCAGTAAACAGAACCGAACCCAGGTCACTGGAGCTGTGAGACTGTGGCAGTAAACAGAACCGAACCCAGGTCACTGGAGCTGTGAGACTGTGGCAGTAAACAGAACCGAACACAGGTCACTGGAGCTGTGAGACTGTGGCAGTAAACAGAACCGAACCCGGGACACTGGAGCTGTGAGACTGTGGCAGTAAACAGAACTTAACCCGGATCACTGGAGCTGTGAGACTGTGGCAGTACACAGAACCGAACCCAGGTCACTGGAGCTGTGAGACTGTGGCAGTAAACAGAACCGAACCCGGGACACTGGAGCTGTGAGACTGTGGCAGTAAACAGAACTGAACCCGGGTCACTGGAGCTGTGAGACTGTGGCAGTAAACAGAACCGAACCCAGGTCACTGGAGCTGTGAGACTGTGGCAGTAAACAGAACCGAACCCAGGTCACTGGAGCTGTGAGACTGTGGCAGTAAACAGAACCGAACCCAGGTCACGGGAGCTGTGAGACTGTGGCAGTAAACAGAACCGAACCCAGGTCACTGGAGCTGTGAGACTGTGGCAGTAAACAGAACCGAACCCAGGTCACTGGAGCTGTGAGACTGTGGCAGTAAACAGAACCGAACCCAGGTCACTGGAGCTGTGAGACTGTGGCAGTAAACAGAACCGAACCCGGGTCACTGGAGCTGTGAGGCTGTGGCAGTAAACAGAACCGAACCCAGGTCACTGGAGCTGTGAGACTGTGGCAGTAAACAGAACCGAACCCAGGTCACTGGAGCTGTGAGACTGTGGCAGTAAACAGAACTGAACCCGGGTCACTGGAGCTGTGAGACTGTGGCAGTAAACAGAACCGAACCCATGTCACTGGAGCTGTGAGACTGTGGCAGTAAGCAGAACTGAACCCGGGTCACTGGAGCTGTGAGACTGTGGCAGTAAACAGAACCGAACCCGGGTCACTGGAGCTGTGAGGCTGTGGCAGTAAACAGAACTGAACCCAGGTCACTGAAGCTGTGAGACTGTGGCAGTAAACAGAACTGAACCCGGGTCACTGGAGCTGTGAGACTGTGGCAAAAAACAGAACTGAACCCAGGTCACTGAAGCTGTGAAACTGTGGCAGTAAACAGAACTGAACCCAGGTCACTGAAGCTGTGAGACTGTGGCAGTAAACAGAACCGAACCCGGGTCACTGGAGCTGTGAGACAGTGGCAGTAAACAGAACCGAACCCATGTCACTGGAGCTGTGAGACTGTGGCAGTAAGCAGAACTGAACCCGGGTCACTGGAGCTGTGAGACTGTGGCAGTAAACAGAACCGAACCCAGGTCACTGGAGCTGTGAGACTGTGGCAGTAAACAGAACCGAACCCGGGTCACTGGAGCTGTGAGACTGTGGCAGTACGCAGAACCGAACCCGGGTCACTGGAGCTGTGAGACTGTGGCAGTAAACAGAACCGAACCCGGGTCACTGGAGCTGTGAGACTGTGGCAGTAAACAGAACCGAACCCAGGACACTGGAGCTGTGAGGCTGTGGCAGTAAACAGAAGCGAACCCGGTCACTGGAGCTGTGAGACTGTGGCAGTAAACAGAACCGAACCCAGGACACTGGAGCTGTGAGGCTGTGGCTGTCCCCAGAACCGAACCCAGGTCACTGAAGATGTGAGACTGTGGCAGTAAACAGAACCGTACCCAGGTCACTGGAGCTGTGAGGCTGTGGCAGTCCCCAGAACCGAACCCGGGACACTGGAGCTGTGAGACTGTGGCAGTAAACAGAACCGACCCCAGGTCACTGAAGCTGTGAGACTGTGGCAGTAAACAGAACCGAACCCGGGACACTGGAGCTGTGAGACTGTGGCAGTAAACAGAACCGAACCCGGGACACTGGAGCTGTGAGACTGTGGCAGTAAACAGAACCGAACCCGGGACACTGGAGCTGTGAGACTGTGGCAGTAAACAGAACCGAACCCGGGACACTGGAGCTGTGAGACTGTGGCAGTAAACAGAACCGAACCCGGGTCACTGGAGCTGTGAGACTGTGGCAGTAAACAGAACCGAACCCGGGACACTGGAGCTGTGAGACTGTGGCAGTAAACAGAACCGAACCCGGGACACTGGAGCTGTGAGACTGTGGCAGTGAACAGAACCGAACCCGGGACACTGGAGCTGTGAGACTGTGGCAGTAAACAGAACCGAACCCAGGTCACTGGAGCTGTGAGACTGTGGCAGTAAACAGAACCGAACCCAGGTCACTGAAGCTGTGAGACTGTGGCAGTAAACAGAACCGAACCCGGGACACTGGAGCTGTGAGACTGTGGCAGTAAACAGAACCGAACCCGGGACACTGGAGCTGTGAGACTGTGGCAGTAAACAGAAATGAACCCGGGTCACTGGAGCTGTGAGACTGTGGCAGTAAACAGAACCGAACCCGGGACACTGGAGCTGTGAGACTGTGGCAGTAAACAGAACCGAACCCGGGACACTGGAGCTGTGAGACTGTGGCAGTAAACAGAACCGAACCCAGGTCACTGAAGCTGTGAGACTGTGGCAGTAAACAGAACCGAACCCAGGTCACTGGAGCTGTGAGGCTGTGGCAGTCCCCAGAACCGAACCCGGGACACTGGAGCTGTGAGACTGTGGCAGTAAACAGAACCGAACCCAGGTCACTGAAGCTGTGAGACTGTGGCAGTGAACAGAACCGAACCCAGGTCACTGGAGCTGTGAGACTGTGGCAGAAAACAGAACCGAACCCAGGACACTGAAGCTGTGAGACTGTGGCAGTAAACAGAACCGAACCCGGGACACTGGAGCTGTGAGACTGTGGCAGTAAACAGAACCGAACCCGGGTCACTGGAGCTGTGAGACTGTGGCAGTAAACAGAACCGAACCCGGGACACTGGAGCTGTGAGACTGTGGCAGTAAACAGAACCGAACCCAGGTCACTGGAGCTGTGAGACTGTGGCAGTAAACAGAACCGAACCCGGGACACATGGAGCTGTGAGACTGTGGCAGTAAACAGAACCGAACCCAGGACACTGGAGCTGTGAGACTGTGGCAGTCCCCAGAACTGAACCCGGGACACTGGAGCTGTGAGACTGTGGCAGTCCCCAGAACTGAACCCGGGACACTGGAGCTGTGAGATGTGGCAGTAAACAGAACTGAACCCGGGACACTGGAGCTGTGAGACTGTGGCAGTCCCCAGAACTGAACCCGGGACACTGGAGCTGTGAGACTGTGGCAGTCCCCAGAACCGAACCCGGGACACTGGAGCTGTGAGACTGTGGCAGTAAACAGAACCGAACCCGGGACACTGGAGCTGTGAGACTGTGGCAGTAAACAGAACCGAACCCAGGTCACTGAAGCTGTGAGACTGTGGCAGAAAACAGAACCGAACCCAGGTCACTGGAGCTGTGAGGCTGTGGCAGTCCCCAGAACCGAACCCGGGACACTGGAGCTGTGAGACTGTGGCAGTAAACAGAACCGAACCCAGGTCACTGAAGCTGTGAGACTGTGGCAGTAAACAGAACCGAACCCGGGACACTGGAGCTGTGAGACTGTGGCAGTAAACAGAACCGAACCCGGGTCACTGGAGCTGTGAGACTGTGGCAGTAAACAGAACCGAACCCGGGACACTGGAGCTGTGAGACTGTGGCAGTAAACAGAACCGAACCCGGGACACTGGAGCTGTGAGACTGTGGCAGTCCCCAGAACCGAACCCGGGACACTGGAGCTGTGAGACTGTGGCAGTAAACAGAACCGAACCCGGGACACTGGAGCTGTGAGACTGTGGCAGTAAACAGAACCGAACCCAGGTCACTGAAGCTGTGAGACTGTGGCAGTAAACAGAACCGAACCCAGGTCACTGGAGCTGTGAGGCTGTGGCAGTCCCCAGAACCGAACCCGGGACACTGGAGCTGTGAGACTGTGGCAGTAAACAGAACCGAACCCAGGTCACTGAAGCTGTGAGACTGTGGCAGTGAACAGAACCGAACCCGGGACACTGGAGCTGTGAGACTGTGGCAGTAAACAGAACCGAACCCGGGTCACTGGAGCTGTGAGACTGTGGCAGTAAACAGAACCGAACCCAGGTCACTGGAGCTGTGAGACTGTGGCAGTAAACAGAACCGAACCCAGGACACTGGAGCTGTGAGACTGTGGCAGTAAACAGAACCGAACCCGGGACACTGGAGCTGTGAGACTGTGGCAGTGAACAGAACCGAACCCGGGTCACTGGAGCTGTGAGACTGTGGCAGTAAACAGAACTGAACCCGGGTCACTGGAGCTGTGAGACTGTGGCAGTAAACAGAACTGAACCTGGGTCACTGGAGCTGTGAGACTGTGGCAGTAAACAGAACCGAACCCAGGTCACTGGAGCTGTGAGACTGTGGCAGTAAATAGAACCGAACCCGGGACACTGGAGCTGTGAGACTGTGGCAGTAAACAGAACCGAACCCAGGTCACTGGAGCTGTGAGACTGTGGCAGAAAACAGAACCGAACCCTGGTCACTGAAGCTGTGAGACTGTGGCAGTAAACAGAACCGAACCGGGGACACTGGAGCTGTGAGACTGTGGCAGTAAACAGAACCGAACCCGGGACACTTGAGCTGTGAGACTGTGGCAGTAAACAGAACCGAACCCGGGACACTGGAGCTGTGAGACTGTGGCAGTCCCCAGAACCGAACCCAGGACAGTGGAGCTGTGAGGCTGTGGCAGTAAACAGAACCGAACTCAGGTCACTGGAGCTGTGAGACTGTGGCAGTAAACAGAACCGAACCCGGGTGACTGGAGCTGTGAGACTGTGGCAGTGAACAGAACCGAACTCAGGTCACTGGAGCTGTGAGACTGTGGCAGTAAACAGAACCGAACCCGGGTCACTGGAGCTGTGAGACTGTGGCAGTAAACAGAAACGAACCCAGGTCACTGGAGCTGTGAGACTGTGGCAGTATTCAGAACTGAACCCATGTCACTGGAGCTGTGAGGCTGTGGCAGTAAACAGAACCGAACCCGAGACACTGGAGCTGTGAGACTGTGGCAGTAAACACAACTGAACCCGGGTCACTGGAGCTGTGAGACTGTGGCAGTAAACAGAACCGAAACCCAGGTCACTGGAGCTGTGAGACTGTGGCAGTAAACAGAACCGAACCCAGGTCACTGGAGCTGTGAGACTGTGGCAGTAAACAGAACCGAACACAGGTCACTGGAGCTGTGAGACTGTGGCAGTAAACAGAACCGAACCCGGGACACTGGAGCTGTGAGACTGTGGCAGTAAACAGAACTTAACCCGGATCACTGGAGCTGTGAGACTGTGGCAGTACACAGAACCGAACCCAGGTCACTGGAGCTGTGAGACTGTGGCAGTAAACAGAACCGAACCCGGGACACTGGAGCTGTGAGACTGTGGCAGTAAACAGAACTGAACCCGGGTCACTGGAGCTGTGAGACTGTGGCAGTAAACAGAACCGAACCCAGGTCACTGGAGCTGTGAGACTGTGGCAGTAAACAGAACCGAACCCAGGTCACTGGAGCTGTGAGACTGTGGCAGTAAACAGAACCGAACCCAGGTCACGGGAGCTGTGAGACTGTGGCAGTAAACAGAACCGAACCCAGGTCACTGGAGCTGTGAGACTGTGGCAGTAAACAGAACCGAACCCAGGTCACTGGAGCTGTGAGACTGTGGCAGTAAACAGAACCGAACCCAGGTCACTGGAGCTGTGAGACTGTGGCAGTAAACAGAACCGAACCCGGGTCACTGGAGCTGTGAGGCTGTGGCAGTAAACAGAACCGAACCCAGGTCACTGGAGCTGTGAGACTGTGGCAGTAAACAGAACCGAACCCAGGTCACTGGAGCTGTGAGACTGTGGCAGTAAACAGAACTGAACCCGGGTCACTGGAGCTGTGAGACTGTGGCAGTAAACAGAACCGAACCCATGTCACTGGAGCTGTGAGACTGTGGCAGTAAGCAGAACTGAACCCGGGTCACTGGAGCTGTGAGACTGTGGCAGTAAACAGAACCGAACCCAGGTCACTGGAGCTGTGAGACTGTGGCAGTAAACAGAACCGAACCCAGGACACTGGAGCTGTGAGACTGTGGCAGTACGCAGAACCGAACCCGGGTCACTGGAGCTGTGAGACTGTGGCAGTACGCAGAACCGAACCCGGGTCACTGGAGCTGTGAGACTGTGGCAGTAAACAGAACCGAACCCGGGTCACTGGAGCTGTGAGACTGTGGCAGTAAACAGAACCGAACCCAGGACACTGGAGCTGTGAGGCTGTGGCAGTAAACAGAAGCGAACCCGGTCACTGGAGCTGTGAGACTGTGGCAGTAAACAGAACCGAACCCAGGTCACTGGAGCTGTGAGACTGTGGCAGTAAACAGAACCGAACCCAGGACACTGGAGCTGTGAGGCTATGGCAGTAAACAGAACCGAACCTGGGTCACTGAAGCTGTGAGACTGTGGCAAAAAACAGAACCGAACCCAGGACACTGGAGCTGTGAGGCTGTGGCTGTCCCCAGAACCGAACCCAGGTCACTGAAGCTTTGAGACTGTGGCAGTAAACAGAACCGAACCCAGGTCACTGGAGCTGTGAGACTGTGGCAGTCCCCAGAACCGAACCCGGGTCACTGGAGCTGTGAGACTGTGGCAGTCCCCAGAACCGAACCCAAGTCACTGGAGATGTGAGAGTGTGGCAGTAAACAGAACCGAACCCAGGTCACTGGAGCTGTGAGACTGTGGCAGTAAACAGAACCGAACCCGGGTCACTGGAGCGGTGAGACTGTGGCAGTAAACAGAACCGAACCCAGGTCACTGGAGCTGTGAGGCTGTGGCAGTAAACAGAACCGAACCAGGGTCGCTGGAGCTGTGAGACTGTGGCAGTAAACAGAACCGAACCCGGGTCACTGGAGCTGTGAGACTGTGGCAGTAAACAGAACCGAACCCAGGTCACTGTAGCTGTGAGACTGTGGCAGTAAACAGAACCGAACCCAGGACACTGGAGCTGTGAGACTGTGGCAGTAAACAGAACCGAACCCGGGACACTGGAGCTGTGAGACTGTGGCAGTGAACAGAACAGAACCCGGGTCACTGGAGCTGTGAGACTGTGGCAGTAAACAGAACTGAACCCATGTCACTGGAGCTGTGAGACTGTGGCAGTAAACAGAACTGAACCCAGGTCACTGGAGCTGTGAGACTGTGGCAGTAAACAGAACCGAACCCAGGTCACTGGAGCTGTGAGACTGTGGCAGTAAACAGAACCGAAACCGGGTCACTGGAGCTGTGAGACTGTGGCAGTAAACAGAACCGAACCCGGGTCACTGAAGCTGTGAGACTGTGGCAGTAAACAGAACCGAACCCAGGTCACTGGAGCTGTGAAACTGTGGCAGTAAACAGAACTGAACCCGGGTCACTGGAGCTGTGAGACTGTGGCAAAAAACAGAACTGAACCCAGGTCACTGAAGCTGTGAAACTGTGGCAGTAAACAGAACCGAACCCGGGTCACTGAAGCTGTGAGACTGTGGCAGTAAACAGAACCGAACCCAGGTCACTGGAGCTGTGAAACTGTGGCAGTAAACAGAACTGAACCCGGGTCACTGGAGCTGTGAGACTGTGGCAAAAAACAGAACTGAACCCAGGTCACTGAAGCTGTGAAACTGTGGCAGTAAACAGAACTGAACCCAGGTCACTGAAGCTGTGAGACTGTGGCAGTAAACAGAACCGATCCCGGGTCACTGGAGCTGTGAGACTGTGGCAGTAAACAGAACCGAACCCATGTCACTGGAGCTGTGAGACTGTGGCAGTAAACAGAACCGAACCCAGGTCACTGGAGCTGTGAGACTGTGGCAGTAAACAGAACCGAACCCAGGTCACTGGAGCTGTGAGACTGTGGCAGGAAACAGAACCGAACCCCGGTCACTGGAGCTGTGAGACTGTGGCAGTACGCAGAACCGAACCCGGGTCACTGGAGCTGTGAGACTGTGGCAGTAAACAGAACCGAACCCGGGTCACTGGAGCTGTGAGACTGTGGCAGTAAACAGAACCGAACCCAGGACACTGGAGCTGTGAGGCTGTGGCAGTAAACAGAAGCGAACCCGGTCACTGGAGCTGTGAGACTGTGGCAGTAAACAGAACCGAACCCAGGTCACTGGAGCTGTGAGACTGTGGCAGTAAACAGAACCGAACCCAGGACACTGGAGCTGTGAGGCTGTGGCAGTAAACAGAACCGAACCTGGGTCACTGAAGCTGTGAGACTGTGGCAAAAAACAGAACCGAACCCAGGACACTGGAGCTGTGAGGCTGTGGCTGTCCCCAGAACCGAACCCAGGTCACTGAAGCTGTGAGACTGTGGCAGTAAACAGAACCGTACCCAGGTCACTGGAGCTGTGAGGCTGTGGCAGTCCCCAGAACCGAACCCTTGACACTGGAGCTGTGAGACTGTGGCAGTAAACAGAACCGAACCCAGGTCACTGAAGCTGTGAGACTGTGGCAGTGAACAGAACCGAACCCGGGTCACTGGAGCTGTGAGACTGTGGCAGTAAACAGAACCGAACCCGGGACACTGGAGCTGTGAGACTGTGGCAGTAAACAGAACCGAACCCGGGACACTGGAGCTGTGAGACTGTGGCAGTGAACAGAACCGAACCCGGGACACTGGAGCTGTGAGACTGTGGCAGTAAACAGAACCGAACCCAGGTCACTGGAGCTGTGAGACTCTGGCAGTAAACAGAACCGAACCCGGGACACTGGAGCTGTGAGACTGTGGCAGTAAACAGAACCGAACCCAGGTCACTGGAGCTGTGAGACTGTGGCAGTAAACAGAACCGAACCCAGGTCACTGAAGCTGTGAGACTGTGGCAGTAAACAGAACCGAACCCGGGACACTGGAGCTGTGAGACTGTGGCAGTAAACAGAACCGAACCCGGGACACTGGAGCTGTGAGACTGTGGCAGTAAACAGAAACGAACCCGGGTCACTGGAGCTGTGAGACTGTGGCAGTAAACAGAACCGAACCCGGGACACTGGAGCTGTGAGACTGTGGCAGTAAACAGAACCGAACCCGGGACACTGGAGCTGTGAGACTGTGGCAGTAAACAGAACCGAACCCAGGTCACTGAAGCTGTGAGACTGTGGCAGTAAACAGAACCGAACCCAGGTCACTGGAGCTGTGAGGCTGTGGCAGTCCCCAGAACCGAACCCGGGACACTGGAGCTGTGAGACTGTGGCAGTAAACAGAACCGAACCCAGGTCACTGAAGCTGTGAGACTGTGGCAGTGAACAGAACCGAACCCAGGTCACTGGAGCTGTGAGACTGTGGCAGAAAACAGAACCGAACCCAGGTCACTGAAGCTGTGAGACTGTGGCAGTAAACAGAACCGAACCCGGGACACTGGAGCTGTGAGACTGTGGCAGTAAACAGAACCGAACCCGGGTCACTGGAGCTGTGAGACTGTGGCAGTAAACAGAACCGAACCCGGGACACTGGAGCTGTGAGACTGTGTCAGTAAACAGAACCGAACCCGGGACACTGGAGCTGTGAGACTGTGGCAGTGAACAGAACCGAACCCAGGTCACTGGAGCTGTGAGACTGTGGCAGTAAACAGAACCGAACCCGGGACACATGGAGCTGTGAGACTGTGGCAGTAAACAGAACCGAACCCAGGACACTGGAGCTGTGAGACTGTGGCAGTCCCCAGAACTGAACCCGGGACACTGGAGCTGTGAGACTGTGGCAGTCCCCAGAACTGAACCCGGGACACTGGAGCTGTGAGACTGTGGCAGTAAACAGAACTGAACCCGGGACACTGGAGCTGTGAGACTGTGGCAGTCCCCAGAACTGAACCCGGGACACTGGAGCTGTGAGACTGTGGCAGTCCCCAGATCCGAACCCGGGACACTGGAGCTGTGAGACTGTGGCAGTAAACAGAACCGAACCCGGGACACTGGAGCTGTGAGACTGTGGCAGTAAACAGAACCGAACCCAGGTCACTGAAGCTGTGAGACTGTGGCAGTAAACAGAACCGAACCCGGGACACTGGAGCTGTGAGACTGTGGCAGTAAACAGAACCGAACCCAGGTCACTGAAGCTGTGAGACTGTGGCAGTAAACAGAACCGAACCCGGGACACTGGAGCTGTGAGACTGTGGCAGTAAACAGAACCGAACCCGGGTCACTGGAGCTGTGAGACTGTGGCAGTAAACAGAACCGAACCCGGGACACTGGAGCTGTGAGACTGTGGCAGTAAACAGAACCGAACCCGGGACACTGGAGCTGTGAGACTGTGGCAGTCCCCAGAACCGAACCCGGGACACTGGAGCTGTGAGACTGTGGCAGTAAACAGAACCGAACCCGGGACACTGGAGCTGTGAGACTGTGGCAGTAAACAGATCCGAACCCAGGACACTGGAGCTGTGAGACTGTGGCAGTAAACAGAAGCGAACCCAGGTCACTGGAGCTGTGAGGCTGTGGCAGTCCCCAGAACCGAACCCGGGACACTGGAGCTGTGAGACTGTGGCAGTAAACAGAACCGAACCCAGGTCACTGGAGCTGTGAGACTGTGGCAGTAAACAGAACCGAACCCAGGTCACTGAAGCTGTGAGACTGTGGCAGTGAACAGAACCGAACCCGGGACACTGGAGCTGTGAGACTGTGGCAGTAAACAGAACCGAACCCAGGACACTGGAGCTGTGAGACTGTGGCAGTAAACAGAACTGAACCCAGGTCACTGGAGCTGTGAGACTGTGGCAGTAAACAGAACCGAACCCGGGACACTGGAGCTGTGAGACTGTGGCAGTAAACAGAACCGAACCCGGGACACTGGAGCTGTGAGACTGTGGCAGTGAACAGAACCGAACCCGGGTCACTGGAGCTGTGAGACTGTGGCAGTAAACAGAACTGAACCCGGGTCACTGGAGCTGTGAGACTGTGGCAGTAAACAGAACTGAACCCGGGTCACTGGAACTGTGAGACTGTGGCAGTAAACAGAACCGAACCCAGGTCACTGGAGCTGTGAGACTGTGGCAGTAAACAGAACCGAACCCGGGACACTGGAGCTGTGAGACTGTGGCAGTAAACAGAACCGAACCCAGGTCACTGGAGCTGTGAGACTGTGGCAGAAAACAGAACCGAACCCAGGTCACTGAAGCTGTGAGACTGTGGCAGTAAACAGAACCGAACCGGGGACACTGGAGCTGTGAGACTGTGGCAGTAAACAGAACCGAACCCGGGTCACTGGAGCTGTGAGACTGTGGCAGTAAACAGAACCGAACCCGGGACACTGGAGCTGTGAGACTGTGGCAGTAAACAGAACCGAACCCAGGACACTGGAGCTGTGAGACTGTGGCAGTCCCCAGAACCGAACCCAGGACACTGGAGCTGTGAGGCTGTGGCAGTAAACAGAACCGAACTCAGGTCACTGGAGCTGTGAGACTGTGGCAGTAAACAGAACCGAACCCGGGTGACTGGAGCTGTGAGACTGTGGCAGTGAACAGAACCGAACTCAGGTCACTGGAGCTGTGAGACTGTGGCAGTAAACAGAACCGAACCCGGGTCACTGGAGCTGTGAGACTGTGGCAGTAAACAGAAACGAACCCAGGTCACTGGAGCTGTGAGACTGTGGCAGTAAACAGAACTGAACCCATGTCACTGGAGCTGTGAGGCTGTGGCAGTAAACAGAACCGAACCCGGGACACTGGAGCTGTGAGACTGTGGCAGTAAACAGAACTGAACCCGGGTCACTGGAGCTGTGAGACTGTGGCAGTAAACAGAACCGAAACCCAGGTCACTGGAGCTGTGAGACTGTGGCAGTAAACAGAACCGAACCCAGGTCACTGGAGCTGTGAGACTGTGGCAGTAAACAGAACCGAACCCAGGTCACTGGAGCTGTGAGACTGTGGCAGTAAACAGAACCGAACCCGGGACACTGGAGCTGTGAGACTGTGGCAGTAAACAGAACTTAACCCGGATCACTGGAGCTGTGAGACTGTGGCAGTAAACAGAACCGAACCCAGGTCACTGGAGCTGTGAGACTGTGGCAGTAAACAGAACCGAACCCGGGACACTGGAGCTGTGAGACTGTGGCAGTAAACAGAACTGAACCCGGGTCACTGGAGCTGTGAGACTGTGGCAGTAAACAGAACCGAACCCAGGTCACTGGAGCTGTGAGACTGTGGCAGTAAACAGAACCGAACCCAGGTCACTGGAGCTGTGAGACTGTGGCAGTAAACAGAACCGAACCCAGGTCACGGGAGCTGTGAGACTGTGGCAGTAAACAGAACCGAACATAGGTCACTGGAGCTGTGAGACTGTGGCAGTAAACAGAAGCGAACCCAGGTCACTGGAGCTGTGAGACTGTGGCAGTAAACAGAACCGAACCCAGGTCACTGGAGCTGTGAGACTGTGGCAGTAAACAGAACCGAACCCGGGACACTGGAGCTGTGAGACTGTGGCAGTAAACAGAACCGAACCCATGTCACTTGAGCTGTGAGACTGTGGCAGTAAACAGAACCGAACCCATGTCACTGGAGCTGTGAGGCTGTGGCAGTAAACAGAACTGAACCCAGGTCATTGAAGCTGTGAGACTGTGGCAGTAAACAGAACTGAACCCAGGTCACTGGAGCTGTGAGACTGTGGCAGTAAACAGAACCGAACCCAGGTCACTGGAGCTGTGAGACTGTGGCAGTAAACAGAACTTAACCCGGATCACTGGAGCTGTGAGACTGTGGCAGTAAACAGAACCGAACCCAGGTCACTGGAGCTGTGAGACTGTGGCAGTAAACAGAACCGAACCCGGGACACTGGAGCTGTGAGACTGTGGCAGTAAACAGAACTGAACCCGGGTCACTGGAGCTGTGAGACTGTGGCAGTAAACAGAACTGAACCCGGGACACTGGAGCTGTGAGACTGTGGCAGTAAACAGAACCGAACCCGGGTCACTGGAGCTGTGAGACTGTGGCAGTAAACAGAACTGAACCCAGGTCACTGGAGCTGTGAGACTGTGACAGTAAACAGAACCGAACCCAGGTCACTGGAGCTGTGAGACTGTGGCAGTAAACAGAACCGAACCCAGGTCACTGGAGCTGTGAGACTGTGGCAGTAAACAGAACCGAACCCAGGTCACGGGAGCTGTGAGACTGTGGCAGTAAACAGAACCGAACCCAGGTCACTGGAGCTGTGAGACTGTGGCAGTAAACAGAACCGAACCCAGGTCACTGGAGCTGTGAGACTGTGGCAGTAAACAGAACCGAACCCAGGTCACTGGAGCTGTGAGACTGTGGCAGTAAACAGAACCGAACCCGGGACACTGGAGCTGTGAGACTGTGGCAGTAAACAGAACCGAACCCATGTCACTGGAGCTGTGAGACTGTGGCAGTAAACAGAACCGAACCCAGGTCACTGGAGCTGTGAGACTGTGGCAGTAAACAGAACCGAACCCATGTCACTGGAGCTGTGAGGCTGTGCAGTAAACAGAACTGAACCCGGGTCACTGGAGCTGTGAGACTGTGGCAGTAAACAGAACCGAACCCAGGTCACTGGAGCTGTGAGACTGTGGCAGTAAACAGAACCGAACCCGGCTCACTGGAGCTGTGAGACTGTGGCAGTAAACAGAACTGAACCCAGGTCACTGAAGCTGTGAGACTGTGGCAGTAAACAGAACCGAACCCGGGTCACTGGAGCTGTGAGACTGTGGCAGTAAACAGAACCGAACCCATGTCACTGGAGCTGTGAGACTGTGGCAGTAAACAGAACCGAACCCGGGTCACTGGAGCTGTGAGACTGTGGCAGTAAACAGAACCGAACCCATGTCACTGGAGCTGTGAGGCTGTGACAGTAAACAGAACTGAACCCAGGTCACTGAAGCTGTGAGACTGTGGCAGTAAACAGAACTGAACCCAGGTCACTGGAGCTGTGAGACTGTGGCAGTAAACAGAACCGAACCCGGGACACTGGAGCTGTGAGACTGTGGCAGTGAACAGAACAGAACCCGGATCACTGGAGCTGTGAGACTGTGGCAGTAAACAGAACTGAACCCAGGTCACTGGAGCTGTGAGACTGTGGCAGTAAACAGAACTGAACCCAGGTCACTGGAGCTGTGAGACTGTGGCAGTAAACAGAACTGAACCCAGGTCACTGGAGCTGTGAGACTGTGGCAGTAAACAGAACTGAACCCAGGTCACTGGAGCTGTGAGACTGTGGCAGTAAACAGAACCGATCCCAGGTCACTGGAGCTGTGAGACTGTGGCAGTAAACAGAACCGAACCCGGGTCACTGGAGCTGTGAGGCTGTGGCAGTAAACAGAACTGAACCCAGGTCACTGAAGCTGTGAGACTGTGGCAGTAAACAGAACTGAACCCGGGTCACTGGAGCTGTGAGACTGTGGCAAAAAACAGAACTGAACCCAGGTCACTGAAGCTGTGAAACTGTGGCAGTAAACTGAACTGAACCCAGGTCACTGAAGCTGTGAGACTGTGGCAGTAAACAGAACCGAACCCGGGTCACTGGAGCTGTGAGACTGTGGCAGTAAACAGAACCGAACCCGGGTCACTGGAGCTGTGAGACTGTGGCAGTAAACAGAACCGAACCCGGGTCACTGGAGCTGTGAGACTGTGGCAGTAAACAGAACCGAACCCGGGTCACTGGAGCTGTGAGACTGTGGCAGTAAACAGAACCGAACCCGGGTCACTGGAGCTGTGAGACTGTGGCAGTAAACAGAACCGAACCCGGGTCACTGGAGCTGTGAGACTGTGGCAGTAAACAGAACCGAACCCGGGACACTGGAGCTGTGAGACTGTGGCAGTAAACAGAACCGAACCCAGGACACTGGAGCTGTGAGGCTGTGGCAGTAAACAGAAGCGAACCCGGTCACTGGAGCTGTGAGACTGTGGCAGTAAACAGAACCGAACCCAGGTCACTGGAGCTGTGAGACTGTGGCAGTAAACAGAACTGAACCCAGGTCACTGGAGCTGTGAGACTGTGGCAGTAAACAGAACTGAACCCAGGTCACTGGAGCTGTGAGACTGTGGCAGTAAACAGAACTGAACCCAGGTCACTGGAGCTGTGAGACTGTGGCAGTAAACAGAACTGAACCCAGGTCACTGGAGCTGTGAGACTGTGGCAGTAAACAGAACCGAACCCAGGTCACTGGAGCTGTGAGACTGTGGCAGTAAACAGAACCGAACCCGGGTCACTGGAGCTGTGAGGCTGTGGCAGTAAACAGAACTGAACCCAGGTCACTGAAGCTGTGAGACTGTGGCAGTAAACAGAACTGAACCCGGGTCACTGGAGCTGTGAGACTGTGGCAAAAAACAGAACTGAACCCAGGTCACTGAAGCTGTGAAACTGTGGCAGTAAACTGAACTGAACCCAGGTCACTGAAGCTGTGAGACTGTGGCAGTAAACAGAACCGAACCCGGGTCACTGGAGCTGTGAGACTGTGGCAGTAAACAGAACCGAACCCGGGTCACTGGAGCTGTGAGACTGTGGCAGTAAACAGAACCGAACCCGGGTCACTGGAGCTGTGAGACTGTGGCAGTAAACAGAACCGAACCCGGGTCACTGGAGCTGTGAGACTGTGGCAGTAAACAGAACCGAACCCGGGTCACTGGAGCTGTGAGACTGTGGCAGTAAACAGAACCGAACCCGGGTCACTGGAGCTGTGAGACTGTGGCAGTAAACAGAACCGAACCCGGGACACTGGAGCTGTGAGACTGTGGCAGTAAACAGAACCGAACCCAGGACACTGGAGCTGTGAGACTGTGGCAGTAAACAGAACCGAACCCAGGTCACTGGAGCTGTGAGACTGTGGCAGTAAACAGAACCGAACCCAGGACACTGGAGCTGTGAGGCTGTGGCAGTAAACAGAAGCGAACCCGGTCACTGGAGCTGTGAGACTGTGGCAGTAAACAGAACCGAACCCAGGTCACTGGAGCTGTGAGACTGTGGCAGTAAACAGAACCGAACCCAGGACACTGGAGCTGTGAGGCTGTGGCAGTAAACAGAACCGAACCTGGGTCACTGAAGCTGTGAGACTGTGGCAAAAAACAGAACCGAACCCAGGACACTGGAGCTGTGAGGCTGTGGCTGTCCCCAGAACCGAACCCAGGTCACTGAAGCTGTGAGACTGTGGCAGTAAACAGAACCGAACCCGGGACACTGGAGCTGTGAGACTGTGGCAGTAAACAGAACCGAAACCAGGTCACTGAAGCTGTGAGACTGTGGCAGTGAACAGAACCGAACCCGGGACACTGGAGCTGTGAGACTGTGGCAGTAAACAGAACCGAACCCAGGTCACTGAAGCTGTGAGACTGTGGCAGTGAACAGAACCGAACCCGGGACACTGGAGCTGTGAGACTGTGGCAGTAAACAGAACCGAACCCAGGTCACTGAAGCTGTGAGACTGTGGCAGTGAACAGAACCGAACCCGGGACACTGGAGCTGTGAGACTGTGGCAGTAAACAGAACCGAACCCAGGTCACTTGAGCTGTGAGACTGTGGCAGTAAACAGAACCGAACCCGGGACACTGGAGCTGTGAGACTGTGGCAGTAAACAGAACCGAACCCAGGTCACTGGAGCTGTGAGACTGTGGCAGTAAACAGAACCGAACCCAGGTCACTGAAGCTGTGAGACTGTGGCAGTAAACAGAACCGAACCCGGGACACTGGAGCTGTGAGACTGTGGCAGTAAACAGAACCGAACCCGGGACACTGGAGCTGTGAGACTGTGGCAGTAAACAGAACCGAACCCGGGTCACTGGAGCTGTGAGACTGTGGCAGTAAACAGAACCGAACCCGGGACACTGGAGCTGTGAGACTGTGGCAGTAAACAGAACCGAACCCGGGACACTGGAGCTGTGAGACTGTGGCAGTAAACAGAACCGAACCCAGGTCACTGAAGCTGTGAGACTGTGGCAGTAAACAGAACCGAACCCAGGTCACTGGAGCTGTGAGGCTGTGGCAGTCCCCAGAACCGAACCCGGGACACTGGAGCTGTGAGACTGTGGCAGTAAACAGAACCGAACCCAGGTCACTGAAGCTGTGAGACTGTGGCAGTGAACAGAACCGAACCCAGGTCACTGGAGCTGTGAGACTGTGGCAGAAAACAGAACCAAACCCAGGTCACTGAAGCTGTGAGACTGTGGCAGTAAACAGAACCGAACCCGGGACACTGGAGCTGTGAGACTGTGGCAGTAAACAGAACCGAACCCGGGTCACTGGAGCTGTGAGACTGTGGCAGTAAACAGAACCGAACCCGGGACACTGGAGCTGTGAGACTGTGGCAGTAAACAGAACCGAACCCGGGACACTGGAGCTGTGAGACTGTGGCAGTCCCCAGAACCGAACCCGGGACACTGGAGCTGTGAGACTGTGGCAGTAAACAGAACCGAACCCGGGACACTGGAGCTGTGAGACTGTGGCAGTAAACAGAACCGAACCCAGGTCACTGAATCTGTGAGACTGTGGCAGTAAACAGAACCGAACCCAGGTCACTGGAGCTGTGAGGCTGTGGCAGTCCCCAGAACCGAACCCGGGACACTGGAGCTGTGAGACTGTGGCAGTAAACAGAACCGAACCCAGGTCACTGAAGCTGTGAGACTGTGGCAGTAAACAGAACCGCACCCGGGACACTGGAGCTGTGAGACTGTGGCAGTAAACAGAACCGAACCCGGGTCACTGGAGCTGTGAGACTGTGGCAGTAAACAGAACCGAACCCGGGACACTGGAGCTGTGAGACTGTGGCAGTAAACAGAACCGAACCCGGGACACTGGAGCTGTGAGACTGTGGCAGTCCCCAGAACCGAACCCGGGACACTGGAGCTGTGAGACTGTGGCAGTAAACAGAACCGAACCCGGGACTCAGGAGCTGTGAGATTGTGGCAGTAAACAGAACCGAACCCAGGTCACTGGAGCTGTGAGACTGTGGCAGTAAACAGAACCGAACCCGGGACACTGGAGCTGTGAGACTGTGGCAGTAAACAGAACCGAACCCAGGTCACTGGAGCTGTGAGACTGTGGCAGAAAACAGAACCGAACCCAGGTCACTGAAGCTGTGAGACTGTGGCAGTAAACAGAACCGAACCCGGGACACTGGAGCTGTGAGACTGTGGCAGTAAACAGAACCGAACCCGGGTCACTGGAGCTGTGAGACTGTGGCAGTAAACAGAACCGAACCCGGGACACTGGAGCTGTGAGACTGTGGCAGTAAACAGAACCGAACCCGGGACACTGGAGCTGTGAGACTGTGGCAGTCCCCAGAACCGAACCCAGGACACTGGAGCTGTGAGGCTGTGGCAGTAAACAGAACCGAACTCAGGTCACTGGAGCTGTGAGACTGTGGCAGTAAACAGAACCGAACCCGGGTCACTGGAGCTGTGAGACTGTGGCAGTAAAGAGAACCGAACCCAGGACACTGGAGCTGTGAGACTGTGGCAGTGAACAGAACCGAACCCGGGTCACTGGAGCTGTGAGACAGTGGCAGTAAACAGAACTGAACCCGGGTCACTGGAGCTGTGAGACTGTGGCAGTAAACAGAACTGAACCCGGGTCACTGGAGCTGTGAGACTGTGGCAGTAAACAGAACCGAACCCAGGTCACTGAAGCTGTGAGACTGTGGCAGTAAACAGAACCGAACCCGGGACACTGGAGCTGTGAGACTGTGGCAGTAAACAGAACCGAACCCGGGTCACTGGAGCTGTGAGACTGTGGCAGTAAACAGAACCGAACCCGGGACACTGGAGCTGTGAGACTGTGGCAGTAAACAGAACCGAACCCGGGACACTGGAGCTGTGAGACTGTGGCAGTCCCCAGAACCGAACCCAGGACACTGGAGCTGTGAGGCTGTGGCAGTAAACAGAACCGAACTCAGGTCACTGGAGCTGTGAGACTGTGGCAGTAAACAGAACCGAACCCAGGTCACTGGAGCTGTGAGACTGTGGCAGTAAACAGAACCGAACCCATGTCACTGGAGCTGTGAGGCTGTGGCAGTAAACAGAACCGAACCCGGGACACTGGAGCTGTGAGACTGTGGCAGTAAACAGAACTGAACCCGGGTCACTGGAGCTGTGAGACTGTGGCAGTAAACAGAACCGAACCCAGGTCACTGGAGCTGTGAGACTGTGGCAGTAAACAGAACCGAACCCAGGTCACTGGAGCTGTGAGACTGTGGCAGTAAACAGAACTGAACCCATGTCACTGGAGCTGTGAGGCTGTGGCAGTAAACAGAACCGAACCCGGGACACTGGAGCTGTGAGACTGTGGCAGTAAACAGAACTGAACCCGGGTCACTGGAGCTGTGAGACTGTGGCAGTAAACAGAACCGAAACCCAGGTCAATGGAGCTGTGAGACTGTGGCAGTAAACAGAACTGAACCCATGTCACTGGAGCTGTGAGGCTGTGGCAGTAAACAGAACCGAACCCAGGTCACTGGAGCTGTGAGACTGTGGCAGTAAACAGAACCGAACCCGGGACACTGGAGCTGTGAGACTGTGGCAGTAAACAGAACTTAACCCGGATCACTGGAGCTGTGAGACTGTGGCAGTAAACAGAACCGAACCCAGGTCACTGGAGCTGTGAGACTGTGGCAGTAAACAGAACTGAACCCGGGTCACTGGAGCTGTGAGACTGTGGCAGTAAACAGAACTGAACCCGGGTCACTGGAGCTGTGAGACTGTGGCAGTAAACAGAACCGAACCCAGGTCACTGGAGCTGTGAGACTGTGGCAGTAAACAGAACCGAACCCAGGTCACGGGAGCTGTGAGACTGTGGCAGTAAACAGAACCGAACCCAGGTCACTGGAGCTGTGAGACTGTGGCAGTAAACAGAACTGAACCCGGGACACTGGAGCTGTGAGGCTGTGGCAGTAAACAGAACCGAACCCGGGACACTGGAGCTGTGAGACTGTGGCAGTAAACAGAACCGAACCCAGGTCACTGGAGCTGTGAGACTGTGGCAGTAAACAGAACCGAACCCATGTCACTGGAGCTGTGAGGCTGTGCAGTAAACAGAACTGAACCCGGGTCACTGGAGCTGTGAGACTGTGGCAGTAAACAGAACCGAACCCAGGTCACTGGAGCTGTGAGACTGTGGCAGTAAACAGAACCGAACCCGGCTCACTGGAGCTGTGAGACTGTGGCAGTAAACAGAACTGAACCCAGGTCACTGAAGCTGTGAGACTGTGGCAGTAAACAGAACCGAACCCGGGTCACTGGAGCTGTGAGACTGTGGCAGTAAACAGAACCGAACCCATGTCACTGGAGCTGTGAGACTGTGGCAGTAAACAGAACCGAACCCGGGTCACTGGAGCTGTGAGACTGTGGCAGTAAACAGAACCGAACCCATGTCACTGGAGCTGTGAGGCTGTGACAGTAAACAGAACTGAACCCAGGTCACTGAAGCTGTGAGACTGTGGCAGTAAACAGAACTGAACCCAGGTCACTGGAGCTGTGAGACTGTGGCAGTAAACAGAACCGAACCCGGGACACTGGAGCTGTGAGACTGTGGCAGTGAACAGAACAGAACCCGGGTCACTGGAGCTGTGAGACTGTGGCAGTAAACAGAACCGAACCCGGGACACTGGAGCTGTGAGACTGTGGCAGTAAACAGAACCGAACCCAGGTCACTGGAGCTGTGAGACTGTGGCAGTAAACAGAACTGAACCCAGGTCACTGGAGCTGTGAGACTGTGGCAGTAAACAGAACTGAACCCAGGTCACTGGAGCTGTGAGACTGTGGCAGTAAACAGAACTGAACCCAGGTCACTGGAGCTGTGAGACTGTGGCAGTAAACAGAACTGAACCCAGGTCACTGGAGCTGTGAGACTGTGGCAGTAAACAGAACCGAACCCAGGTCACTGGAGCTGTGAGACTGTGGCAGTAAACAGAACCGAACCCGGGTCACTGGAGCTGTGAGGCTGTGGCAGTAAACAGAACTGAACCCAGGTCACTGAAGCTGTGAGACTGTGGCAGTAAACAGAACTGAACCCGGGTCACTGGAGCTGTGAGACTGTGGCAAAAAACAGAACTGAACCCAGGTCACTGAAGCTGTGAAACTGTGGCAGTAAACTGAACTGAACCCAGGTCACTGAAGCTGTGAGACTGTGGCAGTAAACAGAACCGAACCCGGGTCACTGGAGCTGTGAGACTGTGGCAGTAAACAGAACCGAACCCGGGTCACTGGAGCTGTGAGACTGTGGCAGTAAACAGAACCGAACCCGGGTCACTGGAGCTGTGAGACTGTGGCAGTAAACAGAACCGAACCCGGGTCACTGGAGCTGTGAGACTGTGGCAGTAAACAGAACCGAACCCGGGTCACTGGAGCTGTGAGACTGTGGCAGTAAACAGAACCGAACCCGGGTCACTGGAGCTGTGAGACTGTGGCAGTAAACAGAACCGAACCCGGGACACTGGAGCTGTGAGACTGTGGCAGTAAACAGAACCGAACCCAGGACACTGGAGCTGTGAGGCTGTGGCAGTAAACAGAAGCGAACCCGGTCACTGGAGCTGTGAGACTGTGGCAGTAAACAGAACCGAACCCAGGTCACTGGAGCTGTGAGACTGTGGCAGTAAACAGAACTGAACCCAGGTCACTGGAGCTGTGAGACTGTGGCAGTAAACAGAACTGAACCCAGGTCACTGGAGCTGTGAGACTGTGGCAGTAAACAGAACTGAACCCAGGTCACTGGAGCTGTGAGACTGTGGCAGTAAACAGAACTGAACCCAGGTCACTGGAGCTGTGAGACTGTGGCAGTAAACAGAACCGAACCCAGGTCACTGGAGCTGTGAGACTGTGGCAGTAAACAGAACCGAACCCGGGTCACTGGAGCTGTGAGGCTGTGGCAGTAAACAGAACTGAACCCAGGTCACTGAAGCTGTGAGACTGTGGCAGTAAACAGAACTGAACCCGGGTCACTGGAGCTGTGAGACTGTGGCAAAAAACAGAACTGAACCCAGGTCACTGAAGCTGTGAAACTGTGGCAGTAAACTGAACTGAACCCAGGTCACTGAAGCTGTGAGACTGTGGCAGTAAACAGAACCGAACCCGGGTCACTGGAGCTGTGAGACTGTGGCAGTAAACAGAACCGAACCCGGGTCACTGGAGCTGTGAGACTGTGGCAGTAAACAGAACCGAACCCGGGTCACTGGAGCTGTGAGACTGTGGCAGTAAACAGAACCGAACCCGGGTCACTGGAGCTGTGAGACTGTGGCAGTAAACAGAACCGAACCCGGGTCACTGGAGCTGTGAGACTGTGGCAGTAAACAGAACCGAACCCGGGTCACTGGAGCTGTGAGACTGTGGCAGTAAACAGAACCGAACCCGGGACACTGGAGCTGTGAGACTGTGGCAGTAAACAGAACCGAACCCAGGACACTGGAGCTGTGAGACTGTGGCAGTAAACAGAACCGAACCCAGGTCACTGGAGCTGTGAGACTGTGGCAGTAAACAGAACCGAACCCAGGACACTGGAGCTGTGAGGCTGTGGCAGTAAACAGAAGCGAACCCGGTCACTGGAGCTGTGAGACTGTGGCAGTAAACAGAACCGAACCCAGGTCACTGGAGCTGTGAGACTGTGGCAGTAAACAGAACCGAACCCAGGACACTGGAGCTGTGAGGCTGTGGCAGTAAACAGAACCGAACCTGGGTCACTGAAGCTGTGAGACTGTGGCAAAAAACAGAACCGAACCCAGGACACTGGAGCTGTGAGGCTGTGGCTGTCCCCAGAACCGAACCCAGGTCACTGAAGCTGTGAGACTGTGGCAGTAAACAGAACCGTACCCAGGTCACTGGATCTGTGAGGCTGTGGCAGTCCCCAGAACCGAACCCGGGTCACTGGAGCTGTGAGACTGTGGCAGTAAACAGAACTGAACCCGGGACACTGGAGCTGTGAGACTGTGGCAGTAAACAGAACCGAACCCAGGTCACTGAAGCTGTGAGACTGTGGCAGTGAACAGAACCGAACCCGGGACACTGGAGCTGTGAGACTGTGGCAGTAAACAGAACCGAACCCAGGTCACTGAAGCTGTGAGACTGTGGCAGTGAACAGAACCGAACCCGGGACACTGGAGCTGTGAGACTGTGGCAGTAAACAGAACCGAACCCAGGTCACTTGAGCTGTGAGACTGTGGCAGTAAACAGAACCGAACCCGGGACACTGGAGCTGTGAGACTGTGGCAGTAAACAGAACCGAACCCAGGTCACTGGAGCTGTGAGACTGTGGCAGTAAACAGAACCGAACCCAGGTCACTGAAGCTGTGAGACTGTGGCAGTAAACAGAACCGAACCCGGGACACTGGAGCTGTGAGACTGTGGCAGTAAACAGAACCGAACCCGGGACACTGGAGCTGTGAGACTGTGGCAGTAAACAGAACCGAACCCGGGTCACTGGAGCTGTGAGACTGTGGCAGTAAACAGAACCGAACCCGGGACACTGGAGCTGTGAGACTGTGGCAGTAAACAGAACCGAACCCGGGACACTGGAGCTGTGAGACTGTGGCAGTAAACAGAACCGAACCCAGGTCACTGAAGCTGTGAGACTGTGGCAGTAAACAGAACCGAACCCAGGTCACTGGAGCTGTGAGGCTGTGGCAGTCCCCAGAACCGAACCCGGGACACTGGAGCTGTGAGACTGTGGCAGTAAACAGAACCGAACCCAGGTCACTGAAGCTGTGAGACTGTGGCAGTGAACAGAACCGAACCCAGGTCACTGGAGCTGTGAGACTGTGGCAGAAAACAGAACCGAACCCAGGTCACTGAAGCTGTGAGACTGTGGCAGTAAACAGAACCGAACCCGGGACACTGGAGCTGTGAGACTGTGGCAGTAAACAGAACCGAACCCGGGTCACTGGAGCTGTGAGACTGTGGCAGTAAACAGAACCGAACCCGGGACACTGGAGCTGTGAGACTGTGGCAGTAAACAGAACCGAACCCGGGACACTGGAGCTGTGAGACTGTGGCAGTCCCCAGAACCGAACCCGGGACACTGGAGCTGTGAGACTGTGGCAGTAAACAGAACCGAACCCGGGACACTGGAGCTGTGAGACTGTGGCAGTAAACAGAACCGAACCCAGGTCACTGAATCTGTGAGACTGTGGCAGTAAAAAGAACCGAACCCAGGTCACTGGAGCTGTGAGGCTGTGGCAGTCCCCAGAACCGAACCCGGGACACTGGAGCTGTGAGACTGTGGCAGTAAACAGAACCGAACCCGGGACACTGGAGCTGTGAGACTGTGGCAGTAAACAGAACCGAACCCAGGTCACTGGAGCTGTGAGACTGTGGCAGTAAACAGAACTGAACCCAGGTCACTGGAGCTGTGAGACTGTGGCAGTAAACAGAACTGAACCCAGGTCACTGGAGCTGTGAGACTGTGGCAGTAAACAGAACTGAACCCAGGTCACTGGAGCTGTGAGACTGTGGCAGTAAACAGAACTGAACCCAGGTCACTGGAGCTGTGAGACTGTGGCAGTAAACAGAACCGAACCCAGGTCACTGGAGCTGTGAGACTGTGGCAGTAAACAGAACCGAACCCGGGTCACTGGAGCTGTGAGGCTGTGGCAGTAAACAGAACTGAACCCAGGTCACTGAAGCTGTGAGACTGTGGCAGTAAACAGAACTGAACCCGGGTCACTGGAGCTGTGAGACTGTGGCAAAAAACAGAACTGAACCCAGGTCACTGAAGCTGTGAAACTGTGGCAGTAAACTGAACTGAACCCAGGTCACTGAAGCTGTGAGACTGTGGCAGTAAACAGTACCGAACCCGGGTCACTGGAGCTGTGAGACTGTGGCAGTAAACAGAACCGAACCCGGGTCACTGGAGCTGTGAGACTGTGGCAGTAAACAGAACCGAACCCGGGTCACTGGAGCTGTGAGACTGTGGCAGTAAACAGAACCGAACCCGGGTCACTGGAGCTGTGAGACTGTGGCAGTAAACAGAACCGAACCCGGGTCACTGGAGCTGTGAGACTGTGGCAGTAAACAGAACCGAACCCGGGTCACTGGAGCTGTGAGACTGTGGCAGTAAACAGAACCGAACCCGGGACACTGGAGCTGTGAGACTGTGGCAGTAAACAGAACCGAACCCAGGACACTGGAGCTGTGAGGCTGTGGCAGTAAACAGAAGCGAACCCGGTCACTGGAGCTGTGAGACTGTGGCAGTAAACAGAACCGAACCCAGGTCACTGGAGCTGTGAGACTGTGGCAGTAAACAGAACTGAACCCAGGTCACTGGAGCTGTGAGACTGTGGCAGTAAACAGAACTGAACCCAGGTCACTGGAGCTGTGAGACTGTGGCAGTAAACAGAACTGAACCCAGGTCACTGGAGCTGTGAGACTGTGGCAGTAAACAGAACTGAACCCAGGTCACTGGAGCTGTGAGACTGTGGCAGTAAACAGAACCGAACCCAGGTCACTGGAGCTGTGAGACTGTGGCAGTAAACAGAACCGAACCCGGGTCACTGGAGCTGTGAGGCTGTGGCAGTAAACAGAACTGAACCCAGGTCACTGAAGCTGTGAGACTGTGGCAGTAAACAGAACTGAACCCGGGTCACTGGAGCTGTGAGACTGTGGCAAAAAACAGAACTGAACCCAGGTCACTGAAGCTGTGAAACTGTGGCAGTAAACAGAACCGAACCCGGGTCACTGGAGCTGTGAGACTGTGGCAGTAAACAGAACCGAACCCGGGTCACTGGAGCTGTGAGACTGTGGCAGTAAACAGAACCGAACCCAGGACACTGGAGCTGTGAGACTGTGGCAGTAAACAGAACCGAACCCAGGACACTGGAGCTGTGAGGCTGTGGCAGTAAACAGAAGCGAACCCGGTCACTGGAGCTGTGAGACTGTGGCAGTAAACAGAACCGAACCCAGGTCACTGGAGCTGTGAGACTGTGGCAGTAAACAGAACCGAACCCAGGACACTGGAGCTGTGAGGCTGTGGCAGTAAACAGAACCGAACCTGGGTCACTGAAGCTGTGAGACTGTGGCAAAAAACAGAACCGAACCCAGGACACTGGAGCTGTGAGGCTGTGGCTGTCCCCAGAACCGAACCCAGGTCACTGAAGCTGTGAGACTGTGGCAGTAAACAGAACCGTACCCAGGTCACTGGATCTGTGAGGCTGTGGCAGTCCCCAGAACCGAACCCGGGTCACTGGAGCTGTGAGACTGTGGCAGTAAACAGAACTGAACCCGGGACACTGGAGCTGTGAGACTGTGGCAGTAAACAGAACCGAACCCAGGTCACTGAAGCTGTGAGACTGTGGCAGTGAACAGAACCGAACCCGGGACACTGGAGCTGTGAGACTGTGGCAGTAAACAGAACCGAACCCAGGTCACTGAAGCTGTGAGACTGTGGCAGTGAACAGAACCGAACCCGGGACACTGGAGCTGTGAGACTGTGGCAGTAAACAGAACCGAACCCAGGTCACTTGAGCTGTGAGACTGTGGCAGTAAACAGAACCGAACCCGGGACACTGGAGCTGTGAGACTGTGGCAGTAAACAGAACCGAACCCAGGTCACTGGAGCTGTGAGACTGTGGCAGTAAACAGAACCGAACCCAGGTCACTGAAGCTGTGAGACTGTGGCAGTAAACAGAACCGAACCCGGGACACTGGAGCTGTGAGACTGTGGCAGTAAACAGAACCGAACCCGGGACACTGGAGCTGTGAGACTGTGGCAGTAAACAGAACCGAACCCGGGTCACTGGAGCTGTGAGACTGTGGCAGTAAACAGAACCGAACCCGGGACACTGGAGCTGTGAGACTGTGGCAGTAAACAGAACCGAACCCGGGACACTGGAGCTGTGAGACTGTGGCAGTAAACAGAACCGAACCCAGGTCACTGAAGCTGTGAGACTGTGGCAGTAAACAGAACCGAACCCAGGTCACTGGAGCTGTGAGGCTGTGGCAGTCCCCAGAACCGAACCCGGGACACTGGAGCTGTGAGACTGTGGCAGTAAACAGAACCGAACCCAGGTCACTGAAGCTGTGAGACTGTGGCAGTGAACAGAACCGAACCCAGGTCACTGGAGCTGTGAGACTGTGGCAGAAAACAGAACCGAACCCAGGTCACTGAAGCTGTGAGACTGTGGCAGTAAACAGAACCGAACCCGGGACACTGGAGCTGTGAGACTGTGGCAGTAAACAGAACCGAACCCGGGTCACTGGAGCTGTGAGACTGTGGCAGTAAACAGAACCGAACCCGGGACACTGGAGCTGTGAGACTGTGGCAGTAAACAGAACCGAACCCGGGACACTGGAGCTGTGAGACTGTGGCAGTCCCCAGAACCGAACCCGGGACACTGGAGCTGTGAGACTGTGGCAGTAAACAGAACCGAACCCGGGACACTGGAGCTGTGAGACTGTGGCAGTAAACAGAACCGAACCCAGGTCACTGAATCTGTGAGACTGTGGCAGTAAACAGAACCGAACCCGGGTCACTGGAGCAGTGAGGCTGTGGCAGTCCCCAGAACCGAACCCGGGACACTGGAGCTGTGAGACTGTGGCAGTAAACAGAACCGAACCCAGGTCACTGAAGCTGTGAGACTGTGGCAGTAAACAGAACCGAACCCGGGACACTGGAGCTGTGAGACTGTGGCAGTAAACAGAACCGAACCCGGGTCACTGGAGCTGTGAGACTGTGGCAGTAAACAGAACCGAACCCGGGACACTGGAGCTGTGAGACTGTGGCAGTAAACAGAACCGAACCCGGGACACTGGAGCTGTGAGACTGTGGCAGTCCCCAGAACCGAACCCGGGACACTGGAGCTGTGAGACTGTGGCAGTAAACAGAACCGAACCCAGGTCACTGGAGCTGTGAGATTGTGGCAGTAAACAGAACCGAACCCAGGTCACTGGAGCTGTGAGACTGTGGCAGTAAACAGAACCGAACCCGGGACACTGGAGCTGTGAGACTGTGGCAGTAAACAGAACCGAACCCAGGTCACTGGAGCTGTGAGACTGTGGCAGAAAACAGAACCGAACCCAGGTCACTGAAGCTGTGAGACTGTGGCAGTAAACAGAACCGAACCCGGGACACTGGAGCTGTGAGACTGTGGCAGTAAACAGAACCGAACCCGGGTCACTGGAGCTGTGAGACTGTGGCAGTAAACAGAACCGAACCCGGGACACTGGAGCTGTGAGACTGTGGCAGTAAACAGAACCGAACCCGGGACACTGGAGCTGTGAGACTGTGGCAGTCCCCAGAACCGAACCCAGGACACTGGAGCTGTGAGGCTGTGGCAGTAAACAGAACCGAACTCAGGTCACTGGAGCTGTGAGACTGTGGCAGTAAACAGAACCGAACCCGGGTCACTGGAGCTGTGAGACTGTGGCAGTAAAGAGAACCGAACCCAGGACACTGGAGCTGTGAGACTGTGGCAGTGAACAGAACCGAACCCGGGTCACTGGAGCTGTGAGACAGTGGCAGTAAACAGAACTGAACCCGGGTCACTGGAGCTGTGAGACTGTGGCAGTAAACAGAACTGAACCCGGGTCACTGGAGCTGTGAGACTGTGGCAGTAAACAGAACCGAACCCAGGTCACTGAAGCTGTGAGACTGTGGCAGTAAACAGAACCGAACCCGGGACACTGGAGCTGTGAGACTGTGGCAGTAAACAGAACCGAACCCGGGTCACTGGAGCTGTGAGACTGTGGCAGTAAACAGAACCGAACCCGGGACACTGGAGCTGTGAGACTGTGGCAGTAAACAGAACCGAACCCGGGACACTGGAGCTGTGAGACTGTGGCAGTCCCCAGAACCGAACCCAGGACACTGGAGCTGTGAGGCTGTGGCAGTAAACAGAACCGAACTCAGGTCACTGGAGCTGTGAGACTGTGGCAGTAAACAGAACCGAACCCAGGTCACTGGAGCTGTGAGACTGTGGCAGTAAACAGAACCGAACCCATGTCACTGGAGCTGTGAGGCTGTGGCAGTAAACAGAACCGAACCCGGGACACTGGAGCTGTGAGACTGTGGCAGTAAACAGAACTGAACCCGGGTCACTGGAGCTGTGAGACTGTGGCAGTAAACAGAACCGAACCCAGGTCACTGGAGCTGTGAGACTGTGGCAGTAAACAGAACCGAACCCAGGTCACTGGAGCTGTGAGACTGTGGCAGTAAACAGAACTGAACCCATGTTACTGGAGCTGTGAGGCTGTGGCAGTAAACAGAACCGAACCCGGGACACTGGAGCTGTGAGACTGTGGCAGTAAACAGAACTGAACCCGGGTCACTGGAGCTGTGAGACTGTGGCAGTAAACAGAACCGAAACCCAGGTCAATGGAGCTGTGAGACTGTGGCAGTAAACAGAACTGAACCCATGTCACTGGAGCTGTGAGGCTGTGGCAGTAAACAGAACCGAACCCAGGTCACTGGAGCTGTGAGACTGTGGCAGTAAACAGAACCGAACCCGGGACACTGGAGCTGTGAGACTGTGGCAGTAAACAGAACTTAACCCGGATCACTGGAGCTGTGAGACTGTGGCAGTAAACAGAACCGAACCCAGGTCACTGGAGCTGTGAGACTGTGGCAGTAAACAGAACTGAACCCGGGTCACTGGAGCTGTGAGACTGTGGCAGTAAACAGAACCGAACCCAGGTCACTGGAGCTGTGAGACTGTGGCAGTAAACAGAACCGAACCCAGGTCACTGGAGCTGTGAGACTGTGGCAGTAAACAGAACCGAACCCAGGTCACGGGAGCTGTGAGACTGTGGCAGTAAACAGAACCGAACCCAGGTCACTGGAGCTGTGAGACTGTGGCAGTAAACAGAACCGAACCCAGGTCACTGGAGCTGTGAGACTGTGGCAGTAAACAGAACCGAACCCAGGTCACTGGAGCTGTGAGACTGTGGCAGTAAACAGAACCGAACCCAGGTCACTGGAGCTGTGAGACTGTGGCAGTAAACAGAACCGAACCCGGGACACTGGAGCTGTGAGACTGTGGCAGTAAACAGAACCGAACCCGGGTCACTGGAGCTGTGAGACTGTGGCAGTAAACAGAACCGAACCCATGTCACTGGAGCTGTGAGGCTGTGGCAGTAAACAGAACCGAACCCGGGACACTGGAGCTGTGAGACTGTGGCAGTAAACAGAACCGAACCCATGTCACTGGAGCTGTGAGACTGTGGCAGTAAACAGAACTGAACCCAGGTCACTGAAGCTGTGAGACTGTGGCAGTAAACAGAACCGAACCCGGGTCACTGGAGCAGTGAGACTGTGGCAGTAAACAGAACTGAACCCGGGTCACTGGAGCTGTGAGACTGTGGCAGTAAACAGAACCGAACCCAGGTCACTGGAGCTGTGCGACTGTGGCAGTACGCAGAACAGAACCCGGGTCACTGGAGCTGTGAGACTGTGACAGTAAATAGAACCGAACCCGGGACACTGGAGCTGTGAGGCTGTGGCAGTAAACAGAACTGAACCCGGGTCACTGGAGCTGTGAGACTGTGGCAGTAAACAGAACCGAACCCAGGTCACTGGAGCTGTGCGACTGTGGCAGTAAACAGAACCGAACCCGGGTCACTGGAGCTGTGAGACTGTGGCAGTACGCAGAACCGAACCCGGGTCACTGGAGCTGTGAGACTGTGGCAGTAAACAGAACCGAACCCGGGTCACTGGAGCTGTGAGACTGTGGCAGTAAACAGAACCGAACCCAGGACACTGGAGCTGTGAGGCTGTGGCAGTAAACAGAACCGAACCCGGGTCACTGGAGCTGTGAGACTGTGGCAGTAAACAGAACCGAACCCAGGTCACTGGAGCTGTGAGACTGTGGCAGTAAACAGAACCGAACCCCGGACACTGGAGCTGTGAGGCTGTGGCAGTAAACAGAACCGAACCCAGGACACTGGAGCTGTGAGGCTGTGGCAGTAAACAGAACCGAACCCAGGTCACTGAAGCTGTGAGACTGTGGCAGTAAACAGAACCGAACCCAGGTCACTGGAGCTGTGAGGCTGTGGCACTCCCCAGAACCGAACCGGGGACACTGGAGCTGTGAGACTGTGGCAGTAAACAGAACCGAACCCGGAACACTGGAGCTGTGAGACTGTGGCAGTAAACAGAACCGAACCCGGGACACTGGAGCTGTGAGACTGTGGCAGTAAACAGAACCGAACCCAGGTCACTGGAGCTGTGAGACTGTGGCAGTAAACAGAACTGAACCCGGGTCACTGGAGCTGTGAGACTGTGGCAGTAAACAGAACCGAACCCAGGTCACTGGAGCTGTGAGACTGTGGCAGTAAACAGAACCGAACCCAGGTCACTGGAGCTGTGAGACTGTGGCAGTAAACAGAACCGAACCCAGGTCACGGGAGCTGTGAGACTGTGGCAGTAAACAGAACCGAACCCGGGTCACTGGAGCTGTGAGACTGTGGCAGTAAACAGAACCGAACCCAGGTCACTGGAGCTGTGAGACTGTGGCAGTAAACAGAACCGAACCCAGGTCACTGGAGCTGTGAGACTGTGGCAGTAAACAGAACCGAACCCGGGACACTGGAGCTGTGAGACTGTGGCAGTAAACAGAACCGAACCCGGGTCACTGGAGCTGTGAGACTGTGGCAGTAAACAGAACCGAACCCATGTCACTGGAGCTGTGAGGCTGTGGCAGTAAACAGAACTGAACCCAGGTCACTGAAGCTGTGAGACTGTGGCAGTAAACAGAACTGAACCCAGGTCACTGAAGCTGTGAGACTGTGGCTGTAAACAGAACCGAACCCGGGTCACTGGAGCTGTGAGACTGTGGCAGTAAACAGAACTGAACCCGGGTCACTGGAGCTGTGAGACTGTGGCAGTAAACAGAACCGAACCCAGGTCACTGGAGCTGTGAGACTGTGGCAGTAAACAGAACCGAACCCGGGACACTGGAGCTGTGAGACTGTGGCAGTAAACAGAACCGAACCCGGGTCACTGGAGCTGTGAGACTGTGGCAGAAAACAGAACCGAACCCAGGTCACTGAAGCTGTGAGACTGTGGCAGTAAACAGAACCGAACCCGGGACACTGGAGCTGTGAGACTGTGGCAGTAAACAGAACCGAACCCGGGTCACTGGAGCTGTGAGACTGTGGCAGTAAACAGAACCGAACCCGGGACACTGGAGCTGTGAGACTGTGGCAGTAAACAGAACCGAACCCGGGACACTGGAGCTGTGAGACTGTGGCAGTCCCCAGAACCGAACCCAGGACACTGGAGCTGTGAGGCTGTGGCAGTAAACAGAACCGAACTCAGGTCACTGGAGCTGTGAGACTGTGGCAGTAAACAGAACCGAACCCGGGTCACTGGAGCTGTGAGACTGTGGCAGTAAACAGAACCGAACCCATGTCACTGGAGCTGTGAGGCTGTGGCAGTAAACAGAACCGAACCCGGGACACTGGAGCTGTGAGACTGTGGCAGTAAACAGAACTGAACCCGGGTCACTGGAGCTGTGAGACTGTGGCAGTAAACAGAACCGAACCCAGGTCACTGGAGCTGTGAGACTGTGGCAGTAAACAGAACCGAACCCAGGTCACTGGAGCTGTGAGACTGTGGCAGTAAACAGAACTGAACCCATGTCACTGGAGCTGTGAGGCTGTGGCAGTAAACAGAACCGAACCCGGGACACTGGAGCTGTGAGACTGTGGCAGTAAACAGAACTGAACCCGGGTCACTGGAGCTGTGAGACTGTGGCAGTAAACAGAACCGAAACCCAGGTCAATGGAGCTGTGAGACTGTGGCAGTAAACAGAACTGAACCCATGTCACTGGAGCTGTGAGGCTGTGGCAGTAAACAGAACCGAACCCGGGACACTGGAGCTGTGAGACTGTGGCAGTAAACAGAACCGAAACCCAGGTCAATGGAGCTGTGAGACTGTGGCAGTAAACAGAACTGAACCCATGTCACTGGAGCTGTGAGGCTGTGGCAGTAAACAGAACCGAACCCGGGACACTGGAGCTGTGAGACTGTGGCAGTAAACAGAACTTAACCCGGATCACTGGAGCTGTGAGACTGTGGCAGTAAACAGAACCGAACCCAGGTCACTGGAGCTGTGAGACTGTGGCAGTAAACAGAACTGAACCCGGGTCACTGGAGCTGTGAGACTGTGGCAGTAAACAGAACTTAACCCGGATCACTGGAGCTGTGAGACTGTGGCAGTAAACAGAACCGAACCCAGGTCACTGGAGCTGTGAGACTGTGGCAGTAAACAGAACCGAACCCAGGTCACTGGAGCTGTGAGACTGTGGCAGTAAACAGAACCGAAACCCAGGTCAATGGAGCTGTGAGACTGTGGCAGTAAACAGAACTGAACCCATGTCACTGGAGCTGTGAGGCTGTGGCAGTAAACAGAACCGAACCCAGGTCACTGGAGCTGTGAGACTGTGGCAGTAAATAGAACCGAACCCGGGACACTGGAGCTGTGAGACTGTGGCAGTAAACAGAACTTAACCCGGATCACTGGAGCTGTGAGACTGTGGCAGTAAACAGAACCGAACCCAGGTCACTGGAGCTGTGAGACTGTGGCAGTAAACAGAACTGAACCCGGGTCACTGGAGCTGTGAGACTGTGGCAGTAAACAGAACCGAACCCAGGTCACTGGAGCTGTGAGACTGTGGCAGTAAACAGAACCGAACCCAGGTCACTGGAGCTGTGAGACTGTGGCAGTAAACAGAACCGAACCCAGGTCACGGGAGCTGTGAGACTGTGGCAGTAAACAGAACCGAACCCAGGTCACTGGAGCTGTGAGACTGTGGCAGTAAACAGAACCGAACCCAGGTCACTGGAGCTGTGAGACTGTGGCAGTAAACAGAACCGAACCCAGGTCACTGGAGCTGTGAGACTGTGGCAGTAAACAGAACCGAACCCGGGACACTGGAGCTGTGAGACTGTGGCAGTAAACAGAACCGAACCCGGGTCACTGGAGCTGTGAGACTGTGGCAGTAAACAGAACCGAACCCATGTCACTGGAGCTGTGAGGCTGTGGCAGTAAACAGAACCGAACCCGGGACACTGGAGCTGTGAGACTGTGGCAGTAAACAGAACCGAACCCATGTCACTGGAGCTGTGAGACTGTGGCAGTAAACAGAACTGAACCCAGGTCACTGAAGCTGTGAGACTGTGGCAGTAAACAGAACCGAACCCGGGTCACTGGAGCAGTGAGACTGTGGCAGTAAACAGAACTGAACCCGGGTCACTGGAGCTGTGAGACTGTGGCAGTAAACAGAACCGAACCCAGGTCACTGGAGCTGTGCGACTGTGGCAGTACGCAGAACAGAACCCGGGTCACTGGAGCTGTGAGACTGTGACAGTAAATAGAACCGAACCCGGGACACTGGAGCTGTGAGGCTGTGGCAGTAAACAGAACCGAACCCGGGTCACTGGAGCTGTGAGACTGTGGCAGTAAACAGAACCGAACCCGGGACACTGGAGCTGTGAGGCTGTGGCAGTAAACAGAACCGAACCCAGGTCACTGGAGCTGTGAGACTGTGGCAGTAAACAGAACTGAACCCGGGTCACTGGAGCTGTGAGACTGTGGCAGTAAACAGAACCGAACCCAGGTCACTGGAGCTGTGAGACTGTGGCAGTAAACAGAACTGAACCCGGGTCACTGGAGCTGTGAGACTGTGGCAGTAAACAGAACCGAACCCAGGTCACTGGAGCTGTGAGACTGTGGCAGTAAACAGAACCGAACCCAGGTCACTGGAGCTGTGAGACTGTGGCAGTAAACAGAACCGAACCCAGGTCACTGGAGCTGTGAGACTGTGGCAGTAAACAGAACCGAAACCGGGACACTGGAGCTGTGAGACTGTGGCAGTAAACAGAACCGAACCCAGGTCACTGGAGCTGTGAGACTGTGGCAGAAAACAGAACCGAACCCAGGTCACTGAAGCTGTGAGACTGTGGCAGTAAACAGAACCGAACCCAGGACACTGGAGCTGTGAGACTGTGGCAGTAAACAGAACAGAACCCAGGTCACTGGAGCTGTGAGACTGTGGCAGTAAACAGAACCGAACCCGGGTCACTGGAGCTGTGAGACTGTGGCAGTAAACAGAACCGAACCCTGGACACTGGAGCTGTGAGACTGTGGCAGTAAACAGAACCGAACACGGGACACTGGAGCTGTGAGACTGTGGCAGTCCCCAGAACCGAACCCAGGACACTGGAGCTGTGAGGCTGTGGCAGTAAACAGAACCGAACCCGGAACACTGGAGCTGTGAGACTGTGGCTGTAAACAGAACCGAACCCGGGTCACTGAAGCTGTGAGACTGTGGCAGTAAACAGAACCGAACCCAGGTCACTGGAGCTGTGAGACTGTGGCAGTAAACAGAACTGAACCCATGTCACTGGAGCTGTGAGGCTGTGGCAGTAAACAGAACCGAACCCGGGACACTGGAGCTGTGAGACTGTGGCAGTAAACAGAACCGAAACCCAGGTCAATGGAGCTGTGAGACTGTGGCAGTAAACAGAACTGAACCCATGTCACTGGAGCTGTGAGGCTGTGGCAGTAAACAGAACCGAACCCAGGTCACTGGAGCTGTGAGACTGTGGCAGTAAACAGAACCGAACCCGGGACACTGGAGCTGTGAGACTGTGGCAGTAAACAGAACTTAACCCGGATCACTGGAGCTGTGAGACTGTGGCAGTAAACAGAACCGAACCCAGGTCACTGGAGCTGTGAGACTGTGGCAGTAAACAGAACTGAACCCGGGTCACTGGAGCTGTGAGACTGTGGCAGTAAACAGAACCGAACCCGGAACACTGGAGCTGTGAGACTGTGGCAGTAAACAGAACCGAACCCGGGACACTGGAGCTGTGAGACTGTGGCAGTAAACAGAACCGAACCCGGGACACTGGAGCTGTGAGACTGTGGCAGTAAACAGAACTGAACCCGGGTCACTGGAGCTGTGAGACTGTGGCAGTAAACAGAACCGAACCCAGGTCACTGGAGCTGTGAGACTGTGGCAGTAAACAGAACCGAACCCAGGTCACTGGAGCTGTGAGACTGTGGCAGTAAACAGAACCGAACCCAGGTCACTGGAGCTGTGAGACTGTGGCAGTAAACAGAACCGAACCCAGGTCACGGGAGCTGTGAGACTGTGGCAGTAAACAGAACCGAACCCAGGTCACTGGAGCTGTGAGACTGTGGCAGTAAACAGAACCGAACCCAGGTCACTGGAGCTGTGAGACTGTGGCAGTAAACAGAACCGAACCCAGGTCACTGGAGCTGTGAGACTGTGGCAGTAAACAGAACCGAACCCGGGACACTGGAGCTGTGAGACTGTGGCAGTAAACAGAACCGAACCCGGGTCACTGGAGCTGTGAGACTGTGGCAGTAAACAGAACCGAACCCATGTCACTGGAGCTGTGAGGCTGTGGCAGTAAACAGAACTGAACCCGGGTCACTGAAGCTGTGAGACTGTGGCAGTAAACAGAACTGAACCCAGGTCACTGAAGCTGTGAGACTGTGGCTGTAAACAGAACCGAACCCGGGTCACTGGAGCTGTGAGACTGTGGCAGTAAACAGAACTGAACCCGGGTCACTGGAGCTGTGAGACTGTGGCAGTAAACAGAACCGAACCCAGGTCACTGGAGCTGTGAGACTGTGGCAGTAAACAGAACCGAACCCGGGTCACTGGAGCTGTGAGACTGTGGCAGTAAACAGAACCGAACCCGGGACACTGGAGCTGTGAGACTGTGGCAGTAAACAGAACCGAACCCAGGTCACTGGAGCTGTGAGACTGTGGCAGTAAACAGAACCGAACCCAGGTCACTGAAGCTGTGAGACTGTGGCAGTAAACAGAACCGAACCCGGGACACTGGAGCTGTGAGACTGTGGCAGTAAACAGAACCGAACCCGGGACACTGGAGCTGTGAGACTGTGGCAGTAAACAGAACCGAACCCGGGTCACTGGAGCTGTGAGACTGTGGCAGTAAACAGAACCGAACCCGGGACACTGGAGCTGTGAGACTGTGGCAGTAAACAGAACCGAACCCGGGACACTGGAGCTGTGAGACTGTGGCAGTAAACAGAACCGAACCCAGGTCACTGAAGCTGTGAGACTGTGGCAGTAAACAGAACCGAACCCAGGTCACTGGAGCTGTGAGGCTGTGGCAGTCCCCAGAACCGAACCCGGGACACTGGAGCTGTGAGACTGTGGCAGTAAACAGAACCGAACCCAGGTCACTGAAGCTGTGAGACTGTGGCAGTAAACAGAACCGAACCCAGGTCACTGGAGCTGTGAGGCTGTGGCAGTCCCCAGAACCGAACCCGGGACACTGGAGCTGTGAGACTGTGGCAGTAAACAGAACCGAACCCGGGACACTGGAGCTGTGAGACTGTGGCAGTAAACAGAACCGAACCCGGGTCACTGGAGCTGTGAGACTGTGGCAGTAAACAGAACCGAACCCGGGACACTGGAGCTGTGAGACTGTGGCAGTAAACAGAACCGAACCCGGGACACTGGAGCTGTGAGACTGTGGCAGTCCCCAGAACCGAACCCTGGACACTGGAGCTGTGAGACTGTGGCAGGAAACAGAACCGAACCCGGGACACTGGAGCTGTGAGACTGTGGCAGTAAACAGAACCGAACCCAGGTCACTGAAGCTGTGAGACTGTGGCAGTAAACAGAACCGAACCCAGGTCACTGGAGCTGTGAGGCTGTGGCAGTCCCCAGAACCGAACCCGGGACACTGGAGCTGTGAGACTGTGGCAGTAAACAGAACCGAACCCAGGTCACTGAAGCTGTGAGACTGTGGCAGTAAACAGAACCGAACCTGGGACACTGGAGCTGTGAGACTGTGGCAGTAAACAGAACCGAACCCGGGTCACTGGAGCTGTGAGACTGTGGCAGTAAACAGAACCGAACCCGGGACACTGGAGCTGTGAGACTGTGGCAGTAAACAGAACCGAACCCGGGACACTGGAGCTGTGAGACTGTGGCAGTCCCCAGAACCGAACCCGGGACACTGGAGCTGTGAGACTGTGGCAGTAAACAGAACCGAACCCGGGACTCTGGAGCTGTGAGATTGTGGCAGTAAACAGAACCGAACCCAGGTCACTGAAGCTGTGAGACTGTGGCAGTAAACAGAACCGAACCCAGGTCACTGGAGCTGTGAGGCTGTGGCAGTCCCCAGAACCGAACCCGGGACACTGGAGCTGTGAGACTGTGGCAGTAAACAGAACCGAACCCAGGTCACTGAAGCTGTGAGACTGTGGCAGTGAACAGAACCGAACCCGGGACACTGGAGCTGTGAGACTGTGGCAGTAAAGAGAACCGAACCCAGGACACTGGAGCTGTGAGACTGTGGCAGTGAACAGAACCGAACCCGGGTCACTGGAGCTGTGAGACTGTGGCAGTAAACAGAACTGAACCCGGGTCACTGGAGCTGTGAGAGTGTGGCAGTAAACAGAACTGAACCCGGGTCACTGGAGCTGTGAGACTGTGGCAGTAAACAGAACCGAACCCAGGTCACTGGAGCTGTGAGACTGTGGCAGTAAACAGAACCGAACCCGGGACACTGGAGCTGTGAGACTGTGGCAGTAAACAGAACCGAACCCAGGTCACTGGAGCTGTGAGACTGTGGCAGAAAACAGAACCGAACCCAGGTCACTGAAGCTGTGAGACTGTGGCAGTAAACAGAACCGAACCCAGGACACTGGATCTGTGAGACTGTGGCAGTAAACAGAACAGAACCCAGGTCACTGGAGCTGTGAGACTGTGGCAGTAAACAGAACCGAACCCGGGTCACTGGAGCTGTGAGACTGTGGCAGTAAACAGAACCGAACCCTGGACACTGGAGCTGTGAGACTGTGGCAGTAAACAGAACCGAACACGGGACACTGGAGCTGTGAGACTGTGGCAGTCCCCAGAACCGAACCCAGGACACTGGAGCTGTGAGGCTGTGGCAGTAAACAGAACCGAACTCAGGTCACTGGAGCTGTGAGACTGTGGCAGTAAACAGAACCGAACCCAGGTCACTGAAGCTGTGAGACTGTGGCAGTAAACAGAACCGAACCCAGGTCACTGGAGCTGTGAGGCTGTGGCAGTCCCCAGAACCGAACCCGGGACACTGGAGCTGTGAGACTGTGGCAGTAAACAGAACCGAACCCAGGTCACTGAAGCTGTGAGACTGTGGCAGTAAACAGAACCGAACCCAGGTCACTGGAGCTGTGAGGCTGTGGCAGTCCCCAGAACCGAACCCGGGACACTGGAGCTGTGAGACTGTGGCAGTAAACAGAACCGAACCCGGGACACTGGAGCTGTGAGACTGTGGCAGTAAACAGAACCGAACCCGGGTCACTGGAGCTGTGAGACTGTGGCAGTAAACAGAACCGAACCCGGGACACTGGAGCTGTGAGACTGTGGCAGTAAACAGAACCGAACCCGGGACACTGGAGCTGTGAGACTGTGGCAGTCCCCAGAACCGAACCCTGGACACTGGAGCTGTGAGACTGTGGCAGTAAACAGAACCGAACCCGGGACACTGGAGCTGTGAGACTGTGGCAGTAAACAGAACCGAACCCAGGTCACTGAAGCTGTGAGACTGTGGCAGTAAACAGAACCGAACCCAGGTCACTGGAGCTGTGAGGCTGTGGCAGTCCCCAGAACCGAACCCGGGACACTGGAGCTGTGAGACTGTGGCAGTAAACAGAACCGAACCCAGGTCACTGAAGCTGTGAGACTGTGGCAGTAAACAGAACCGAACCCGGGACACTGGAGCTGTGAGACTGTGGCAGTAAACAGAACCGAACCCGGGTCACTGGAGCTGTGAGACTGTGGCAGTAAACAGAACCGAACCCGGGACACTGGAGCTGTGAGACTGTGGCAGTAAACAGAACCGAACCCGGGACACTGGAGCTGTGAGACTGTGGCAGTCCCCAGAACCGAACCCGGGACACTGGAGCTGTGAGACTGTGGCAGTAAACAGAACCGAACCCGGGACTCTGGAGCTGTGAGATTGTGGCAGTAAACAGAACCGAACCCAGGTCACTGAAGCTGTGAGACTGTGGCAGTAAACAGAACCGAACCCAGGTCACTGGAGCTGTGAGGCTGTGGCAGTCCCCAGAACCGAACCCGGGACACTGGAGCTGTGAGACTGTGGCAGTAAACAGAACCGAACCCAGGTCACTGAAGCTGTGAGACTGTGGCAGTGAACAGAACCGAACCCGGGACACTGGAGCTGTGAGACTGTGGCAGTAAAGAGAACCGAACCCAGGACACTGGAGCTGTGAGACTGTGGCAGTGAACAGAACCGAACCCGGGTCACTGGAGCTGTGAGACTGTGGCAGTAAACAGAACTGAACCCGGGTCACTGGAGCTGTGAGAGTGTGGCAGTAAACAGAACTGAACCCGGGTCACTGGAGCTGTGAGACTGTGGCAGTAAACAGAACCGAACCCAGGTCACTGGAGCTGTGAGACTGTGGCAGTAAACAGAACCGAACCCGGGACACTGGAGCTGTGAGACTGTGGCAGTAAACAGAACCGAACCCAGGTCACTGGAGCTGTGAGACTGTGGCAGAAAACAGAACCGAACCCAGGTCACTGAAGCTGTGAGACTGTGGCAGTAAACAGAACCGAACCCAGGACACTGGATCTGTGAGACTGTGGCAGTAAACAGAACAGAACCCAGGTCACTGGAGCTGTGAGACTGTGGCAGTAAACAGAACCGAACCCGGGTCACTGGAGCTGTGAGACTGTGGCAGTAAACAGAACCGAACCCTGGACACTGGAGCTGTGAGACTGTGGCAGTAAACAGAACCGAACACGGGACACTGGAGCTGTGAGACTGTGGCAGTCCCCAGAACCGAACCCAGGACACTGGAGCTGTGAGGCTGTGGCAGTAAACAGAACCGAACTCAGGTCACTGGAGCTGTGAGACTGTGGCTGTAAACAGAACCGAACCCGGGTCACTGGAGCTGTGAGACTGTGGCAGTAAACAGAACCGAACCCAGGTCACTGGAGCTGTGAGACTGTGGCAGTAAACAGAACTGAACCCATGTCACTGGAGCTGTGAGGCTGTGGCAGTAAACAGAACCGAACCCGGGACACTGGAGCTGTGAGACTGTGGCAGTAAACAGAACCGAAACCCAGGTCAATGGAGCTGTGAGACTGTGGCAGTAAACAGAACTGAACCCATGTCACTGGAGCTGTGAGGCTGTGGCAGTAAACAGAACCGAACCCGGGACACTGGAGCTGTGAGACTGTGGCAGTAAACAGAACCGAACCCGGGACACTGGAGCTGTGAGACTGTGGCAGTAAACAGAACCGAACCCAGGTCACTGGAGCTGTGAGACTGTGGCAGTAAACAGAACCGAACCCGGGACACTGGAGCTGTGAGACTGTGGCAGTAAACAGAACTTAACCCGGATCACTGGAGCTGTGAGACTGTGGCAGTAAACAGAACCGAACCCAGGTCACTGGAGCTGTGAGACTGTGGCAGTAAACAGAACCGAACCCAGGTCACTGGAGCTGTGAGACTGTGGCAGTAAACAGAACCGAACCCGGGACACTGGAGCTGTGAGACTGTGGCAGTAAACAGAACTTAACCCGGATCACTGGAGCTGTGAGACTGTGGCAGTAAACAGAACCGAACCCAGGTCACTGGAGCTGTGAGACTGTGGCAGTAAACAGAACTGAACCCGGGTCACTGGAGCTGTGAGACTGTGGCAGTAAACAGAACCGAACCCAGGTCACTGGAGCTGTGAGACTGTGGCAGTAAACAGAACCGAACCCAGGTCACTGGAGCTGTGAGACTGTGGCAGTAAACAGAACCGAAACCGGGACACTGGAGCTGTGAGACTGTGGCAGTAAACAGAACCGAACCCAGGTCACTGAAGCTGTGAGACTGTGGCAGTAAACAGAACCGAACCCAGGACACTGGAGCTGTGAGACTGTGGCAGTAAACAGAACAGAACCCAGGTCACTGGAGCTGTGAGACTGTGGCAGTAAACAGAACCGAACCCGGGTCACTGGAGCTGTGAGACTGTGGCAGTAAACAGAACCGAACCCTGGACACTGGAGCTGTGAGACTGTGGCAGTAAACAGAACCGAACACGGGACACTGGAGCTGTGAGACTGTGGCAGTCCCCAGAACCGAACCCAGGACACTGGAGCTGTGAGGCTGTGGCAGTAAACAGAACCGAACCCGGAACACTGGAGCTGTGAGACTGTGGCTGTAAACAGAACCGAACCCGGGTCACTGAAGCTGTGAGACTGTGGCAGTAAACAGAACCGAACCCAGGTCACTGGAGCTGTGAGACTGTGGCAGTAAACAGAACTGAACCCATGTCACTGGAGCTGTGAGGCTGTGGCAGTAAACAGAACCGAACCCGGGACACTGGAGCTGTGAGACTGTGGCAGTAAACAGAACCGAAACCCAGGTCAATGGAGCTGTGAGACTGTGGCAGTAAACAGAACTGAACCCATGTCACTGGAGCTGTGAGGCTGTGGCAGTAAACAGAACCGAACCCAGGTCACTGGAGCTGTGAGACTGTGGCAGTAAACAGAACCGAACCCGGGACACTGGAGCTGTGAGACTGTGGCAGTAAACAGAACTTAACCCGGATCACTGGAGCTGTGAGACTGTGGCAGTAAACAGAACCGAACCCAGGTCACTGGAGCTGTGAGACTGTGGCAGTAAACAGAACTGAACCCGGGTCACTGGAGCTGTGAGACTGTGGCAGTAAACAGAACCGAACCCAGGTCACTGGAGCTGTGAGACTGTGGCAGTAAACAGAACCGAACCCAGGTCACTGGAGCTGTGAGACTGTGGCAGGAAACAGAACCGAACCCAGGTCACGGGAGCTGTGAGACTGTGGCAGTAAACAGAACCGAACCCAGGTCACTGGAGCTGTGAGACTGTGGCAGTAAACAGAACCGAACCCAGGTCACTGGAGCTGTGAGACTGTGGCAGTAAACAGAACCGAACCCAGGTCACTGGAGCTGTGAGACTGTGGCAGTAAACAGAACCGAACCCGGGACACTGGAGCTGTGAGACTGTGGCAGTAAACAGAACCGAACCCGGGTCACTGGAGCTGTGAGACTGTGGCAGTAAACAGAACCGAACCCATGTCACTGGAGCTGTGAGGCTGTGGCAGTAAACAGAACTGAACCCAGGTCACTGAAGCTGTGAGACTGTGGCAGTAAACAGAACCGAACCCATGTCACTGGAGCTGTGAGACTGTGGCAGTAAACAGAACTGAACCCGGGTCACTGGAGCTGTGAGACTGTGGCAGTAAACAGAACTGAACCCGGGTCACTGGAGCTGTGAGACTGTGGCAGTAAACAGAACCGAACCCAGGTCACTGGAGCTGTGCGACTGTGGCAGTACGCAGAACAGAACCCGGGTCACTGGAGCTGTGAGACTGTGACAGTAAATAGAACCGAACCCAGGTCACTGGAGCTGTGAGACTGCGGCAGTAAACAGAACCGAACCCAGGTCACTGGAGCTGTGCGACTGTGGCAGTACGCAGAACAGAACCCGGGTCACTGGAGCTGTGAGACTGTGACAGTAAATAGAACCGAACCCGGGACACTGGAGCTGTGAGGCTGTGGCAGTAAACAGAACTGAACCCGGGTCACTGGAGCTGTGAGACTGTGGCAGTAAACAGAACCGAACCCAGGTCACTGGAGCTGTGCGACTGTGGCAGTAAACAGAACCGAACCCGGGTCACTGGAGCTGTGAGACTGTGGCAGTACGCAGAACCGAACCCGGGTCACTGGAGCTGTGAGACTGTGGCAGTAAACAGAACCGAACCCGGGTCACTGGAGCTGTGAGACTGTGGCAGTAAACAGAACCGAACCCAGGACACTGGAGCTGTGAGGCTGTGGCAGTAAACAGAACCGAACCCGGTCACTGGAGCTGTGAGACTGTGGCAGTAAACAGAACCGAACCCAGGTCACTGGAGCTGTGAGACTGTGGCAGTAAACAGAACCGAACCCAGGTCACTGGAGCTGTGAGGCTGTGGCAGTAAACAGAACCGAACCCAGGTCACTGAAGCTGTGAGACTGTGGCAGTAAACAGAACCGAACCCAGGTCACTGAAGCTGTGAGACTGTGGCAGTAAACAGAACCGAACCCAGGTCACTGGAGCTGTGAGGCTGTGGCACTCCCCAGAACCGAACCCGGGACACTGGAGCTGTGAGACTGTGGCAGTAAACAGAACCGAACCCGGGACACTGGAGCTGTGAGACTGTGGCAGTAAACAGAACCGAACCCGGGACACTGGAGCTGTGAGACTGTGGCAGTAAACAGAACTGAACCCGGGTCACTGGAGCTGTGAGACTGTGGCAGTAAACAGAACCGAACCCAGGTCACTGGAGCTGTGAGACTGTGGCAGTAAACAGAACCGAACCCAGGTCACTGGAGCTGTGAGACTGTGGCAGTAAACAGAACCGAACCCAGGTCACGGGAGCTGTGAGACTGTGGCAGTAAACAGAACCGAACCCAGGTCACTGGAGCTGTGAGACTGTGGCAGTAAACAGAACCGAACCCAGGTCACTGGAGCTGTGAGACTGTGGCAGTAAACAGAACCGAACCCGGGACACTGGAGCTGTGAGACTGTGGCAGTAAACAGAACCGAACCCGGGTCACTGGAGCTGTGAGACTGTGGCAGTAAACAGAACCGAACCCATGTCACTGGAGCTGTGAGGCTGTGGCAGGAAACAGAACTGAACCCAGGTCACTGAAGCTGTGAGACTGTGGCAGTAAACAGAACTGAACCCAGATCACTGGAGCTGTGAGACTGTGGCTGTAAACAGAACCGAACCCGGGTCACTGGAGCTGTGAGACTGTGGCAGTAAACAGAACTGAACCCGGGTCACTGGAGCTGTGAGACTGTGGCAGTAAACAGAACCGAACCCGGGTCACTGGAGCTGTGCGACTGTGGCAGTACGCAGAACAGAACCCGGGTCACTGGAGCTGTGAGACTGTGACAGTAAACAGAACCGAACCCGGGACACTGGAGCTGTGAGGCTGTGGCAGTAAACAGAACTGAACCCGGGTCACTGGAGCTGTGAGACTGTGGCAGTAAACAGAACCGAACCCGGGACACTGGAGCTGTGCGACTGTGGCAGTAAACAGAACCGAACCCGGGTCACTGGAGCTGTGAGACTGTGGCAGTACGCAGAACCGAACCCGGGTCACTGGAGCTGTGAGACTGTGGCAGTAAACAGAACCGAACCCGGGTCACTGGAGCTGTGAGACTGTGGCAGTAAACAGAACCGAACCCAGGACACTGGAGCTGTGAGGCTGTGGCAGTAAACAGAACCGAACCCAGGACACTGGAGCTGTGAGGCTGTGGCAGTAAACAGAACCGAACCCGGGACACTGGAGCTGTGAGACTGTGGCAGTAAACAGAACCGAACCCAGGACACTGGAGCTGTGAGGCTGTGGCAGTAAACAGAACCGAACCCGGGACACTGGAGCTGTGAGACTGTGGCAGTAAACAGAACCGAACCCGGTCACTGGAGCTGTGAGACTGTGGCAGTAAACAGAACCGAACCCAGGTCACTGGAGCTGTGAGAATGTGGCAGTAAACAGAACCGAACCCAGGACACTGGAGCTGTGAGGCTGTGGCAGTAAACAGAACCGAACCCAGGACACTGGAGCTGTGAGGCTGTGGCAGTAAACAGAACCGAACCCGGGTCACTGAAGCTGTGAGACTGTGGCAAAAAACGGAACCGAACCCAGGACACTGGAGCTGTGAGGCTGTGGCTGTCCCCAGAACCGAACCCAGGTCACTGAAGCTGTGAGACTGTGGCAGTAAACAGAACCGAACCCAGGTCACTGGAGCTGTGAGGCTGTGGCACTCCCCAGAACCGAACCCGGGACACTGGAGCTGTGAGACTGTGGCAGTAAACAGAACCGAACCCAGGTCACTGAAGCTGTGAGACTGTGGCAGTGAACAGAACCGAACCCGGGACACTGGAGCTGTGAGGCTGTGGCAGTAAACAGAACCGAACCCAGGTCACTGAAGCTGTGAGACTGTGGCAGTAAACAGAACCGAACCCAGGTCACTGGAGCTGTGAGACTGTGGCAGTAAACAGAACCGAACCCGGGACACTGGAGCTGTGAGACTGTGGCAGTAAACAGAACCGAACCCAGGTCACTGGAGCTGTGAGACTGTGGCAGTAAACAGAACCGAACCCGGGTCACTGGAGCTGTGAGACTGTGGCAGTAAACAGAACCGAACCCGGGACACTGGAGCTGTGAGACTGTGGCAGTAAACAGAACCGAACCCAGGTCACTGGAGCTGTGAGACTGTGGCAGTAAGCAGAACCGAACCCGGAACACTGGAGCTGTGAGACTGTGGCAGTAAACAGAACCGAACCCGGGACACTGGAGCTGTGAGACTGTGGCAGTAAACAGAACCGAACCCGGGTCACTGGAGCTGTGAGACTGTGGCAGTAAACAGAACAGAACCCAGGTCACTGGAGCTGTGAGACTGTGGCAGTAAACAGAACCGAACCCAGGTCACTGGAGCTGTGAGACTGTGGCAGTAAACAGAACCGAACCCGGAACACTGGAGCTGTGAGACTGTGGCAGTAAACAGAACCGAACCCGGGACACTGGAGCTGTGAGACTGTGGCAGTAAACAGAACCGAACCCAGGTCACTGGAGCTGTGAGACTGTGGCAGTAAGCAGAACCGAACCCGGAACACTGGAGCTGTGAGACTGTGGCAGTAAACAGAACCGAACCCGGAACACTGGAGCTGTGAGACTGTGGCAGTAAACAGAACTGAACCCGGGTCACTGGAGCTGTGAGACTGTGGCAGTAAACAGAACCGAACCCGGGTCACTGGAGCTGTGAGACTGTGGCAGTAAACAGAACTGAACCCGGGTCACTGGAGCTGTGAGACTGTGGCAGTAAACAGAACCGAACCCAGGTCACTGGAGCTGTGAGACTGTGGCAGTAAACAGAACCAAACCCAGGTCACTGGAGCTGTGAGACTGTGGCAGTAAACAGAACCGAACCCGGGACACTGGAGCTGTGAGACTGTGGCAGTAAACAGAACCGAACCCGGGTCACTGGAGCTGTGAGACTGTGGCAGTAAACAGAACCGAACCCGGGACACTGGAGCTGTGATACTGTGGCAGTAAACAGAACCGAACCCAGGTCACTGAAGCTGTGAGACTGTGGCAGTAAACAGAACCGAACCCGGGACACTGGAGCTGTGAGACTGTGGCAGTAAACAGAACCGAACCCGGGACACTGGAGCTGTGAGACTGTGGCAGTAAACAGAACCGAACCCGGTTCACTGGAGCTGTGAGACTGTGGCAGTAAACAGAACCGAACCCGGGTCACTGGAGCTGTGAGACTGTGGCAGTAAACAGAACCGAACCCAGGTCACTGGAGCTGTGAGACTGTGGCAGTAAACAGAACTGAACCCAGGTCACTGGAGCTGTGAGACTGTGGCTGTAAACAGAACCGAACCCAGGTCACTGGAGCTGTGAGACTGTGGCAGTAAACAGAACCGAACCCGGGACACTGCAGCTGTGAGACTGTGGCAGTACGCAGAACCGAACCCGGGTCACTGGAGCTGTGAGACTGTGGCAGTAAACAGAACCGAACCCAGGACACTGGAGCTGTGAGGCTGTGGCAGTAAACAGAACCGAACCCGGTCACTGGAGCTGTGAGACTGTGGCAGTAAACAGAACCGAACCCAGGTCACTGGAGCTGTGAGACTGTGGCAGTAAACAGAACCGAACCCAGGACGCTGGAGCTGTGAGGCTGTGGCAGTAAACAGAACCGAACCCAGGACACTGGAGCTGTGAGGCTGTGGCAGTAAACAGAACCGAACCCGGGTCACTGAAGCTGTGAGACTGTGGCAAAAAACGGAACCGAACCCAGGACACTGGAGCTGTGAGGCTGTGGCTGTCCCCAGAACCGAACCCAGGTCACTGAAGCTGTGAGACTGTGGCAGTAAACAGAACCGAACCCAGGTCACTGGAGCTGTGAGGCTGTGGCACTCCCCAGAACCGAACCCGGGACACTGGAGCTGTGAGACTGTGGCAGTAAACAGAACCGAACCCAGGTCACTGAAGCTGTGAGACTGTGGCAGTAAACAGAACTGAACCCGGGTCACTGGAGCTGTGAGACTGTGACAGTAAACAGAACCGAACCCAGGTCACTGAAGCTGTGAGACTGTGGCAGTAAACAGAACCGAACCCGGAACACTGGAGCTGTGAGACTGTGGCAGTAAACAGAACCGAAACCGGGTCACTGGAGCTGTGAGACTGTGGCAGTAAACAGAACCGATCCCAGGTCACTGGAGCTGTGAGACTGTGGCAGTAAACAGAACTGAACCCGGGTCACTGGAGCTGTGAGGCTGTGGCAGTAAACAGAACCGAACCCGGGACACTGGAGCTGTGAGACTGTGGCAGTAAACAGAACTGAACCCGGGTCACTGGAGATGTGAGACTGTGGCAGTAAACAGAACCGAAACCAGGTCACTGGAGCTGTGAGACTGTGGCAGTAAACAGAACCGAACCCAGGTCACTGGAGCTGTGAGACTGTGGCAGTAAACAGAACCGAACCCAGGTCACGGGAGCTGTGAGACTGTGGCAGTAAAAAGAACCGAACCCAGGTCACTGGAGCTGTGAGACTGTGGCAGTAAACAGAACCGAACCCAGGTCACTGGAGCTGTGAGACTGTGGCAGTAAACAGAACCGAACCCAGGTCACTGGAGCTGTGAGACTGCGGCAGTAAACAGAACCGAACCCGGGACACTGGAGCTGTGAGACTGTGGCAGTAAACAGAACCGAACCCGGGTCACTGGAGCTGTGAGACTGTGGCAGTAAACAGAACCGAACCCGGGACACTGGAGCTGTGAGACTGTGGCAGTAAACAGAACCGAACCCGGGTCACTGGAGCAGTGAGACTGTGGCAGTAAACAGAACTGAACCCAGGTCACTGAAGCTGTGAGACTGTGGCAGTAAACAGAACTGAACCCAGGTCACTGAAGCTGTGAGACTGTGGCTGTAAACAGAACCGAACCCGGGTCACTGGAGCTGTGAGACTGTGGCAGTAAACAGAACTGAACCCGGGTCACTGGAGCTGTGAGACTGTGGCAGTGAACAGAACCGAACCCAGGTCACTGGAGCTGTGCGACTGTGGCAGTACGCAGAACAGAACCCGGGTCACTGGAGCTGTGAGACTGTGACAGTGAACAGAACCGAACCCGGGACACTGGAGCTGTGAGGCTGTGGCAGTAAACAGAACTGAACCCGGGTCACTGGAGCTGTGAGACTGTGGCAGTAAACAGAACCGAACCCAGGTCACTGGAGCTGTGCGACTGTGGCAGTAAACAGAACCGAACCCGGGTCACTGGAGCTGTGAGACTGTGGCAGTACGCAGAACCGAACCCGGGTCACTGGAGCTGTGAGACTGTGGCAGTAAACAGAACCGAACCCGGGTCACTGGAGCTGTGAGACTGTGGCAGTAAACAGAACCGAACCCAGGACACTGGAGCTGTGAGGCTGTGGCAGTAAACAGAACCGAACCCGGTCACTGGAGCTGTGAGACTGTGGCAGTAAACAGAACCGAACCCAGGTCACTGGAGCTGTGAGACTGTGGCAGTAAACAGAACCGAACCCAGGACACTGGAGCTGTGAGGCTGTGGCAGTAAACAGAACCGAACCCAGGACACTGGAGCTGTGAGGCTGTGGCAGTAAACAGAACCGAACCCGGGTCACTGAAGCTGTGAGACTGTGGCAAAAAACGGAACCGAACCCAGGACACTGGAGCTGTGAGGCTGTGGCTGTCCCCAGAACCGAACCCAGGTCGCTGAAGCTGTGAGACTGTGGCAGTAAACAGAACCGAACCCAGGTCACTGGAGCTGTGAGGCTGTGGCACTCCCCAGAACCGAACCCGGGACACTGGAGCTGTGAGACTGTGGCAGTAAACAGAACCGAACCCAGGTCACTGAAGCTGTGAGACTGTGGCAGTAAACAGAACCGAACCCGGAACACTGGAGCTGTGAGACTGTGGCAGTAAACAGAACCGAACCCGGGACACTGGAGCTGTGAGACTGTGGCAGTAAACAGAACCGAACCCAGGTCACTGGAGCTGTGAGACTGTGGCAGTAAACAGAACCGAACCCGGAACACTGGAGCTGTGAGACTGTGGCAGTAAACAGAACTGAACCCAGGTCACTGGAGCTGTGAGACTGTGGTAGTAAACAGAACTGAACCCGGGACACTGGAGCTGTGAGACTGTGGCAGTAAACAGAACTGAACCCAGGTCACTGGAGCTGTGAGACTGTGGCAGTAAACAGAACTGAACCCAGGTCACTGAAGCTGTGAGACTGTGGCAGTAAACAGAACCGAACCCGGGTCACTGGAGCTGTGAGACTGTGGCAGTAAACAGAACCGAACCCAGGTCACTGGAGCTGTGAGACTGTGGCAGGAAATAGAACCGAACCCAGGTCACTGGAGCTGTGAGGCTGTGGCAGTAAACAGAACAGAACCCGGGACACTGGAGCTGTGAGACTGTGGCAGTAAACAGAACTGAACCCAGGTCACTGGAGCTGTGAGACTGTGGCAGTAAACAGAACCGAACCCGGGACACTGGAGCTGTGAGACTGTGGCAGTAAACAGAACCGAACCCGGAACACTGGAGCTGTGAGACTGTGGCAGTAAACAGAACCGAACCCGGGTCACTGGAGCTGTGAGACTGTGGCAGTAAACAGAACCGAACCCAGGTCACTGGAGCTGTGAGACTGTGGCAGTAAACAGAACCGAACCCGGAACACTGGAGCTGTGAGACTGTGGCAGTAAACAGAACCGAACCCAGGTCACTGGAGCTGTGAGACTGTGGCAGTAAACAGAACCGAACCCGGGTCACTGGAGCTGTGAGACTGTGGCAGTAAACAGAACTGAACCCGGGTCACTGGAGCTGTGAGACTGTGGCAGTAAACAGAACCGAACCCAGGTCACTGGAGCTGTGAGACTGTGGCAGTAATCAGAACTGAACCCAGGTCACTGGAGCTGTGAGGCTGTGGCAGTAAACAGAACTGAACCCGGGTCACTGGAGCTGTGAGACTGTGGCAGTAAACAGAACCGAACCCAGGTCACTGGAGCTGTGAGACTGTGGCAGTAAACAGAACCGAACCCAGGTCACTGGAGCTGTGAGACTGTGGCAGTAAACAGAACCGAACCCAGGTCACTGGAGCTGTGACACTGTGGCAGTAAACAGAACCGAACCCGGGACACTGGAGCTGTGAGACTGTGGCAGTAAACAGAACCGAACCCGGGTCACTGGAGCTGTGAGACTGTGGCAGTAAACAGAACCGAACCCGGGTCACTGGAGCTGTGAGACTGTGGCAGTAAACAGAACCGAACCCGGGACACTGGAGCTGTGAGACTGTGGCAGTAAACAGAACCGAACCCGGGACACTGGAGCTGTGAGACTGTGGCAGTCCCCAGAACCGAACCCAGGACACTGGAGCTGTGAGACTGTGGCAGTAAACAGAACCGAACCCGGGACACTGCAGCTGTGAGACTGTGGCAGTACGCAGAACCGAACCCGGGTCACTGGAGCTGTGAGACTGTGGCAGTAAACAGAACCGAACCCGGGTCACTGGATCTGTGAGACTGTGGCAGTAAACAGAACCGAACCCAGGACACTGGAGCTGTGAGGCTGTGGCAGTAAACAGAACCGAACCCGGTCACTGGAGCTGTGAGACTGTGGCAGTAAACAGAACCGAACCCAGGTCACTGGAGCTGTGAGACTGTGGCAGTAAACAGAACCGAACCCAGGACACTGGAGCTGTGAGGCTGTGGCAGTAAACAGAACCGAACCCAGGACACTGGAGCTGTGAGGCTGTGGCAAAAAACGGAACCGAACCCAGGACACTGGAGCTGTGAGGCTGTGGCTGTCCCCAGAACCGAACCCAGGTCACTGAAGCTGTGAGACTGTGGCAGTAAACAGAACCGAACCCAGGTCACTGGAGCTGTGAGGCTGTGGCACTCCCCAGAACCGAACCCGGGACACTGGAGCTGTGAGACTGTGGCAGTAAACAGAACCGAACCCAGGTCACTGAAGCTGTGAGACTGTGGCAGTAAACAGAACCGAACCCGGAACACTGGAGCTGTGAGACTGTGGCAGTAAACAGAACCGAACCCGGGACACTGGAGCTGTGAGACTGTGGCAGTAAACAGAACCGAACCCGGGACACTGGAGCTGTGAGACTGTGGCAGTAAACAGAACTGAACCCGGGTCACTGGAGCTGTGAGACTGTGGCAGTAAACAGAACCGAACCCAGGTCACTGGAGCTGTGAGACTGTGGCAGTAAACAGAACCGAACCCAGGTCACTGGAGCTGTGAGACTGTGGCAGTAAACAGAACCGAACCCAGGTCACGGGAGCTGTGAGACTGTGGCAGTAAACAGAACCGAACCCAGGTCACTGGAGCTGTGAGACTGTGGCAGTAAACAGAACCGAACCCAGGTCACTGGAGCTGTGAGACTGTGGCAGTAAACAGAACCGAACCCAGGTCACTGGAGCTGTGAGACTGTGGCAGTAAACAGAACCGAACCCGGGACACTGGAGCTGTGAGACTGTGGCAGTAAACAGAACCGAACCCGGGTCACTGGAGCTGTGAGACTGTGGCAGTAAACAGAACCGAACCCGGGACACTGGGGCTGTGAGACTGTGGCAGTAAACAGAACCGAACCCGGGTCACTGGAGCAGTGAGACTGTGGCAGTAAACAGAACTGAACCCAGGTCACTGAAGCTGTGAGACTGTGGCAGTAAACAGAACTGAACCCAGGTCACTGAAGCTGTGAGACTGTGGCTGTAAACAGAACCGAACCCGGGTCACTGGAGCTGTGAGACTGTGGCAGTAAACAGAACTGAACCCGGGTCACTGGAGCTGTGAGACTGTGGCAGTAAACAGAACCGAACCCAGGTCACTGGAGCTGTGCGACTGTGGCAGTACGCAGAACAGAACCCGGGTCACTGGAGCTGTGAGACTGTGACAGTGAACAGAACCGAACCCGGGACATTGGAGCTGTGAGGCTGTGGCAGTAAACAGAACTGAACCCAGGTCACTGGAGCTGTGAGACTGTGGCAGTAAACAGAACCGAACCCAGGTCACTGGAGCTGTGCGACTGTGGCAGTAAACAGAACCGAACCCGGGACACTGGAGCTGTGAGACTGTGGCAGTAAACAGAACCGAACCCGGGTCACTGGAGCTGTGAGACTGTGGCAGTACGCAGAACCGAACCCGGGTCACTGGAGCTGTGAGACTGTGGCAGTAAACAGAACCGAACCCGGGTCACTGGAGCTGTGAGACTGTGGCAGTAAACAGAACCGAACCCAGGACACTGGAGCTGTGAGGCTGTGGCAGTAAACAGAACCGAACCCGGTCACTGGAGCTGTGAGACTGTGGCAGTAAACAGAACCGAACCCAGGTCACTGGAGCTGTGAGACTGTGGCAGTAAACAGAACCGAACCCAGGACACTGGAGCTGTGAGGCTGTGGCAGTAAACAGAACCGAACCCAGGACACTGGAGCTGTGAGGCTGTGGCAGTAAACAGAACCGAACCCGGGTCACTGAAGCTGTGAGACTGTGGCAAAAAACGGAACCGAACCCAGGACACTGGAGCTGTGAGGCTGTGGCTGTCCCCAGAACCGAACCCAGGTCGCTGAAGCTGTGAGACTGTGGCAGTAAACAGAACCGAACCCAGGTCACTGGAGCTGTGAGGCTGTGGCACTCCCCAGAACCGAACCCGGGACACTGGAGCTGTGAGACTGTGGCAGTAAACAGAACCGAACCCGGAACACTGGAGCTGTGAGACTGTGGCAGTAAACAGAACCGAACCCGGAACACTGGAGCTGTGAGACTGTGGCAGTAAACAGAACTGAACCCAGGTCACTGGAGCTGTGAGACTGTGGTAGTAAACAGAACTGAACCCGGGACACTGGAGCTGTGAGACTGTGGCAGTAAACAGAACTGAACCCAGGTCACTGGAGCTGTGAGACTGTGGCAGTAAACAGAACTGAACCCAGGTCACTGAAGCTGTGAGACTGTGGCAGTAAACAGAACCGAACCCGGAACACTGGAGCTGTGAGACTGTGGCAGTAAACAGAACCGAACCCGGGTCACTGGAGCTGTGAGACTGTGGCAGTAAACAGAACCGAACCCGGGTCACTGGAGCTGTGAGACTGTGGCAGTAAACAGAACTGAACCCGGGTCACTGGAGCTGTGAGACTGTGGCAGTAAACAGAACCGAACCCAGGTCACTGGAGCTGTGAGACTGTGGCAGTAAACAGAACCGAACCCAGGTCACTGGAGCTGTGAGACTGTGGCAGTAAACAGAACCGAACCCGGGACACTGGAGCTGTGAGACTGTGGCAGTAAACAGAACCGAACCCAGGTCACTGGAGCTGTGAGACTGTGGCAGTAAACAGAACTGAACCCAGGTCACTGGAGCTGTGAGGCTGTGGCAAAAAACGGAACCGAACCCAGGACACTGGAGCTGTGAGGCTGTGGCTGTCCCCAGAACCGAACCCAGGTCGCTGAAGCTGTGAGACTGTGGCAGTAAACAGAACCGAACCCAGGTCACTGGAGCTGTGAGGCTGTGGCACTCCCCAGAACCGAACCCGGGACACTGGAGCTGTGAGACTGTGGCAGTAAACAGAACCGAACCCAGGTCACTGAAGCTGTGAGACTGTGGCAGTAAACAGAACCGAACCCGGAACACTGGAGCTGTGAGACTGTGGCAGTAAACAGAACCGAACCCGGGACACTGGAGCTGTGAGACTGTGGCAGTAAACAGAACCGAACCCAGGTCACTGGAGCTGTGAGACTGTGGCAGTAAACAGAACCGAACCCGGAACACTGGAGCTGTGAGACTGTGGCAGTAAACAGAACTGAACCCAGGTCACTGGAGCTGTGAGACTGTGGTAGTAAACAGAACTGAACCCGGGACACTGGAGCTGTGAGACTGTGGCAGTAAACAGAACTGAACCCAGGTCACTGGAGCTGTGAGACTGTGGCAGTAAACAGAACTGAACCCAGGTCACTGAAGCTGTGAGACTGTGGCAGTAAACAGAACAGAACCCAGGTCACTGGAGCTGTGAGACTGTGGCAGTAAACAGAACCGAACCCAGGTCACTGGAGCTGTGAGACTGTGGCAGTAAACAGAACCGAACCCGGGTCACTGGAGCTGTGAGACTGTGGCAGTAAACAGAACCGAACCCGGGTCACTGGAGCTGTGAGACTGTGGCAGTAAACAGAACTGAACCCGGGTCACTGGAGCTGTGAGACTGTGGCAGTAAACAGAACCGAACCCGGGTCACTGGAGCTGTGAGACTGTGGCAGTAAACAGAACCGAACCCAGGTCACTGGAGCTGTGAGACTGTGGCAGTAAACAGAACCGAACCGGGGACACTGGAGCTGTGAGACTGTGGCAGTAAACAGAACCGAACCCAGGTCACTGGAGCTGTGAGACTGTGGCAGTAAACAGAACCGAACCCAGGTCACTGGAGCTGTGAGACTGTGGCAGTAAACAGAACCGAACCCAGGTCACTGGAGCTGTGAGACTGTGGCAGTAAACAGAACGAACCCGGGACACTGGAGCTGTGAGACTGTGGCAGTAAACAGAACTGAACCCGGGTCACTGGAGCTGTGACACTGTGGCAGTAAACAGAACCGAACCCGGGACACTGGAGCTGTGAGACTGTGGCAGTAAACAGAACCGAACCCGGGTCACTGGAGCTGTGAGGCTGTGGCAGTAAACAGAACTGAACCCGGGTCACTGGAGCTGTGAGACTGTGGCAGTAAACAGAACCGAACCCAGGTCACTGAAGCTGTGAGACTGTGGCTGTAAACAGAACCGAACCCGGGTCACTGGAGCTGTGAGACTGTGGCAGTAAACAGAACTGAACCCGGGTCACTGGAGCTGTGAGACTGTGGCAGTAAACAGAACCGAACCCAGGTCACTGGAGCTGTGCGACTGTGGCAGTACGCAGAACAGAACCCGGGTCACTGGAGCTGTGAGACTGTGACAGTAAACAGAACCGAACCCGGGACACTGGAGCTGTGAGGCTGTGGCAGTAAACAGAACTGAACCCGGGTCACTGGAGCTGTGAGGCTGTGGCTGTCCCCAGAACCGAACCCAGGTCGCTGAAGCTGTGAGACTGTGGCAGTAAACAGAACCGAACCCAGGTCACTGGAGCTGTGAGGCTGTGGCACTCCCCAGAACCGAACCCGGGACACTGGAGCTGTGAGACTGTGGCAGTAAACAGAACCGAACCCAGGTCACTGAAGCTGTGAGACTGTGGCAGTAAACAGAACCGAACCCGGAACACTGGAGCTGTGAGACTGTGGCAGTAAACAGAACCGAACCCGGGACACTGGAGCTGTGAGACTGTGGCAGTAAACAGAACCGAACCCAGGTCACTGGAGCTGTGAGACTGTGGCAGTAAACAGAACCGAACCCGGAACACTGGAGCTGTGAGACTGTGGCAGTAAACAGAACTGAACCCAGGTCACTGGAGCTGTGAGACTGTGGTAGTAAACAGAAATGAACCCGGGACACTGGAGCTGTGAGACTGTGGCAGTAAACAGAACTGAACCCAGGTCACTGGAGCTGTGAGACTGTGGCAGTAAACAGAACTGAACCCAGGTCACTGAAGCTGTGAGACTGTGGCAGTAAACAGAACCGAACCCGGAACACTGGAGCTGTGAGACTGTGGCAGTAAACAGAACCGAACCCGGGTCACTGGAGATGTGAGACTGTGGCAGTAAACAGAACCGAACCCGGGTCACTGGAGCTGTGAGACTGTGGCAGTAAACAGAACTGAACCCGGGTCACTGGAGCTGTGAGACTGTGGCAGTAAACAGAACCGAACCCGGGTCACTGGAGCTGTGAGACTGTGGCAGTAAACAGAACCGAACCCAGGTCACTGGAGCTGTGAGACTGTGGCAGTAAACAGAACCGAAGCGGGGACACTGGAGCTGTGAGACTGTGGCAGTAAACAGAACCGAACCCAGGTCACTGGAGCTGTGAGACTGTGGCAGTAAACAGAACCGAACCCAGGTCACTGGAGCTGTGAGACTGTGGCAGTAAACAGAACCGAACCCAGGTCACTGGAGCTGTGAGACTGTGGCAGTAAACAGAACTGAACCCAGGTCACTGGAGCTGTGAGACTGTGGCAGTAAACAGAACCGAACCCAGGTCACTGGAGCTGTGAGACTGTGGCAGTAAACAGAACGAACCCGGGACACTGGAGCTGTGAGACTGTGGCAGTAAACAGAACTGAACCCGGGTCACTGGAGCTGTGACACTGTGGCAGTAAACAGAACCGAACCCGGGACACTGGAGCTGTGAGACTGTGGCAGTAAACAGAACCGAACCCGGGTCACTGGAGCTGTGAGGCTCTGGCAGTAAACAGAACTGAACCCGGGTCACTGGAGCTGTGAGACTGTGGCAGTAAACAGAACCGAACCCAGGTCACTGAAGCTGTGAGACTGTGGCTGTAAACAGAACCGAACCCGGGTCACTGGAGCTGTGAGACTGTGGCAGTAAACAGAACTGAACCCGGGTCACTGGAGCTGTGAGACTGTGGCAGTAAACAGAACCGAACCCAGGTCACTGGAGCTGTGCGACTGTGGCAGTACGCAGAACAGAACCCGGGTCACTGGAGCTGTGAGACTGTGACAGTAAACAGAACCGAACCCGGGACACTGGAGCTGTGAGGCTGTGGCAGTAAACAGAACTGAACCCGGGTCACTGGAGCTGTGAGACTGTGGCAGTAAACAGAACCGAACCCAGGTCACTGGAGCTGTGCGACTGTGGCAGTAAACAGAACCGAACCCGGGTCACTGGAGCTGTGAGACTGTGGCATTACGCAGAACCGAACCCGGGTCACTGGAGCTGTGAGACTGTGGCAGTAAACAGAACCGAACCCGGGTCACTGGAGCTGTGAGACTGTGGCAGTAAACAGAACCGAACCCAGGACACTGGAGCTGTGAGGCTGTGGCAGTAAACAGAACTGAACCCAGGTCACTGGAGCTGTGAGACTGTGGCAGTAAACAGAACTGAACCCGGGTCACTGGAGCTGTGAGACTGTGGTAGTAAACAGAACTGAACCCGGGACACTGGAGCTGTGAGACTGTGGCAGTAAACAGAACTGAACCCAGGTCACTGGAGCTGTGAGACTGTGGCAGTAAACAGAACTGAACCCAGGTCACTGAAGCTGTGAGACTGTGGCAGTAAACAGAACTGAACCCAGGTCACTGGAGCTGTGAGACTGTGGCAGTAAACAGAACCGAACCCGGAACACTGGAGCTGTGAGACTGTGGCAGTAAACAGAACCGAACCCGGAACACTGGAGCTGTGAGACTGTGGCAGTAAACAGAACCGAACCCGGGTCACTGGAGCTGTGAGACTGTGGCAGTAAACAGAACCGAACCCGGGTCACTGGAGCTGTGAGACTGTGGCAGTAAACAGAACCGAACCCGGGTCACTGGAGCTGTGAGACTGTGGCAGTAAACAGAACCGAACCCGGGTCACTGGAGCTGTGAGACTGTGGCAGTAAACAGAACTGAACCCGGGTCACTGGAGCTGTGAGACTGTGGCAGTAAACAGAACTGAACCCAGGTCACTGGAGCTGTGAGGCTGTGGCAGTAAACAGAACTGAACCCAGGTCACTGGAGCTGTGAGGCTGTGGCAGTAAACAGAACTGAACCCAGGTCACTGGAGCTGTGAGACTGTGGCAGTAAACAGAACCGAACCCAGGTCACTGGAGCTGTGAGACTGTGGCAGTAAACAGAACCGAACCCGGGACACTGGAGCTGTGAGACTGTGGCAGTAAACAGAACCGAACCCAGGTCACTGGAGCTGTGAGACTGTGGCAGTAAACAGAACTGAACCCAGGTCACTGGAGCTGTGAGGCTGTGGCAGTAAACAGAACTGAACCCGGGTCACTGGAGCTGTGAGACTGTGGCAGTAAACAGAACCGAACCCAGGTCACTGAAGCTGTGAGACTGTGGCTGTAAACAGAACCGAACCCAGGTCACTGGAGCTGTGAGACTGTGGCAGTAAACAGAACCGAACCCGGGTCACTGGAGCTGTGAGACTGTGGCATTACGCAGAACCGAACCCGGGTCACTGGAGCTGTGAGACTGTGGCAGTAAACAGAACCGAACCCGGGTCACTGGAGCTGTGAGACTGTGGCAGTAAACAGAACCGAACCCAGGACACTGGAGCTGTGAGGCTGTGGCAGTAAACAGAACCGAACCCGGTCACTGGAGCTGTGAGACTGTGGCAGTAAACAGAACCGAACCCAGGTCACTGGAGCTGTGAGACTGTGGCAGTAAACAGAACCGAACACAGGACACTGGAGCTGTGAGGCTGTGGCAGTAAACAGAACCGAACCCAGGACACTGGAGCTGTGAGGCTGTGGCAGTAAACAGAACCGAACCCGGGTCACTGAAGCTGTGAGACTGTGGCAAAAAACGGAACCGAACCCAGGACACTGGAGCTGTGAGGCTGTGGCTGTCCCCAGAACCGAACCCAGGTCACTGAAGCTGTGAGACTGTGGCAGTAAACAGAACCGAACCCAGGTCACTGGAGCTGTGAGGCTGTGGCACTCCCCAGAACCGAACCCGGGACACTGGAGCTGTGAGACTGTGGCAGTAAACAGAAACGAACCCAGGTCACTGAAGCTGTGAGACTGTGGCAGTAAACAGAACCGAACCCGGAACACTGGAGCTGTGAGACTGTGGCAGTAAACAGAACTGAACCCGGGACACTGGAGCTGTGAGACTGTGGCAGTAAACAGAACCGAACCCGGGACACTGGAGCTGTGAGACTGTGGCAGTTAAACAGAACCGAACCCGGGTCACTGGAGCTGTGAGACTGTGGCAGTAAACAGAACCGAACCCGGGACACTGGAGCTGTGAGACTGTGGCAGTTAAACAGAACCGAACCCGGGTCACTGGAGCTGTGAGACTGTGGCAGTAAACAGAACTGAACCCGGGTCACTGGAGCTGTGAGACTGTGGCAGTAAACAGAACCGAACCCAGGTCACTGGAGCTGTGAGACTGTGGCAGTAAACAGAACCGAACCCAGGTCACTGGAGCTGTGAGACTGTGGCAGTAAACAGAACCGAACCCGGGACACTGGAGCTGTGAGACTGTGGCAGTAAACAGAACCGAACCCAGGTCACTGGAGCTGTGAGACTGTGGCAGTAAACAGAACTGAACCCAGGTCACTGGAGCTGTGAGGCTGTGGCAGTAAACAGAACCGAACCCAGGTCACTGGAGCTGTGAGACTGTGGCAGTAAACAGAACTGAACCCAGGTCACTGGAGCTGTGAGGCTGTGGCAGTAAACAGAACTGAACCCAGGTCACTGGAGCTGTGAGACTGTGGCAGTAAACAGAACCGAACCCAGGTCACTGGAGCTGTGAGACTGTGGCAGTAAACAGAACCGAACCCGGGACACTGGAGCTGTGAGACTGTGGCAGTAAACAGAACTGAACCCGGGTCACTGGAGCTGTGACACTGTGGCAGTAAACAGAACCGAACCCGGGACACTGGAGCTGTGAGACTGTGGCAGTAAACAGAACCGAACCCGGGTCACTGGAGCTGTGAGGCTGTGGCAGTAAACAGAACTGAACCCGGGTCACTGGAGCTGTGAGACTGTGGCAGTAAACAGAACCGAACCCAGGTCACTGGAGCTGTGAGGCTGTGGCAGTAAACAGAACCGAACCCGGGACACTGGAGCTGTGAGACTGTGGCAGTAATCAGAACCGAACCCAGGTCACTGGAGCTGTGAGACTGTGGCAGAAAACAGAACCGAACCCAGGTCACTGAAGCTGTGAGACTGTGGCAGTAAACAGAACCGAACCCGGGACACTGGAGCTGTGAGACTGTGGCAGTAAACAGAACCGAACCCGGGTCACTGGAGCTGTGAGACTGTGGCAGTAAACAGAACCGAACCCGGGACACTGGAGCTGTGAGACTGTGGCAGTAAACAGAACCGAACCCGGGACACTGGAGCTGTGAGACTGTGGCAGTCCCCAGAACCGAACCCAGGACACTGGAGCTGTGAGACTGTGGCAGTAAACAGAACCGAACCCGGGACACTGGAGCTGTGAGACTGTGGCAGTACGCAGAACCGAACCCGGGTCACTGGAGCTGTGAGACTGTGGCAGTAAACAGAACCGAACCCGGGTCACTGGAGCTGTGAGACTGTGGCAGTAAACAGAACTGAACCCAGGACACTGGAGCTGTGAGGCTGTGGCAGTAAACAGAACCGAACCCGGTCACTGGAGCTGTGAGACTGTGGCAGTAAACAGAACCGAACCCAGGTCACTGGAGCTGTGAGACTGTGGCAGTAAACAGAACCGAACCCAGGACACTGGAGCTGTGAGGCTGTGGCAGTAAACAGAACCGAACCCAGGACACTGGAGCTGTGAGGCTGTGGCAGTAAACAGAACCGAACCCGGGTCACTGAAGCTGTGAGACTGTGGCAAAAAACGGAACCGAACCCAGGTCACTGAAGCTGTGAGACTGTGGCAGTAAACAGAACCGAACCCAGGTCACTGGAGCTGTGAGGCTGTGGCACTCCCCAGAACCGAACCCGGGACACTGGAGCTGTGAGACTGTGGCAGTAAACAGAACCGAACCCAGGTCACTGAAGCTGTGAGACTGTGGCAGTAAACAGAACCGAACCCGGGACACTGGAGCTGTGAGGCTGTGGCAGTAAACAGAACTGAACCCAGGTCACTGGAGCTGTGAGACTGTGGCAGTAAACAGAACCGAACCCAGGTCACTGGAGCTGTGAGACTGTGGCAGTAAACAGAACCGAACCCGGGACACTGGAGCTGTGAGACTGTGGCAGTAAACAGAACTGAACCCGGGTCACTGGAGCTGTGAGGCTGTGGCAGTAAACAGAACTGAACCCGGATCACTGGAGCTGTGAGACTGTGGCAGTAAACAGAACCGAACCCAGGTCACTGGAGCTGTGAGACTGTGGCAGTAAACAGAACCGAACCCGGGACACTGGAGCTGTGAGACTGTGGCAGTAAACAGAAAGGAACCCAGGTCACTGGAGCTGTGAGACTGTGGCAGAAAACAGAACCGAAGCCAGGTCACTGAAGCTGTGAGACTGTGGCAGTAAACAGAACCGAACCCGGGACACTGGAGCTGTGAGACTGTGGCAGTAAACAGAACCGAACCCGGGTCACTGGAGCTGTGAGACTGTGGCAGTAAACAGAACCGAACCCGGGACACTGGAGCTGTGAGACTGTGGCAGTAAACAGAACTGAACCCGGGACACTGGAGCTGTGAGACTGTGGCAGTAAACAGAACCGAACCCAGGACACTGGAGCTGTGAGACTGTGGCAGTAAACAGAACCGAACCCGGGACACTGGAGCTGTGAGACTGTGGCAGTACGCAGAACCGAACCCGGGTCACTGGAGCTGTGAGACTGTGGCAGTAAACAGAACCGAACCCGGGTCACTGGAGCTGTGAGACTGTGGCAGTAAACAGAACCGAACCCAGGACACTGGAGCTGTGAGGCTGTGGCAGTAAACAGAACCGAACCCGTTCACTGGAGCTGTGAGACTGTGGCAGTAAACAGAACCGAACCCAGGTCACTGGAGCTGTGAGACTGTGGCAGTAAACAGAACCGAACCCAGGACACTGGAGCTGTGAGGCTGTGGCAGTAAACAGAACCGAACCCAGGACACTGGAGCTGTGAGACTGTGGCAGTAAACAGAACCGAACCCGGGTCACTGAAGCTGTGAGACTGTGGCAAAAAACGGAACCGAACCCAGGACACTGGAGCTGTGAGGCTGTGGCTGTCCCCAGAACCGAACCCAGGTCACTGAAGCTGTGAGACTGTGGCAGTAAACAGAACCGAACCCAGGTCACTGGAGCTGTGAGGCTGTGGCACTCCCCAGAACCGAACCCGGGACACTGGAGCTGTGAGACTGTGGCAGTAAACAGAACCGAACCCAGGTCACTGAAGCTGTGAGACTGTGGCAGTAAACAGAACCGAACCCGGAACACTGGAGCTGTGAGACTGTGGCAGTAAACAGAACTGAACCCGGGTCACTGGAGCTGTGAGACTGTGGCAGTAAACAGAACCGAACCCAGGTCACTGGAGCTGTGAGACTGTGGCAGTAAACAGAACCGAACCCAGGTCACTGGAGCTGTGAGACTGTGGCAGTAAACAGAACCGAACCCAGGTCACGGGAGCTGTGAGACTGTGGCAGTAAACAGAACCGAACCCAGGTCACTGGAGCTGTGAGACTGTGGCAGTAAACAGAACCGAACCCAGGTCACTGGAGCTGTGAGACTGTGGCAGTAAACAGAACCGAACCCAGGTCACTGGAGCTGTGAGACTGTGGCAGTAAACAGAACCGAACCCGGGACACTGGAGCTGTGAGACTGTGGCAGTAAACAGAACCGAACCCATGTCACTGGAGCTGTGAGGCTGTGGCAGTAAACAGAACTGAACCCAGGTCACTGAAGCTGTGAGACTGTGGCAGTAAACAGAACCGAACCCAGGTCAGTGGAGCTGTGAGACTGTGACAGTAAACAGAACCGAACCCGGGACACTGGAGCTGTGAGACTGTGGCAGTAAACAGAACTGAACCCAGGTCACTGAAGCTGTGAGACTGTGGCTGTAAACAGAACCGAACCCGGGTCACTGGAGCTGTGAGACTGTGGCAGTAAACAGAACTGAACCCGGGTCACTGGAGCTGTGAGACTGTGGCAGTAAACAGAACCGAACCCAGGTCACTGGAGCTGTGCGACTGTGGCAGTACGCAGAACAGAACCCGGGTCACTGGAGCTGTGAGACTGTGACAGTGAACAGAACTGAACCCGGGTCACTGGAGCTGTGAGACTGTGGCAGTAAACAGAACCGAACCCAGGTCACTGGAGCTGTGCGACTGTGGCAGTACGCAGAACTGAACCCGGGTCACTGGAGCTGTGAGGCTGTGGCAGTAAACAGAACCGAACCCGGGACACTGGAGCTGTGAGGCTGTGGCAGTAAACAGAACTGAACCCGGGTCACTGGAGCTGTGAGACTGTGGCAGTAAACAGAACCGAACCCAGGTCACTGGAGCTGTGCGACTGTGGCAGTAAACAGAACCGAACCCGGGTCACTGGAGCTGTGAGACTGTGGCAGTACGCAGAACCGAACCCGGGTCACTGGAGCTGTGAGACTGTGGCAGTAAACAGAACCGAACCCGGGTCACTGGAGCTGTGAGACTGTGGCAGTAAACAGAACCGAACCCAGGACACTGGAGCTGTGAGGCTGTGGCAGTAAACAGAACCGAACCCGGTCACTGGAGCTGTGAGCCTGTGGCAGTAAACAGAACCGAACCTGGGTCACTGGAGCTGTGAGACTGTGGCAGTAAAGAGATCCGAACCCGGGACACTGGAGCTGTGAGACTGTGGCAGTAAACAGAACCGAACCCGGGTCACTGGAGCTGTGAGACTGTGGCAGTAAACAGAACCGAACCCATGTCACTGGAGCTGTGAGGCTGTGGCAGTAAACAGAACTGAACCCGGGTCACTGGAGCTGTGAGACTGTGGCAGTAAACAGAACCGAACCCGGGTCACTGGAGCTGTGAGACTGTGGCAGTAAACAGAACTGAACCCAGGACACTGGAGCTGTGAGGCTGTGGCAGTAAACAGAACCGAACCCGGTCACTGGAGCTGTGAGACTGTGGCAGTAAACAGAACCGAACCCAGGTCACTGGAGCTGTGAGACTGTGGCAGTAAACAGAACCGAACCCAGGACACTGGAGCTGTGAGGCTGTGGCAGTAAACAGAACCGAACCCAGGACACTGGAGCTGTGAGGCTGTGGCAGTAAACAGAACCGAACCCGGGTCACTGAAGCTGTGAGACTGTGGCAAAAAACGGAACCGAACCCAGGTCACTGAAGCTGTGAGACTGTGGCAGTAAACAGAACCGAACCCGGGACACTGGAGCTGTGAGACTGTGGCAGTAAACAGAACCGAACCCGGGTCACTGGAGCTGTGAGACTGTGGCAGTAAACAGAACCGAACCCGGGACACTGGAGCTGTGAGACTGTGGCAGTAAACAGAACCGAACCCAGGTCACTGGAGCTGTGAGGCTGTGGCACTCCCCAGAACCGAACCCGGGACACTGGAGCTGTGAGACTGTGGCAGTAAACAGAACCGAACCCAGGTCACTGAAGCTGTGAGACTGTGGCAGTAAACAGAACCGAACCCGGGACACTGGAGCTGTGAGGCTGTGGCAGTAAACAGAACTGAACCCAGGTCACTGGAGCTGTGAGACTGTGGCAGTAAACAGAACCGAACCCAGGTCACTGGAGCTGTGAGACTGTGGCAGTAAACAGAACCGAACCCGGGACACTGGAGCTGTGAGACTGTGGCAGTAAACAGAACTGAACCCGGGTCACTGGAGCTGTGAGGCTGTGGCAGTAAACAGAACTGAACCCGGATCACTGGAGCTGTGAGACTGTGGCAGTAAACAGAACCGAACCCAGGTCACTGGAGCTGTGAGACTGTGGCAGTAAACAGAACCGAACCCGGGACACTGGAGCTGTGAGACTGTGGCAGTAAACAGAAAGGAACCCAGGTCACTGGAGCTGTGAGACTGTGGCAGAAAACAGAACCGAACCCAGGTCACTGAAGCTGTGAGACTGTGGCAGTAAACAGAACCGAACCCGGGACACTGGAGCTGTGAGACTGTGGCAGTAAACAGAACCGAACCCGGGTCACTGGAGCTGTGAGACTGTGGCAGTAAACAGAACCGAACCCGGGACACTGGAGCTGTGAGACTGTGGCAGTAAACAGAACTGAACCCGGGACACTGGAGCTGTGAGACTGTGGCAGTAAACAGAACCGAACCCAGGACACTGGAGCTGTGAGACTGTGGCAGTAAACAGAACCGAACCCGGGACACTGGAGCTGTGAGACTGTGGCAGTACGCAGAACCGAACCCGGGTCACTGGAGCTGTGAGACTGTGGCAGTAAACAGAACCGAACCCGGGTCACTGGAGCTGTGAGACTGTGGCAGTAAACAGAACCGAACCCAGGACACTGGAGCTGTGAGGCTGTGGCAGTAAACAGAACCGAACCCGTTCACTGGAGCTGTGAGACTGTGGCAGTAAACAGAACCGAACCCAGGTCACTGGAGCTGTGAGACTGTGGCAGTAAACAGAACCGAACCCAGGACACTGGAGCTGTGAGGCTGTGGCAGTAAACAGAACCGAACCCAGGACACTGGAGCTGTGAGACTGTGGCAGTAAACAGAACCGAACCCGGGTCACTGAAGCTGTGAGACTGTGGCAAAAAACGGAACCGAACCCAGGACACTGGAGCTGTGAGGCTGTGGCTGTCCCCAGAACCGAACCCAGGTCACTGAAGCTGTGAGACTGTGGCAGTAAACAGAACCGAACCCAGGTCACTGGAGCTGTGAGGCTGTGGCACTCCCCAGAACCGAACCCGGGACACTGGAGCTGTGAGACTGTGGCAGTAAACAGAACCGAACCCAGGTCACTGAAGCTGTGAGACTGTGGCAGTAAACAGAACCGAACCCGGAACACTGGAGCTGTGAGACTGTGGCAGTAAACAGAACTGAACCCGGGTCACTGGAGCTGTGAGACTGTGGCAGTAAACAGAACCGAACCCAGGTCACTGGAGCTGTGAGACTGTGGCAGTAAACAGAACCGAACCCAGGTCACTGGAGCTGTGAGACTGTGGCAGTAAACAGAACCGAACCCAGGTCACGGGAGCTGTGAGACTGTGGCAGTAAACAGAACCGAACCCAGGTCACTGGAGCTGTGAGACTGTGGCAGTAAACAGAACCGAACCCAGGTCACTGGAGCTGTGAGACTGTGGCAGTAAACAGAACCGAACCCAGGTCACTGGAGCTGTGAGACTGTGGCAGTAAACAGAACCGAACCCGGGACACTGGAGCTGTGAGACTGTGGCAGTAAACAGAACCGAACCCATGTCACTGGAGCTGTGAGGCTGTGGCAGTAAACAGAACTGAACCCAGGTCACTGAAGCTGTGAGACTGTGGCAGTAAACAGAACCGAACCCAGGTCAGTGGAGCTGTGAGACTGTGACAGTAAACAGAACCGAACCCGGGACACTGGAGCTGTGAGACTGTGGCAGTAAACAGAACTGAACCCAGGTCACTGAAGCTGTGAGACTGTGGCTGTAAACAGAACCGAACCCGGGTCACTGGAGCTGTGAGACTGTGGCAGTAAACAGAACTGAACCCGGGTCACTGGAGCTGTGAGACTGTGGCAGTAAACAGAACCGAACCCAGGTCACTGGAGCTGTGCGACTGTGGCAGTACGCAGAACAGAACCCGGGTCACTGGAGCTGTGAGACTGTGACAGTGAACAGAACTGAACCCGGGTCACTGGAGCTGTGAGACTGTGGCAGTAAACAGAACCGAACCCAGGTCACTGGAGCTGTGCGACTGTGGCAGTACGCAGAACTGAACCCGGGTCACTGGAGCTGTGAGGCTGTGGCAGTAAACAGAACCGAACCCGGGACACTGGAGCTGTGAGGCTGTGGCAGTAAACAGAACTGAACCCGGGTCACTGGAGCTGTGAGACTGTGGCAGTAAACAGAACCGAACCCAGGTCACTGGAGCTGTGCGACTGTGGCAGTAAACAGAACCGAATCCGGGTCACTGGAGCTGTGAGACTGTGGCAGTACGCAGAACCGAACCCGGGTCACTGGAGCTGTGAGACTGTGGCAGTAAACAGAACCGAACCCGGGTCACTGGAGCTGTGAGACTGTGGCAGTAAACAGAACCGAACCCAGGACACTGGAGCTGTGAGGCTGTGGCAGTAAACAGAACCGAACCCGGTCACTGGAGCTGTGAGACTGTGGCAGTAAACAGAACCGAACCTGGGTCACTGGAGCTGTGAGACTGTGGCAGTAAAGAGATCCGAACCCGGGACACTGGAGCTGTGAGACTGTGGCAGTAAACAGAACCGAACCCGGGTCACTGGAGCTGTGAGACTGTGGCAGTAAACAGAACCGAACCCATGTCACTGGAGCTGTGAGGCTGTGGCAGTAAACAGAACTGAACCCGGGTCACTGGAGCTGTGAGACTGTGGCAGTAAACAGAACCGAACCCAGGTCACTGGAGCTGTGCGACTGTGGCAGTAAACAGAACCGAACCCGGGTCACTGGAGCTGTGAGACTGTGGCATTACGCAGAACCGAACCCGGGTCACTGGAGCTGTGAGACTGTGGCAGTAAACAGAACCGAACCCGGGTCACTGGAGCTGTGAGACTGTGGCAGTAAACAGAACCGAACCCAGGACACTGGAGCTGTGAGGCTGTGGCAGTAAACAGAACCGAACCCGGTCACTGGAGCTGTGAGACTGTGGCAGTAAACAGAACCGAACCCGGGTCACTGGAGCTGTGAGACTGTGGCAGTAAACAGAACCGAACCCGGGACACTGGAGCTGTGAGACTGTGGCAGTAAACAGAACCGAACCCGGGTCACTGGAGCTGTGAGACTGTGGCAGTAAACAGAACCGAACCCATGTCACTGGAGCTGTGAGACTGTGGCAGTAAACAGAACCGAACCCAGGTCACTGGAGCTGTGAGACTGTGGCAGTAAACAGAACTGAACCCAGGTCACTGGAGCTGTGAGACTGTGGCAGTAAACAGAACCGAACCCAGGTCACTGGAGCTGTGAGACTGTGGCAGTAAACAGAACCGAACCCGGGTCACTGGAGCTGTGAGACTGTGGCAGTACGCAGAACCGAACCCGGGTCACTGGACCTGTGAGACTGTGGCAGTAAACAGAACCGAACCCGGGTCACTGGAGCTGTGAGACTGTGGCAGTAAACAGAACCGAACCCGGAACACTGGAGCTGTGAGGCTGTGGCAGTAAACAGAACCGAACCCGGTCACTGGAGCTGTGAGACTGTGGCAGTAAACAGAACCGAACCCAGGTCACTGGAGCTGTGAGACTGTGGCAGTAAACAGAACCGAACCCAGGTCACTGGAGCTGTGAGACTGTGGCAGTAAACAGAACCGAACCCGGGACACTGGAGCTGTGAGACTGTGGCAGTAAACAGATCTGAACCCGGGTCACTGGAGCTGTGAGACTGTGGCAGTAAACAGAACCGAACCCAGGTCACTGGAGCTGTGAGACTGTGGCAGTAAACAGAACCGAACCCAGGTCACTGGAGCTGTGAGACTGTGGCAGTAAACAGAACCGAACCCAGGTCACTGGAGCTGTGACACTGTGGCAGTAAACAGAACCGAACCCGGGACACTGGAGCTGTGAGACTGTGGCAGTAAACAGAACCGAACCCGGGTCACTGGAGCTGTGAGACTGTGGCAGTAAACAGAACTGAACCCGGGACACTGGAGCTGTGAGACTGTGGCAGTAAACAGAACCGAACCCGGGACACTGGAGCTGTGAGACTGTGGCAGTCCCCAGAACCGAACCCAGGACACTGGAGCTGTGAGACTGTGGCAGTAAACAGAACCGAACCCGGGACACTGGAGCTGTGAGACTGTGGCAGTAAACAGAACCGAACCCGGAACACTGGAGCTGTGAGGCTGTGGCAGTAAACAGAACCGAACCCGGTTCACTGGAGCTGTGAGACTGTGGCAGTAAACAGAACCGAACCCGGGTCACTGGAGCTGTGAGACTGTGGCAGTAAACAGAACCGAACCCAGGACACTGGAGCTGTGAGACTGTGGCAGTAAACAGAACTGAACCCGGGTCACTGGAGCTGTGAGACTGTGGCAGTAAACAGAACCGAACCCAGGACACTGGAGCTGTGAGACTGTGGCAGTAAACAGAACCGAACCCGAGTCACTGGAGCTGTGAGGCTGTGGCAGTAAACAGAACCGAACCCAGGTCACTGGAGCTGTGAGACTGTGGCAGTAAACAGAACCGAACCCAGGTCACTGGAGCTGTGAGACTGTGGCAGTAAACAGAACCGAACCCAGGACACTGGAGCTGTGAGGCTGTGGCAGTAAACAGAACCGAACCCAGGACACTGGAGCTGTGAGGCTGTGGCAGTAAACAGAACCGAACCCGGGTCACTGAAGCTGTGAGACTGTGGCAAAAAACGGAACCGAACCCAGGACACTGGAGCTGTGAGGCTGTGGCTGTCCCCAGAACCGAACCCAGGTCACTGAAGCTGTGAGACTGTGGCAGTAAACAGAACCGAACCCAGGTCACTGGAGCTGTGAGGCTGTGGCACTCCCCAGAACCGAACCCGGGACACTGGAGCTGTGAGACTGTGGCAGTAAACAGAACCGAACCCAGGTCACTGAAGCTGTGAGACTGTGGCAGTAAACAGAACCGAACCCGGAACACTGGAGCTGTGAGACTGTGGCAGTAAACAGAACTGAACCCGGGTCACTGGAGCTGTGAGACTGTGGCACTAAAGAGAACCGAACCCGGGACACTGGAGCTGTGAGACTGTGGCAGTAAACAGAACCGAACCCAGGTCACTGGAGCTGTGAGACTGTGGCAGTAAACAGAACCGAACCCAGGTCACTGGAGCTGTGAGACTGTGGCAGTAAACAGAACCGAACCCAGGTCACGGGAGCTGTGAGACTGTGGCAGTAAACAGAACCGAACCCAGGTCACTGGAGCTGTGAGACTGTGGCAGTAAACAGAACCGAACCCAGGTCACTGGAGCTGTGAGACTGTGGCAGTAAACAGAACCGAACCCATGTCACTGGAGCTGTGAGGCTGTGGCAGTAAACAGAACTGAACCCAGGTCACTGAAGCTGTGAGACTGTGGCAGTAAACAGAACTGAACCCAGGTCACTGAAGCTGTGAGACTGTGGCTGTAAACAGAACCGAACCCGGGTCACTGGAGCTGTGAGACTGTGGCAGTAAACAGAACTGAACCCGGGTCACTGGAGCTGTGAGACTGTGGCAGTAAACAGAACCGAACCCAGGTCACTGGAGCTGTGCGACTGTGGCAGTACGCAGAACAGAACCCGGGTCACTGGAGCTGTGAGACTGTGACAGTAAACAGAACCGAACCCGGGACACTGGAGCTGTGAGGCTGTGGCAGTAAACAGAACTGAACCCGGGTCACTGGAGCTGTGAGACTGTGGCAGTAAACAGAACCGAACCCAGGTCACTGGAGCTGTGCGACTGTGGCAGTAAACAGAACCGAACCCGGGTCACTGGAGCTGTGAGACTGTGGCAGTACGCAGAACCGAACCCGGGTCACTGGAGCTGTGAGACTGTGGCAGTAAACAGAACAGAACCCGGGTCACTGGAGCTGTGAGACTGTGGCAGTAAACAGAACCGAACCCGGTCACTGGAGCTGTGAGACTGTGGCAGTAAACAGAACCGAACCCGGAACACTGGAGCTGTGAGACTGTGGCAGTAAACAGAACCGAACCCGGGACACTGGAGCTGTGAGACTGTGGCAGTAAACAGAACCGAACCCGGTCACTGGAGCTGTGAGACTGTGGCAGTAAACAGAACCGAACCCGGTCACTGGAGCTGTGAGACTGTGGCAGTAAACAGAACCGAACCCAGGTCACTGGAGCTGTGAGACTGTGGCAGTAAACAGAACCGAACCCGGAACACTGGAGCTGTGAGACTGTGGCAGTAAACAGAACTGAACCCGGGTCACTGGAGCTGTGAGACTGTTGCAGTAAACAGAACCGGACCCAGGTCACTGGAGCTGTGAGACTGTGGCAGTAAACAGAACCGAACCCGGGACACTGGAGCTGTGAGACTGTGGCAGTAAACAGAACCGAACCCAGGTCACTGGAGCTGTGAGACTGTGGCAGTAAACAGAACTGAACCCAGGTCACTGGAGCTGTGAGGCTGTGGCAGTAAACAGAACTGAACCCAGGTCACTGGAGCTGTGAGGCTGTGGCAGTAAACAGAACCGAACCCAGGTCACTGGAGCTGTGAGACTGTGGAAGTAAACAGAACCGAACCCAGGTCACTGGAGCTGTGAGACTGTGGCAGTAAACAGAACCGAACCCGGGACACTGGAGCTGTGAGACTGTGGCAGTAAACAGAACTGAACCCGGGTCACTGGAGCTGTGACACTGTGGCAGTAAACAGAACCGAACCCGGGACACTGGAGCTGTGAGACTGTGGCAGTAAACAGAACCGAACCCGGGTCACTGGAGCTGTGAGGCTGTGGCAGTAAACAGAACTGAACCCGGGTCACTGGAGCTGTGAGACTGTGGCAGTAAACAGAACCGAACCCAGGTCACTGGAGCTGTGAGGCTGTGGCAGTAAACAGAACCGAACCCGGGACACTGGAGCTGTGAGACTGTGGCAGTAAACAGAACCGAACCCAGGTCACTGGAGCTGTGAGACTGTGGCAGAAAACAGAACCGAACCCAGGTCACTGAAGCTGTGAGACTGTGGCAGTAAACAGAACCGAACCCGGGACACTGGAGCTGTGAGACTGTGGCAGTAAACAGAACCGAACCCGGGACACTGGAGCTGTGAGACTGTGGCAGTCCCCAGAACCGAACCCAGGACACTGGAGCTGTGAGACTGTGGCAGTAAACAGAACCGAACCCGGGACACTGGAGCTGTGAGACTGTGGCAGTACGCAGAACCGAACCCGGGTCACTGGAGCTGTGAGACTGTGGCAGTAAACAGAACCGAACCCGGGTCACTGGAGCTGTGAGACTGTGGCAGTAAACAGAACCGAACCCAGGACACTGGAGCTGTGAGACTGTGGCAGTAAACAGAACCGAACCCGGTCACTGGAGCTGTGAGACTGTGGCAGTAAACAGAACCGAACCCAGGTCACTGGAGCTGTGAGACTGTGGCAGTAAACAGAACCGAACCCAGGACAATGGAGCTGTGAGGCTGTGGCAGTAAACAGAACCGAACCCAGGACACTGGAGCTGTGAGGCTGTGGCAGTAAACAGAACCGAACCCGGGTCACTGAAGCTGTGAGACTGTGGCAAAAAACGGAACCGAACCCAGGACACTGGAGCTGTGAGGCTGTGGCTGTCCCCAGAACCGAACCCAGGTCACTGAAGCTGTGAGACTGTGGCAGTAAACAGAACCGAACCCAGGTCACTGGAGCTGTGAGGCTGTGGCAGTAAACAGAACCGAACCCGGGTCACTGGAGCTGTGAGACTGTGGCAGTAAACAGAACCGAACCCGGGTCACTGGAGCTGTGAGACTGTGGCAGTAAACAGAACCGAACCCGGGTCACTGGAGCTGTGAGACTGGGGCAGTCCCCAGAACCGAACCCGGGACACTGGAGCTGTGAGACTGTGGCAGTAAACAGAACCGAACCCAGGTCACTGAAGCTGTGAGACTGTGGCAGTAAACAGAACCGAACCCGGGACACTGGAGCTGTGAGGCTGTGGCAGTAAACAGAACTGAACCCAGGTCACTGGAGCTGTGAGACTGTGGCAGTAAACAGAACCGAACCCAGGTCACTGGAGCTGTGAGACTGTGGCAGTAAACAGAACCGAACCCGGGACACTGGAGCTGTGAGACTGTGGCAGTAAACAGAACTGAACCCGGGTCACTGGAGCTGTGAGGCTGTGGCAGTAAACAGAACTGAACCCGGGTCACTGGAGCTGTGAGACTGTGGCAGTAAACAGAACCAAACCCAGGTCACTGGAGCTGTGAGACTGTGGCAGTAAACAGAACCGAACCCGGGACACTGGAGCTGTGAGACTGTGGCAGTAAACAGAACCGAACCCAGGTCACTGGAGCTGTGAGACTGTGGCAGAAAACAGAACCGAACCCAGGTCACTGAAGCTGTGAGACTGTGGCAGTAAACAGAACCGAACCCGGGTCACTGGAGCTGTGAGACTGTGGCAGTAAACAGAACCGAACCCGGGACACTGGAGCTGTGAGACTGTGGCAGTAAACAGAACCGAACCGGGGACACTGGAGCTGTGAGACTGTGGCAGTCCCCAGAACCGAACCCAGGACACTGGAGCTGTGAGACTGTGGCAGTAAACAGAACCGAACCCGGGACACTGGAGCTGTGAGACTGTGGCAGTACGCAGAACCGAACCCGGGTCACTGGAGCTGTGAGACTGTGGCAGTAAACAGAACCGAACCCGGGTCACTGGAGCTGTGAGACTGTGGCAGTAAACAGAACCGAACCCAGGACACTGGAGCTGTGAGGCTGTGGCAGTAAACAGAACCGAACCCGGGTCACTGGAGCTGTGAGGCTGTGGCAGTAAACAGAACCGAACCCGGGACACTGGAGCTGTGAGACTGTGGCAGTAAACAGAACCGAACCCGGTCACTGGAGCTGTGAGACTGTGGCAGTAAACAGAACCGAACCCAGGTCACTGGAGCTGTGAGACTGTGGCAGTAAACAGAACCGAACCCAGGACACTGGAGCTGTGAGGCTGTGGCAGTAAACAGAACCGAACCCAGGACACTGGAGCTGTGAGGCTGTGGCAGTAAACAGAACCGAACCCGGGTCACTGAAGCTGTGAGACTGTGGCAAAAAACGGAACCGAACCCAGGACACTGGAGCTGTGAGGCTGTGGCTGTCCCCAGAACCGAACCCAGGTCACTGAAGCTGTGAGACTGTGGCAGTAAACAGAACCGAACCCAGGTCACTGGAGCTGTGAGGCTGTGGCACTCCCCAGAACCGAACCCGGGACACTGGAGCTGTGAGACTGTGGCAGTAAACAGAACCGAACCCAGGTCACTGAAGCTGTGAGACTGTGGCAGTAAACAGAACCGAACCCGGAACACTGGAGCTGTGAGACTGTGGCAGTAAACAGAACTGAACCCGGGACACTGGAGCTGTGAGACTGTGGCAGTAAACAGAACCGAACCCAGGTCACTGGAGCTGTGAGACTGTGGCAGTAAACAGAACCGAACCCGGGACACTGGAGCTGTGAGACTGTGGCAGTAAACAGAACCGAACCCGGGACACTGGAGCTGTGAGACTGTGGCAGTAAACAGAACTGAACCCGGGTCACTGGAGCTGTGAGACTGTGGCAGTAAACAGAACCGAACCCAGGTCACTGGAGCTGTGAGACTGTGGCAGTAAACAGAACCGAACCCAGGTCACGGGAGCTGTGAGACTTTGGCAGTAAACAGAACCGAACCCAGGTCACTGGAGCTGTGAGACTGTGGCAGTAAACAGAACCGAACCCAGGTCACTGGAGCTGTGAGACTGTGGCAGTAAACAGAACCGAACCCAGGTCACTGGAGCTGTGAGACTGTGGCAGTAAACAGAACCGAACCCGGGACACTGGAGCTGTGAGACTGTGGCAGTAAACAGAACCGAACCCGGGTCACTGGAGCTGTGAGACTGTGGCAGTAAACAGAACCGAACCCGGGACACTGGAGCTGTGAGGCTGTGGCAGTAAACAGAACTGAACCCAGGTCACTGAAGCTGTGAGACTGTGGCAGTAAACAGAACTGAACCCAGGTCACTGAAGCTGTGAGACTGTGGCTGTAAACAGAAACGAACCCGGGTCACTGGAGCTGTGAGACTGTGGCAGTAAACAGAACCGAACCCAGGTCACTGGAGCTGTGAGACTGTGGCAGTAAACAGAACCAAACCCGGGACACTGGAGCTGTGAGACTGTGGCAGTAAACAGAACTGAACCCGGGTCACTGGAGCTGTGAGGCTGTGGCAGTAAACAGAACTGAACCCGGGTCACTGGAGCTGTGAGACTGTGGCAGTAAACAGAACCGAACCCAGGTCACTGGAGCTGTGAGACTGTGGCAGTAAACAGAACCGAACCCGGGACACTGGAGCTGTGAGACTGTGGCAGTAAACAGAACCGAACCCAGGTCACTGGAGCTGTGAGACTGTGGCAGAAAACAGAACCGAACCCAGGTCACTGAAGCTGTGAGACTGTGGCAGTAAACAGAACCGAACCCGGGTCACTGGAGCTGTGAGACTGTGGCAGTAAACAGAACCGAACCCGGGACACTGGAGCTGTGAGACTGTGGCAGTAAACAGAACCGAACCGGGGACACTGGAGCTGTGAGACTGTGGCAGTCCCCAGAACCGAACCCAGGACACTGGAGCTGTGAGACTGTGGCAGTAAACAGAACCGAACCCGGGACACTGGAGCTGTGAGACTGTGGCAGTACGCAGAACCGAACCCGGGTCACTGGAGCTGTGAGACTGTGGCAGTAAACAGAACCGAACCCGGGTCACTGGAGCTGTGAGACTGTGGCAGTAAACAGAACCGAACCCAGGACACTGGAGCTGTGAGGCTGTGGCAGTAAACAGAACCGAACCCGGGTCACTGGAGCTGTGAGGCTGTGGCAGTAAACAGAACCGAACCCGGGACACTGGAGCTGTGAGACTGTGGCAGTAAACAGAACCGAACCCGGTCACTGGAGCTGTGAGACTGTGGCAGTAAACAGAACCGAACCCAGGTCACTGGAGCTGTGAGACTGTGGCAGTAAACAGAACCGAACCCAGGACACTGGAGCTGTGAGGCTGTGGCAGTAAACAGAACCGAACCCAGGACACTGGAGCTGTGAGGCTGTGGCAGTAAACAGAACCGAACCCGGGTCACTGAAGCTGTGAGACTGTGGCAGTAAACAGAACCGAACCCAGGTCACTGGAGCTGTGAGACTGTGGCAGTAAACAGAACCGAACCCGGGACACTGGAGCTGTGAGACTGTGGCAAAAAACGGAACCGAACCCAGGACACTGGAGCTGTGAGGCTGTGGCTGTCCCCAGAACCGAACCCAGGTCACTGAAGCTGTGAGACTGTGGCAGTAAACAGAACCGAACCCAGGTCACTGGAGCTGTGAGGCTGTGGCACTCCCCAGAACCGAACCCGGGACACTGGAGCTGTGAGACTGTGGCAGTAAACAGAACCGAACCCGGGTCACTGGAGCTGTGAGACTGTGGCAGTAAACAGAACCGAACCCGGAACACTGGAGCTGTGAGACTGTGGCAGTAAACAGAACTGAACCCGGGACACTGGAGCTGTGAGACTGTGGCAGTAAACAGAACCGAACCCAGGTCACTGGAGCTGTGAGACTGTGGCAGTAAACAGAACCGAACCCGGGACACTGGAGCTGTGAGAGTGTGGCAGTAAACAGAACCGAACCCGGGACACTGGAGCTGTGAGACTGTGGCAGTAAACAGAACTGAACCCGGGTCACTGGAGCTGTGAGACTGTGGCAGTAAACAGAACCGAACCCAGGTCACTGGAGCTGTGAGACTGTGGCAGTAAACAGAACCGAACCCAGGTCACTGGAGCTGTGAGACTGTGGCAGTAAACAGAACCGAACCCAGGTCACGGGAGCTGTGAGACTTTGGCAGTAAACAGAACCGAACCCAGGTCACTGGAGCTGTGAGACTGTGGCAGTAAACAGAACCGAACCCAGGTCACTGGAGCTGTGAGACTGTGGCAGTAAACAGAACCGAACCCAGGTCACTGGAGCTGTGAGACTGTGGCAGTAAACAGAACCGAACCCGGGACACTGGAGCTGTGAGACTGTGGCAGTAAACAGAACCGAACCCGGGTCACTGGAGCTGTGAGACTGTGGCAGTAAACAGAACCGAACCCATGTCACTGGAGCTGTGAGGCTGTGGCAGTAAACAGAACTGAACCCAGGTCACTGAAGCTGTGAGACTGTGGCAGTAAACAGAACTGAACCCAGGTCACTGAAGCTGTGAGACTGTGGCTGTAAACAGAACCGAACCCGGGTCACTGGAGCTGTGAGACTGTGGCAGTAAACAGAACTGAACCCGGGTCACTGGAGCTGTGAGACTGTGGCAGTAAACAGAACCGAACCCAGGTCACTGGAGCTGTGCGACTGTGGCAGTACGCAGAACAGAACCCGGGTCACTGGAGCTGTGAGACTGTGACAGTAAACAGAACCGAACCCGGGACACTGGAGCTGTGAGACTGTGGCAGTAAACAGAACTGAACCCGGGTCACTGGAGCTGTGAGACTGTGGCAGTAAACAGAACCGAACCCAGGTCACTGGAGCTGTGCGACTGTGGCAGTAAACAGAACCGAACCCGGGTCACTGGAGCTGTGAGACTGTGGCAGTACGCAGAACCGAACCCGGGTCACTGGAGCTGTGAGACTGTGGCAGTAAACAGAACCGAACCCGGGTCACTGGAGCTGTGAGACTGTGGCAGTAAACAGAACCGAACCCAGGACACTGGAGCTGTGAGGCTGTGGCAGTAAACAGAACAGAACCCGGTCACTGGAGCTGTGAGACTGTGGCAGTAAACAGAACCGAACCCGGGTCACTGGAGCTGTGAGACTGTGGCAGTAAACAGAACCGAACCCGGGACACTGGAGCTGTGAGACTGTGGCAGTACGCAGAACCGAACCCGGGTCACTGGAGCTGTGAGACTGTGGCAGTAAACAAAACCGAACCCGGGTCACTGGAGCTGTGAGACTGTGGCAGTAAACAGAACCGAACCCAGGACACTGGAGCTGTGAGGCTGTGGCAGTAAACAGAACCGAACCCGGGTCACTGGAGCTGTGAGGCTGTGGCAGTAAACAGAAACGAACCCGGGACACTGGAGCTGTGAGACTGTGGCAGTAAACAGAACCGAACCCAGGTTACTGGAGCTGTGAGACTGTGGCAGTAAACAGAACCGAACCCAGGACACTGGAGCTGTGAGGCTGTGGCAGTAAACAGAACCGAACCCAGGACACTGGAGCTGTGAGGCTGTGGCAGTAAACAGAACCGAACCCGGGTCACTGAAGCTGTGAGACTGTGGCAAAAAACGGAACCGAACCCAGGACACTGGAGCTGTGAGGCTGTGGCTGTCCCCAGAACCGAACCCAGGTCACTGAAGCTGTGAGACTGTGGCAGTAAACAGAACCGAACCCAGGTCACTGGAGCTGTGAGGCTGTGGCAGTAAACAGAACCGAACCCAGGTCACTGGAGCTGTGAGACTGTGGCAGTAAACAGAACCGAACCCGGGACACTGGAGCTGTGAGACTGTGGCAGTAAACAGAACCGAACCCGGGTCACTGGAGCTGTGAGACTGTGGCAGTAAACAGAACCGAACCCATGTCACTGGAGCTGTGAGGCTGTGGCAGTAAACAGAACTGAACCCAGGTCACTGAAGCTGTGAGACTGTGGCAGTAAACAGAACTGAACCCAGGTCACTGAAGCTGTGAGACTGTGGCTGTAAACAGAACCGAACCCGGGTCACTGGAGCTGTGAGACTGTGGCAGTAAACAGAACTGAACCCGGGTCACTGGAGCTGTGAGACTGTGGCAGTAAACAGAACCGAACCCAGGTCACTGGAGCTGTGCGACTGTGGCAGTACGCAGAACAGAACCCGGGTCACTGGAGCTGTGAGACTGTGACAGTAAACAGAACCGAACCCGGGACACTGGAGCTGTGAGACTGTGGCAGTAAACAGAACTGAACCCGGGTCACTGGAGCTGTGAGACTGTGGCAGTAAACAGAACCGAACCCAGGTCACTGGAGCTGTGCGACTGTGGCAGTAAACAGAACCGAACCCGGGTCACTGGAGCTGTGAGACTGTGGCAGTACGCAGAACCGAACCCGGGTCACTGGAGCTGTGAGACTGTGGCAGTAAACAGAACCGAACCCGGGTCACTGGAGCTGTGAGACTGTGGCAGTAAACAGAACCGAACCCAGGACACTGGAGCTGTGAGGCTGTGGCAGTAAACAGAACAGAACCCGGTCACTGGAGCTGTGAGACTGTGGCAGTAAACAGAACCGAACCCGGGTCACTGGAGCTGTGAGACTGTGGCAGTAAACAGAACCGAACCCGGGACACTGGAGCTGTGAGACTGTGGCAGTACGCAGAACCGAACCCGGGTCACTGGAGCTGTGAGACTGTGGCAGTAAACAAAACCGAACCCGGGTCACTGGAGCTGTGAGACTGTGGCAGTAAACAGAACCGAACCCAGGACACTGGAGCTGTGAGGCTGTGGCAGTAAACAGAACCGAACCCGGGTCACTGGAGCTGTGAGGCTGTGGCAGTAAACAGAAACGAACCCGGGACACTGGAGCTGTGAGACTGTGGCAGTAAACAGAACCGAACCCAGGTTACTGGAGCTGTGAGACTGTGGCAGTAAACAGAACCGAACCCAGGACACTGGAGCTGTGAGGCTGTGGCAGTAAACAGAACCGAACCCAGGACACTGGAGCTGTGAGGCTGTGGCAGTAAACAGAACCGAACCCGGGTCACTGAAGCTGTGAGACTGTGGCAAAAAACGGAACCGAACCCAGGACACTGGAGCTGTGAGGCTGTGGCTGTCCCCAGAACCGAACCCAGGTCACTGAAGCTGTGAGACTGTGGCAGTAAACAGAACCGAACCCAGGTCACTGGAGCTGTGAGGCTGTGGCACTCCCCAGAACCGAACCCGGGACACTGGAGCTGTGAGACTGTGGCAGTAAACAGAACCGAACCCAGGTCACTGCAGCTGTGAGACTGTGGCAGTAAACAGAACCGAACCTGGAACACTGGAGCTGTGAGACTGTGGCAGTAAACAGAACCGAACCCGGGACACTGGAGCTGTGAGACTGTGGCAGTAAACAGAACCGAACCCAGGTCACTGGAGCTGTGAGACTGTGGCAGTAAACAGAACCGCACCCGGGACACTGGAGCTGTGAGACTGTGGCAGTAAACAGAACCGAACCCGGGACACTGGAGCTGTGAGACTGTGGCAGTAAACAGAACTGAACCCGGGTCACTGGAGCTGTGAGACTGTGGCAGTAAACAGAACCGAACCCAGGTCACTGGAGCTGTGAGACTGTGGCAGTAAACAGAACCGAACCCAGGTCACTGGAGCTGTGAGACTGTGGCAGTAAACAGAACCGAACCCAGGTCACGGGAGCTGTGAGACTTTGGCAGTAAACAGAACCGAACCCAGGTCACTGGAGCTGTGAGACTGTGGCAGTAAACAGAACCGAACCCAGGTCACTGGAGCTGTGAGACTGTGGCAGTAAACAGAACCGAACCCAGGTCACTGGAGCTGTGAGACTGTGGCAGTAAACAGAACCGAACCCGGGACACTGGAGCTGTGAGACTGTGGCAGTAAACAGAACCGAACCCGGGTCACTGGAGCTGTGAGACTGTGGCAGTAAACAGAACCGAACCCAGGACACTGGAGCTGTGAGACTGTGGCAGTAAACAGAACCGAACCCAGGTCACTGGAGCTGTGAGGCTGTGGCAGTAAACAGAACTGAACCCAGGTCACTGAAGCTGTGAGACTGTGGCAGTAAACAGAACTGAACCCAGGTCACTGAAGCTGTGAGACTGTGGCTGTAAACAGAACCGAACCCGGGTCACTGGAGCTGTGAGACTGTGGCAGTAAACAGAACTGAACCCGGGTCACTGGAGCTGTGAGACTGTGGCAGTAAACAGAACCGAACCCAGGTCACTGGAGCTGTGCGACTGTGGCAGTACGCAGAACAGAACCCGGGTCACTGGAGCTGTGAGACTGTGACAGTAAACAGAACCGAACCCGGGACACTGGAGCTGTGAGGCTGTGGCAGTAAACAGAACTGAACCCGGGTCACTGGAGCTGTGAGACTGTGGCAGTGAACAGAACCGAACCCAGGTCACTGGAGCTGTGAGACTGTGGCAGTAAACAGAACTGAACCCGGGTCACTGGAGCTGTGAGACTGTGGCAGTACGCAGAACCGAACCCGGGTCACTGGAGCTGTGAGACTGTGGCAGTAAACAGAACCGAACCCGGGTCACTGGAGCTGTGAGACTGTGGCAGTAAACAGAACCGAACCCAGGACACTGGAGCTGTGAGGCTGTGGCAGTAAACAGAACCGAACCCGGTCACTGGAGCTGTGAGACTGTGGCAGTAAACAGAACCGAACCCAGGTCACTGGAGCTGTGAGACTGTGGCAGTAAACAGAACCGAACCCAGGACACTGGAGCTGTGAGGCTGTGGCAGTAAACAGAACCGAACCCAGGACACTGGAGCTGTGAGGCTGTGGCAGTAAACAGAACCGAACCAGGGTCACTGAAGCTGTGAGACTGTGGCAAAAAACGGAACCGAACCCAGGACACTGGAGCTGTGAGGCTGTGGCTGACCCCAGAACCGAACCCAGGTCACTGAAGCTGTGAGACTGTGGCAGTAAACAGAACCGAACCCAGGTCACTGGAGCTGTGAGGCTGTGGCACTCCCCAGAACCGAACCCGGGACACTGGAGCTGTGAGACTGTGGCAGTAAACAGAATCGAACCCAGGTCACTGAAGCTGTGAGACTGTGGCAGTGAACAGAACCGAACCCGCAACACTGGAGCTGTGAGACTGTGGCAGTAAACAGAACCGAACCCGGGACACTGGAGCTGTGAGACTGTGGCAGTACGCAGAACCGAACCCGGGTCACTGGAGCTGTGAGACTGTGGCAGTAAACAGAACCGAACCCGGGTCACTGGAGCTGTGAGACTGTGGCAGTAAACAGAACCGAACCCAGGACACTGGAGCTGTGAGGCTGTGGCAGTAAACAGAACCGAACCCGGGTCACTGGAGCTGTGAGGCTGTGGCAGTAAACAGAACCGAACCCGGGACACTGGAGCTGTGAGACTGTGGCAGTAAACAGAACCGAACCCGGTCACTGGAGCTGTGAGACTGTGGCAGTAAACAGAACCGAACCCAGGTCACTGGAGCTGTGAGACTGTGGCAGTAAACAGAACCGAACCCAGGACACTGGAGCTGTGAGGCTGTGGCAGTAAACAGAACCGAACCCAGGACACTGGAGCTGTGAGGCTGTGGCAGTAAACAGAACCGAACCCGGGTCACTGAAGCTGTGAGACTGTGGCAAAAAACGGAACCGAACCCAGGACACTGGAGCTGTGAGGCTGTGGCTGTCCCCAGAACCGAACCCAGGTCACTGAAGCTGTGAGACTGTGGCAGTAAACAGAACCGAACCCAGGTCACTGGAGCTGTGAGGCTGTGGCACTCCCCAGAACCGAACCCGGGTCACTGGAGCTGTGAGACTGTGGCAGTAAACAGAACCGAACCCAGGTCACTGGAGCTGTGAGACTGTGGCAGTAAACAGAACCGAACCCAGGTCACTGGAGCTGTGAGACTGTGGCAGTAAACAGAACCGAACCCAGGTCACTGAAGCTGTGAGACTGTGGCAGTAAACAGAACAGAACCCGGAACACTGGAGCTGTGAGACTGTGGCAGTAAACAGAACTGAACCCGGGACACTGGAGCTGTGAGACTGTGGCAGTAAACAGAACCGAACCCAGGTCACTGGAGCTGTGAGACTGTGGCAGTAAACAGAACCGAACCCGGGACACTGGAGCTGTGAGACTGTGGCAGTAAACAGAACCGAACCCGGGACACTGGAGCTGTGAGACTGTGGCAGTAAACAGAACCGAACCCAGGTCACTGGAGCTGTGAGGCTGTGGCACTCCCCAGAACCGAACCCGGGTCACTGGAGCTGTGAGACTGTGGCAGTAAACAGAACCGAACCCAGGTCACTGGAGCTGTGAGACTGTGGCAGTAAACAGAACCGAACCCAGGTCACTGGAGCTGTGAGACTGTGGCAGTAAACAGAACCGAACCCAGGTCACTGAAGCTGTGAGACTGTGGCAGTAAACAGAACAGAACCCGGAACACTGGAGCTGTGAGACTGTGGCAGTAAACAGAACTGAACCCGGGACACTGGAGCTGTGAGACTGTGGCAGTAAACAGAACCGAACCCAGGTCACTGGAGCTGTGAGACTGTGGCAGTAAACAGAACCGAACCCGGGACACTGGAGCTGTGAGACTGTGGCAGTAAACAGAACCGAACCCGGGACACTGGAGCTGTGAGACTGTGGCAGTAAACAGAACTGAACCCGGGTCACTGGAGCTGTGAGACTGTGGCAGTAAACAGAACCGAACCCAGGTCACTGGAGCTGTGAGACTGTGGCAGTAAACAGAACCGAACCCAGGTCACGGGAGCTGTGAGACTTTGGCAGTAAACAGAACCGAACCCAGGTCACTGGAGCTGTGAGACTGTGGCAGTAAACAGAACCGAACCCAGGTCACTGGAGCTGTGAGACTGTGGCAGTAAACAGAACCGAACCCAGGTCACTGGAGCTGTGAGACTGTGGCAGTAAACAGAACCGAACCCGGGACACTGGAGCTGTGAGACTGTGGCAGTAAACAGAACCGAACCCGGGTCACTGGAGCTGTGAGACTGTGGCAGTAAACAGAACCGAACCCGGGACACTGGAGCTGTGAGGCTGTGGCAGTAAACAGAACTGAACCCAGGTCACTGAAGCTGTGAGACTGTGGCAGTAAACAGAACTGAACCCAGGTCACTGAAGCTGTGAGACTGTGGCTGTAAACAGAAACGAACCCGGGTCACTGGAGCTGTGAGACTGTGGCAGTAAACAGAACCGAACCCAGGTCACTGGAGCTGTGAGACTGTGGCAGTAAACAGAACCAAACCCGGGACACTGGAGCTGTGAGACTGTGGCAGTAAACAGAACTGAACCCGGGTCACTGGAGCTGTGAGGCTGTGGCAGTAAACAGAACTGAACCCGGGTCACTGGAGCTGTGAGGCTGTGGCAGTAAACAGAACCGAACCCAGGTCACTGGAGCTGTGAGACTGTGGCAGTAAACAGAACCGAACCCGGGACACTGGAGCTGTGAGACTGTGGCAGTAAACAGAACCGAACCCAGGTCACTGGAGCTGTGAGACTGTGGCAGAAAACAGAACCGAACCCAGGTCACTGAAGCTGTGAGACTGTGGCAGTAAACAGAACCGAACCCGGGTCACTGGAGCTGTGAGACTGTGGCAGTAAACAGAACCGAACCCGGGACACTGGAGCTGTGAGACTGTGGCAGTAAACAGAACCGAACCGGGGACACTGGAGCTGTGAGACTGTGGCAGTCCCCAGAACCGAACCCAGGACACTGGAGCTGTGAGACTGTGGCAGTAAACAGAACCGAACCCGGGACACTGGAGCTGTGAGACTGTGGCAGTACGCAGAACCGAACCCGGGTCACTGGAGCTGTGAGACTGTGGCAGTAAACAGAACCGAACCCGGGTCACTGGAGCTGTGAGACTGTGGCAGTAAACAGAACCGAACCCAGGACACTGGAGCTGTGAGGCTGTGGCAGTAAACAGAACCGAACCCGGGTCACTGGAGCTGTGAGGCTGTGGCAGTAAACAGAACCGAACCCGGGACACTGGAGCTGTGAGACTGTGGCAGTAAACAGAACCGAACCCGGTCACTGGAGCTGTGAGACTGTGGCAGTAAACAGAACCGAACCCAGGTCACTGGAGCTGTGAGACTGTGGCAGTAAACAGAACCGAACCCAGGACACTGGAGCTGAGAGGCTGTGGCAGTAAACAGAACCGAACCCAGGACACTGGAGCTGTGAGGCTGTGGCAGTAAACAGAACCGAACCCGGGTCACTGAAGCTGTGAGACTGTGGCAAAAAACGGAACCGAACCCAGGACACTGGAGCTGTGAGGCTGTGGCTGTCCCCAGAACCGAACCCAGGTCACTGAAGCTGTGAGACTGTGGCAGTAAACAGAACCGAACCCAGGTCACTGGAGCTGTGAGGCTGTGGCACTCCCCAGAACCGAACCCGGGACACTGGAGCTGTGAGACTGTGGCAGTAAACAGAACCGAACCCAGGTCACTGAAGCTGTGAGAGTGTGGCAGTAAACAGAACCGAACCCGGAACACTGGAGCTGTGAGACTGTGGCAGTAAACAGAACTGAACCCGGGACACTGGAGCTGTGAGACTGTGGCAGTAAACAGAACCGAACCCAGGTCACTGGAGCTGTGAGACTGTGGCAGTAAACAGAACCGAACCCGGGACACTGGAGCTGTGAGAGTGTGGCAGTAAACAGAACCGAACCCGGGACACTGGAGCTGTGAGACTGTGGCAGTAAACAGAACTGAACCCGGGTCACTGGAGCTGTGAGACTGTGGCAGTAAACAGAACCGAACCCAGGTCACTGGAGCTGTGAGACTGTGGCAGTAAACAGAACCGAACCCAGGTCACTGGAGCTGTGAGACTGTGGCAGTAAACAGAACCGAACCCAGGTCACGGGAGCTGTGAGACTTTGGCAGTAAACAGAACCGAACCCAGGTCACTGGAGCTGTGAGACTGTGGCAGTAAACAGAACCGAACCCAGGTCACTGGAGCTGTGAGACTGTGGCAGTAAACAGAACCGAACCCAGGTCACTGGAGCTGTGAGACTGTGGCAGTAAACAGAACCGAACCCGGGACACTGGAGCTGTGAGACTGTGGCAGTAAACAGAACCGAACCCGGGTCACTGGAGCTGTGAGACTGTGGCAGTAAACAGAACCGAACCCATGTCACTGGAGCTGTGAGGCTGTGGCAGTAAACAGAACTGAACCCAGGTCACTGAAGCTGTGAGACTGTGGCAGTAAACAGAACTGAACCCAGGTCACTGAAGCTGTGAGACTGTGGCTGTAAACAGAACCGAACCCGGGTCACTGGAGCTGTGAGACTGTGGCAGTACGCAGAACAGAACCCGGGTCACTGGAGCTGTGAGACTGTGACAGTAAACAGAACCGAACCCGGGAGACTGGAGCTGTGAGGCTGTGGCAGTAAACAGAACTGAACCCGGGTCACTGGAGCTGTGAGACTGTGGCAGTAAACAGAACCGAACCCAGGTCACTGGAGCTGTGCGACTGTGGCAGTAAACAGAACCGAACCCGGGTCACTGGAGCTGTGAGACTGTGGCAGTATGCAGAACCGAACCCGGGTCACTGGAGCTGTGAGACTGTGGCAGTAAACAGAACCGAACCCGGGTCACTGGAGCTGTGAGACTGTGGCAGTAAACAGAACCGAACCCAGGACACTGGAGCTGTGAGGCTGTGGCAGTAAACAGAACAGAACCCGGTCACTGGAGCTGTGAGACTGTGGCAGTAAACAGAACCGAACCCGGGTCACTGGAGCTGTGAGACTGTGGCAGTAAACAGAACCGAACCCGGGACACTGGAGCTGTGAGACTGTGGCAGTACGCAGAACCGAACCCGGGTCACTGGAGCTGTGAGACTGTGGCAGTAAACAGAACCGAACCCGGGTCACTGGAGCTGTGAGACTGTGGCAGTAAACAGAACCGAACCCAGGACACTGGAGCTGTGAGGCTGTGGCAGTAAACAGAACCGAACCCGGGTCACTGGAGCTGTGAGGCTGTGGCAGTAAACAGAACCGAACCCGGGACACTGGAGCTGTGAGACTGTGGCAGTAAACAGAACCGAACCCAGGTTACTGGAGCTGTGAGACTGTGGCAGTAAACAGAACCGAACCCAGGACACTGGAGCTGTGAGGCTGTGGCAGTAAACAGAACCGAACCCAGGACACTGGAGCTGTGAGGCTGTGGCAGTAAACAGAACCGAACCCGGGTCACTGAAGCTGTGAGACTGTGGCAAAAAACGGAACCGAACCCAGGACACTGGAGCTGTGAGGCTGTGGCTGTCCCCAGAACCGAACCCAGGTCACTGAAGCTGTGAGACTGTGGCAGTAAACAGAACCGAACCCAGGTCACTGGAGCTGTGAGGCTGTGGCACTCCCCAGAACCGAACCCGGGACACTGGAGCTGTGAGACTGTGGCAGTAAACAGAACCGAACCCAGGTCACTGAAGCTGTGAGACTGTGGCAGTAAACAGAACCGAACCCGGAACACTGGAGCTGTGAGACTGTGGCAGTAAACAGAACCGAACCCGGGACACTGGAGCTGTGAGACTGTGGCAGTAAACAGAACCGAACCCAGGTCACTGGAGCTGTGAGACTGTGGCAGTAAACAGAACCGAACCCGGGACACTGGAGCTGTGAGACTGTGGCAGTAAACAGAACTGAACCCGGGTCACTGGAGCTGTGAGACTGTGGCAGTAAACAGAACCGAACCCAGGTCACTGGAGCTGTGAGACTGTGGCATTAAACAGAACCGAACCCAGGTCACTGGAGCTGTGAGACTGTGGCAGTAAACAGAACCGAACCCAGGTCACGGGAGCTGTGAGACTTTGGCAGTAAACAGAACCGAACCCAGGTCACTGGAGCTGTGAGACTGTGGCAGTAAACAGAACCGAACCCAGGTCACTGGAGCTGTGAGACTGTGGCAGTAAACAGAACCGAACCCAGGTCACTGGAGCTGTGAGACTGTGGCAGTAAACAGAACCGAACCCGGGACACTGGAGCTGTGAGACTGTGGCAGTAAACAGAACCGAACCCGGGTCACTGGAGCTGTGAGACTGTGGCAGTAAACAGAACCGAACCCAGGACACTGGAGCTGTGAGACTGTGGCAGTAAACAGAACCGAACCCAGGTCACTGGAGCTGTGAGGCTGTGGCAGTAAACAGAACTGAACCCAGGTCACTGAAGCTGTGAGACTGTGGCAGTAAACAGAACTGAACCCAGGTCACTGAAGCTGTGAGACTGTGGCTGTAAACAGAACCGAACCCGGGTCACTGGAGCTGTGAGACTGTGGCAGTAAACAGAACTGAACCCGGGTCACTGGAGCTGTGAGACTGTGGCAGTAAACAGAACCGAACCCAGGTCACTGGAGCTGTGCGACTGTGGCAGTACGCAGAACAGAACCCGGGTCACTGGAGCTGTGAGACTGTGACAGTAAACAGAACCGAACCCGGGACACTGGAGCTGTGAGGCTGTGGCAGTAAACAGAACTGAACCCGGGTCACTGGAGCTGTGAGACTGTGGCAGTAAACAGAACTGAACCCGGGTCACTGGAGCTGTGAGACTGTGGCAGTACGCAGAACCGAACCCGGGTCACTGGAGCTGTGAGACTGTGGCAGTAAACAGAACCGAACCCGGGTCACTGGAGCTGTGAGACTGTGGCAGTAAACAGAACCGAACCCAGGACACTGGAGCTGTGAGGCTGTGGCAGTAAACAGAACCGAACCCGGTCACTGGAGCTGTGAGACTGTGGCAGTAAACAGAACCGAACCCAGGTCACTGGAGCTGTGAGACTGTGGCAGTAAACAGAACCGAACCCAGGACACTGGAGCTGTGAGGCTGTGGCAGTAAACAGAACCGAACCAGGGTCACTGAAGCTGTGAGACTGTGGCAAAAAACGGAACCGAACCCAGGACACTGGAGCTGTGAGGCTGTGGCTGACCCCAGAACCGAACCCAGGTCACTGAAGCTGTGAGACTGTGGCAGTAAACAGAACCGAACCCAGGTCACTGGAGCTGTGAGGCTGTGGCACTCCCCAGAACCGAACCCGGGACACTGGAGCTGTGAGACTGTGGCAGTAAACAGAATCGAACCCAGGTCACTGAAGCTGTGAGACTGTGGCAGTGAACAGAACCGAACCCGGAACACTGGAGCTGTGAGACTGTGGCAGTAAACAGAACCGAACCCAGGTCACTGGAGCTGTGAGACTGTGGCAGTAAACAGAACCGAACCCGGGACACTGGAGGTGTGAGACTGTGGCAGTAAACAGAACCGAACCCGGGTCACTGGAGCTGTGAGACTGTGGCAGTAAACAGAACTGAACCCGGGTCACAGGAGCTGTGAGACTGTGGCAGTAAACAGAACCGAACCCAGGTCACTGGAGCTGTGAGACTGTGGCAGTAAACAGAACCGAACCCGGGACACTGGAGCTGTGAGACTGTGGCAGTAAACAGAACCGAACCCAGGTCACTGGAGCTGTGAGACTGTGGCAGTAAACAGAACCGAACCCAGGTCACTGAAGCTGTGAGACTGTGGCAGTAAACAGAACCGAACCCGGGACACTGGAGCTGTGAGACTGTGGCAGTAAACAGAACCGAACCCGGGACACTGGAGCTGTGAGACTGTGGCAGTAAACAGAACCGAACCCGGGTCACTGGAGCTGTGAGACTGTGGCAGTAAACAGAACCGAACCCGGGACACTGGAGCTGTGAGACTGTGGCAGTAAACAGAACCGAACCCGGGACACTGGAGCTGTGAGACTGTGGCAGTCCCCAGAACCGAACCCAGGTCACTGAAGCTGTGAGACTGTGACAGTAAACAGAACCGAACCCGGGACACTGGAGCTGTGAGACTGTGGCAGTAAACAGAACCGAACTCAGGTCACTGGAGCTGTGAGACTGTGGCAGTAAACAGAACCGAACCCGGGTCACTGGAGCTGTGAGACTGTGGCAGTAAACAGAACTGAACCCAGGTCACTGGAGCTGTGAGGCTGTGGCAGTAAACAGAACTGAACCCAGGTCACTGGAGCTGTGTGGCTGTGGCAGTAAACAGAACTGAACCCAGGTCACTGGAGCTGTGAGACTGTGGCAGTAAACAGAACCGAACCCAGGTCACTGGAGCTGTGAGACTGTGGCAGTAAACAGAACCGAACCCGGGACACTGGAGCTGTGAGACTGTGGCAGTAAACAGAACTGAACCCGGGTCACTGGAGCTGTGAGACTGTGGCAGTAAACAGAACCGAACCCAGGTCACTGGAGCTGTGAGACTGTGGCAGTAAACAGAACCGAACCCAGGTCACTGGAGCTGTGATACTGTGGCAGTAAACAGAACCGAACCCGGGACACTGGAGCTGTGAGACTGTGGCAGTAAACAGAACTTAACCCGGGTCACTGGAGCTGTGAGACTGTGGCAGTAAACAGAACCGAACCCAGGTCACTGGAGCTGTGAGACTGTGGCAGTAAACAGAACCGAACCCGGGACACTGGAGCTGTGAGACTGTGGCAGTAAACAGAACCGAACCCGGGTCACTGGAGCTGTGAGACTGTGGCAGTAAACAGAACCGAACCCAGGTCACTGGAGCTGTGAGACTGTGGCAGTAAACAGAACCGAACCCAGGTCACTGGAGCTGTGAGTCTGTGGCAGTAAACAGAACTGAACCCGGGTCACTGGAGCTGTGAGACTGTGGCAGTGAACAGAACCGAACCCGGGTCACTGGAGCTGTGAGACTGTGGCAGTAAACATAACCGAACCCAGGTCACTGGAGCTGTGAGACTGTGGCAGTAAACAGAACCGAACCCGGGACACTGGAGCTGTGAGACTGTGGCAGTAAACAGAACTGAACCCGGGTCACTGGAGCTGTGAGACTGTGGCAGTAAACAGAACTGAACTGGGGACACTGGAGCTGTGAGGCTGTGGCAGTAAACAGAACCGAACCCGGGTCACTGGAGCTGTGAGACTGTGACAGTAAACAGAACCGAACCCAGGTCACTGGAGCTGTGAGACTGTGACAGTAAACAGAACCGAACCCAGGTCACGGGAGCTGTGAGACTGTGGCAGTAAACAGAACCGAACCCAGGTCACTGGAGCTGTGAGACTGTGGCAGTAAACAGAACTGAACCCGGGTCACTGGAGCTGTGAGACTGTGACAGTAAACAGAACCGAACCCAGGTCACTGGAGCTGTGAGACTGTGGCAGTAAACAGAACCGAACCCAGGTCACGGGAGCTGTGAGACTGTGGCAGTAAACAGAACCGAACCCATGTCACTGGAGCTGTGAGACTGTGGCAGTAAACAGAACTGAACCCAGGTCACTGGAGCTGTGAGGCTGTGGCAGTAAACAGAACTGAACCCAGGTCACTGGAGCTGTGAGGCTGTGGCAGTAAACAGAACTGAACCCAGGTCACTGGAGCTGTGAGACTGTGGCAGTAAACAGAACCGAACCCAGGTCACTGGAGCTGTGAGACTGTGGCAGTAAACAGAACCGAACCCGGGACACTGGAGCTGTGAGACTGTGGCAGTAAACAGAACCGAACCCGGGACACTGGAGCTGTGAGACTGTGACAGTAAACAGAACCGAACCTGGGACACTGGAGCTGTGAGACTGTGGCAGTAAACAGAACCGAACCCGGGTCACTGGAGCTGTGAGACTGTGGCAGTAAACAGAACCGAACCCGGGACACTGGAGCTGTGAGACTGTGGCAGTAAACAGAACCGAACCCAGGTCACTGGAGCTGTGAGACTGTGGCAGTAAACAGAACCGAACCCAGGTCACTGGAGCTGTGAGACTGTGGCAGTAAACAGAACCGAACCCGGGACACTGGAGCTGTGAGGCTGTGGCAGTAAACAGAACCGAACCCGGGTCACTGGAGCGGTGAGACTGTGGCAGTACACAAAACCGAACCCGGGACACTGGAGCTGTGAGACTGTGGCAGTAAACAGAACCGAACCCGGGTCACTGGAGCTGTGAGACTGTGGCAGTAAACAGAACCGAACCCGGGACACTGGAGCTGTGAGACTGTGGCAGTAAACAGAACCGAACCCAGGTCACTGGAGCTGTGAGACTGTGGCAGTAAACAGAACCGAACCCGGGACACTGGATCTGTGAGACTGTGGCAGTAAACAGAACCGAACCCGGGTCACTGGAGCTGTGAGACTCTGGCAGTAAACAGAACCGAACCCGGGACAGTGGAGCTGTGAGACTGTGGCAGTAAACAGAACCGAACCCGGGTCACTGGAGCTGTGAGACTGTGGCAGTAAACAGAACCGAACCCGGGTCACTGGAGCTGTGAGGCTGTGGCAGTAAACAGAACCGAACCCAGGACACTGGAGCTGTGAGACTGTGGCAGTAAACAGAACCGAAACCGGGTCACTGGAGCTGTGAGACTGTGGCAGTAAACAGAACCGAACCCGGGACACTGGAGCTGTGAGACTGTGGCAGTAAACAGAACTGAACCCGGGACACTGGAGCTGTGAGACTGTGGCAGTAAACAGAACCGAACCCGGCTCACTGGAGCTGTGAGACTGTGGCAGTAAACAGAACCGAACCCGGGACACTGGAGCTGTGAGACTGTGGCAGTAAACAGAACTGAACCCGGGTCACTGGAGCTGTGAGACTGTGACAGTAAACAGAACCGAACCCGGGACACTGGAGCTGTGAGACTGTGGCAGTAAACAGAACTGAACCCGGGTCACTGGAGCTGTGAGACTGTGGCAGTAAACAGAACCGAACCCGGGACACTGGAGCTGTGAGACTGTGGCAGTAAACAGAACCGAACCCAGGTCACTGGAGCTGTGAGACTGTGGCAGTAAACAGAACCGAACCTGGGTCACTGGAGCTGTGAGACTGTGGCAGTAAACAGAACCGAACCCGGGTCACTGGAGCTGTGAGACTGTGGCAGTAAACAGAACTGAACCCGGGTCACTGGAGCTGTGAGACTGTGGCAGTAAACAGAACCGAACCCGGGACACTGGAGCTGTGAGACTGTGGCAGTAAACAGAACCGAACCCAGGTCACTGGAGCTGTGAGACTGTGGCAGTAAACAGAACCGAACCTGGGTCACTGGAGCTGTGAGACTGTGGCAGTAAACAGAACCGAACCCGGGTCACTGGAGCTGTGAGACTGTGGCAGTAAACAGAACCGAACCCGGGACACTGGAGCTGTGAGACTGTGGCAGTAAACAGAACCGAACCCAGGTCACTGGAGCTGTGAGACTGTGGCAGTAAACAGAACCGAACCCGGGACACTGGAGCTGTGAGACTGTGGCAGTAAACAGAACCGAACCCGGGACACTGGAGCTGTGAGACTGTGGCAGTAAACAGAACCGAACCCGGGTCACTGGAGCTGTGAGACTGTGGCAGTAAACAGAACCGAACCCAGGTCACTGGAGCTGTGAGACTGTGGCAGTAAACAGAACCGAACCTGGGTCACTGGAGCTGTGAGACTGTGGCAGTAAACAGAACCGAACCCGGGTCACTGGAGCTGTGAGACTGTGGCAGTAAACAGAACCGAACCCGGGACACTGGAGCTGTGAGACTGTGGCAGTAAACAGAACCGAACCCAGGTCACTGGAGCTGTGAGACTGTGGCAGTAAACAGAACCGAAACCGGGTCACTGGAGCTGTGAGACTGTGGCAGTAAACAGAACCGAACCCGGGACACTGGAGCTGTGAGACTGTGGCAGTAAACAGAACTGAACCCGGGACACTGGAGCTGTGAGACTGTGGAAGTAAACAGAACCGAACCCGGGTCACTGGAGCTGTGAGACTGTGGCAGTAAACAGAACTGAACCCGGGTCACTGGAGCTGTGAGACTGTGGCAGTAAACAGAACCGAACCCGGGACACTGGAGCTGTGAGACTGTGGCAGTAAACAGAACCGAACCCAGGTCATGGGAGCTGTGAGACTGTGGCAGTAAACAGAACCGAACCCGGGACACTGGAGCTGTGAGACTGTGGCAGTAAACAGAACCGAACTCGGGTCACTGGAGCTGTGAGACTGTGGCAGTAAACAGAACCGAACCCGGGACACTGGAGCTGTGAGACTGTGGCAGTAAACAGAACCGAACCCGAGTCACTGGAGCTGTGAGACTGTGGCAGTAAGCAGAACCGAACCCGGGTCACTGGAGCTGTGAGGCTGTGGCAGTAAACAGAACCGAACCCAGGACACTGGAGCTGTGAGACTGTGGCAGTAAACAGAACCGAAACCTAGTCACTGGAGCTGTGAGACTGTGGCAGTAAACAGAACCGAACCCGGGACACTGGAGCTGTGAGACTGTGGCAGTAAACAGAACTGAACCCGGGACACTGGAGCTGTGAGACTGTGGCAGTAAACAGAACCGAACCCGGGTCACTGGAGCTGTGAGACTGTGGCAGTAAACAGAACTGAACCCGGGACACTGGAGCTGTGAGACTGCGGCAGTAAACAGAACCGAACCCGGGTCACTGGAGCTGTGAGACTGTGGCAGTCCCCAGAACCGAACCCAGGACACTGGAGCTGTGAGCCTGTGGCAGTAAACAGAACCGAACCCGGGACACTGGAGCTGTGAGACTGTGGCAGTAAACAGAACGGAACCCGGGACACTGGAGCTGTGAGACTGTGGCAGTAAACAGAACCGAACCCGGGACACTGGAGCTGTGAGACTGTGGCAGTAAACAGAACCGAACCCGGGACACTGGAGCTGTGAGACTGTGGCAGTAAACAGAACCGAAACCGGGTCACTGGAGCTGTGAGACTGTGGCAGTAAACAGAACCGAACCCGGGACACTGGAGCTGTGAGACTGTGGCAGTAAACAGAACCGAAACCGGGTCACTGGAGCTGTGAGACTGTGGCAGTAAACAGAACCGAACCCGGGACACTGGAGCTGTGATACTGTGGCAGTAAACAGAACCAAACCCAGGTCACTGGAGCTGTGAGACTGTGGCAGTAAACAGAACTGAACCCGGGTCACTGGAGCTGTGAGACTGTGGCAGTAAACAGAACCGAACCCAGGTGACTGGAGCTGTGAGACTGTGGCAGTAAACAGAACCGAACCCAGGTCACTGGAGCTGTGAGACTGTGGCAGTAAACAGAACCGAACCCGGGACACTGGAGCTGTGAGACTGTGGCAGTAAACAGAACTGAACCCGGGTCACTGGAGCTGTGAGACTGTGACAGTAAACAGAACCACACCCAGGTCACTGGAGCTGTGAGACTGTGGCAGTAAACAGAACCGAACCCAGGTCACTGGAGCTGTGAGACTGTGGCAGTAAACAGAACCGAACCCAGGTCACTGGAGCTGTGAGACTGTGGCAGTAAACAGAACCGAACCCGGGACACTGGAGCTGTGAGACTGTGGCAGTAAACAGAACCGAACACAGGTCACTGGAGCTGTGAGACTGTGGCAGTAAACAGAACCGAACCCAGGTCACTGGAGCTGTGAGACTGTGGCAGTAAACAGGACTGAACCCGGGTCACTGGAGCTGTGAGACTGTGGCAGTAAACAGAACCGAACCCAGGTCACTGGAGCTGTGAGACTGTGGCAGTAAACAGAACCGAACCCAGGTCACTGGAGCTGTGAGACTGTGGCAGTAAACAGAACCGAACCCGGGACACTGGAGCTGTGAGACTGTGGCAGTAAACAGAACCGAACCCGGGTCACTGGAGCTGTGAGACTGTGGCAGTAAACAGAACGGAACCCGGGTCACTGGAGCTGTGAGACTGTGGCAGTAAACAGAACTGAACCCGGGTCACTGGAGCTGTGAGACTGTGGCAGTAAACAGAACCGAACCCGGGACACTGGAGCTGTGAGACTGTGGCAGTAAACAGAACCGAACCCGGGTGACTGGAGCTGTGAGACTGTGGCAGTAAACAGAAGCGAACCCGGGTCACTGGAGCTGTGAGGCTGTGGCAGTAAACAGAACCGAACCCAGGACACTGGAGCTGTGAGACTGTGGCAGTAAACAGAACCGAACCCGGGTCACTGGAGCTGTGAGACTGTGGCAGTAAACAGAACCGAACCCGTGACACTGGAGCTGTGAGACTGTGGCAGTAAACAGAACCGAACCCGGGACACTGGAGCTGTGAGACTGTGGCATTAAACAGAACCGAACCCGGGTCACTGGAGCTGTGAGACTGTGGCAGTAAACAGAACTGAACCCGGGACACTGGAGCTGTGAGACTGTGGCAGTAAACAGAACCGAACCCGGGTCACTGGAGCTGTGAGACTGTGGCAGTAAACAGAACTGAACCCGGGACACTGGAGCTGTGAGACTGTGGCAGTCCCCAGAACCGAACCCAGGACACTGGAGCTGTGAGACTGTGGCAGTAAACAGAACCGAACCCGGGACACTGGAGCTGTGAGACTGTGGCAGTAAACAGAACTGAACCCGGGACACTGGAGCTGTGAGACTGTGGCAGTAAACAGAACCGAACCCAGGACACTGGAGCTGTGAGACTGTGGCAGTAAACAGAAACGAACCCGGGTCACGGGAGCTGTGAGACTATGGCAGTAAACAGAACCGAACCCGGGACACTGGAGCTGTGAGACTGTGGCAGTAAACAGAACAGAACCCGGGACACTGGAGCTGTGAGACTGTGGCAGTAAACAGAACCGAACCCGGGACACTGGAGCTGTGAGACTGTGGCAGTAAACAGAACCGAACCCGGGACACTGGAGCTGTGAGACTGTGGCAGTAAACAGAACCGAACCCGGGACACTGGAGCTGTGAGACTGTGGCAGTAAAAAGAACTGAACCCGGGACACTGGAGCTGTGAGACTGTGGCAGTAAACAGAAACGAACCCAGGTCACTGGAGCTGTGAGACTGTGGCAGTAAACAGAACTGAACCCAGGTCACTGGAGCTGTGAGACTGTGGCAGTAAACAGAACCGAACCCGGGTCACTGGAGCTGTGAGACTGTGGCAGTAAACAGAACCGAACCCGGGACACTGGAGCTGTGAGACTGTGGCAGTAAACAGAACCGAACCCGGGACACTGGAGCTGTGAGACTGTGGCAGTAAACAGAACCGAACCCAGGTCACTGGAGCTGTGAGGTTGCGGCAGTAAACAGAACCGAACCCGGGACACTGGAGCTGTGAGACTGTGGCTGTAAACAGAACCGAACCCGGGACACTGGAGCTGTGAGACTGTGGCAGTAAACAGAACTGAACCCGGGACACTGGAGCTGTGAGACTGTGGCAGTAAACAGAACCGAACCCGGGTCACTGGAGCTGTGAGGTTGCGGCAGTAAACAGAACCGAACCCAGGTCACTGGAGCTGTGAGGTTGCGGCAGTAAACAGAACCGAACCCAGGTCACTGGAGCTGTGATACTGTGGCAGTAAACAGAACCGAACCCAGGTCACTGGAGCTGTGAGACTGTGGCAGTAAACAGAACCGAACCCGGGACACTGGAGCTGTGAGACTGTGACAGTAAACAGAACCGGACCCGGGACACTGGAGCTGTGAGACTGTGGCAGTAAACAGAACTGAACCCGGGTCACTGGAGCTGTGAGACTGTGGCAGTAAACAGAACCGAACCCGGGACACTGGAGCTGTGAGACTGTGGCAGTAAACAGAACCGAACCCAGGTCACTGGAGCTGTGAGACTGTGGCAGTAAACAGAACCGAACCCGGGACACTGGAGCTGTGAGACTGTGGCAGTAAACAGAACCGAACTCGGGTCACTGGAGCTGTGAGACTGTGGCAGTAAACAGAACCGAACCCGGGACACTGGAGCTGTGAGACTGTGGCAGTAAACAGAACCGAACCCGGGTCACTGGAGCTGTGAGACTGTGGCAGTAAGCAGAACCGAACCCGGGTCACTGGAGCTGTGAGGCTGTGGCAGTAAACAGAACCGAACCCAGGACACTGGAGCTGTGAGACTGTGGCAGTAAACAGAACCGAAACCGGGTCACTGGAGCTGTGAGACTGTGGCAGTAAACAGAACCGAACCCGGGACACTGGAGCTGTGAGACTGTGGCAGTAAACAGAACTGAACCCGGGACACTGGAGCTGTGAGACTGTGGCAGTAAACAGAACCGAACCCGGGTCACTGGATCTGTGAGACTGTGGCAGTAAACAGAACCGAACCCGGGACACTGGAGCTGTGAGACTGTGGCAGTAAACAGAACCGAACCCGGGACACTGGAGCTGTGAGACTGTGGCAGTAAACAGAACCGAACCCGGGTCACTGGAGCTGTGAGACTGTGGCAGTAAACAGAACTGAACCCGGGACACTGGAGCTGTGAGACTGTGGCAGTAAACAGAACCGAACCCGGGTCACTGGAGCTGTGAGACTGTGGCAGTCCCCAGAACCGAACCCAGGACACTGGAGCTGTGAGCCTGTGGCAGTAAACAGAACCGAACCCGGGACACTGGAGCTGTGAGACTGTGGCAGTAAACAGAACTGAACCCGGGACACTGGAGCTGTGAGACTGTGGCAGTAAACAGAACCGAACCCAGGTCACTGGAGCTGTGAGACTGTGGCAGTAAACAGAACCGAACCCGGGTCACTGGAGCTGTGATACTGTGGCAGTAAACAGAACCGAACCCAGGTCACTGGAGCTGTGAGACTGTGGCAGTAAACAGAACCGAACCCGGGACACTGGAGCTGTGAGACTGTGGCAGTAAACAGAACTGAACCCGGGTCACTGGAGCTGTGAGACTGTGGCAGTAAACAGAACCGAACCCGGGACACTGGAGCTGTGAGACTGTGGCAGTGAACAGAACCGAACCCAGGTCACTGGAGCTGTGAGACTGTGGCAGTAAACAGAACGGAACCCGGGACACTGGAGCTGTGAGACTGTGGCAGTAAACAGAACTGAACCCGGGACACTGGATCTGTGAGACTGTGGCAGAAAACAGAACCGAACCCAGGACACTGGAGCTGTGAGACTGTGGCAGTAAACAGAACCGAACCCGGGTCACTGGAGCTGTGAGACTGTGGCAGTAAACAGAACCGAACCCAGGTCACTGGAGCTGTGAGACTGTGGCAGTAAACAGAACCGAACCCGGGACACTGGAGCTGTGAGACTGTGGCAGTAAACAGAACTGAACCCGGGTCACTGGAGCTGTGAGACTGTGGCAGTAAACAGAACCGTACCCGGGTCACTGGAGCTGTGAGGCTGTGGCAGTAAACAGAACCGAACCCAGGACACTGGAGCTGTGAGACTGTGGCAGTAAACAGAACCGAAACCTAGTCACTGGAGCTGTGAGACTGTGGCAGTAAACAGAACCGAACCCGGGACACTGGAGCTGTGAGACTGTGGCAGTAAACAGAACTGAACCCGGGACACTGGAGCTGTGAGACTGTGGCAGTAAACAGAACCGAACCCTGGACACTGGAGCTGTGAGACTGTGGCAGTAAACAGAACTGAACCCGGGACACTGGAGCTGTGAGACTGTGGCAGTAAACAGAACCGAACCCGGGTCACTGGAGCTGTGAGACTGTGGCAGTCCCCAGAACCGAACCCAGGACACTGGAGCTGTGAGCCTGTGGCAGTAAACAGAACCGAACCCGGGACACTGGAGCTGTGAGACTGTGGCAGTAAACAGAACTGAACCCGGGACACTGGAGCTGTGAGACTGTGGCAGTAAACAGAACCGAACCCAGGACACTGGAGCTGTGAGACTGTGGCAGTAAACAGAACCGAACCCGGGTCACTGGAGCTGTGAGACTGTGGCAGTAAACAGAACCGAACCCAGGTCACTGGAGCTGTGAGACTGTGGCAGTAAACAGAACCGAACCCGGGACACTGGAGCTGTGAGACTGTGGCAGTAAACAGAACTGAACCCGGGTCACTGGAGCTGTGAGACTGTGGCAGTAAACAGAAACGAACCCGGGACACTGGAGCTGTGAGACTGTGGCAGTGAACAGAACCGAACCCAGGTCACTGGAGCTGTGAGACTGTGGCAGTAAACAGAACGGAACCCGGGACACTGGAGCTGTGAGACTGTGGCAGAAAACAGAACCGAACCCAGGACACTGGAGCTGTGAGACTGTGGCAGTAAACAGAACCGAACCCAGGTCACTGGAGCTGTGAGACTGTGGCAGTAAACAGAACTGAACCCGGGACACTGGAGCTGTGAGACTGTGGCAGAAAACAGAACCGAACCCAGGACACTGGAGCTGTGAGACTGTGGCAGTAAACAGAACCGAACCCGGGTCACTGGAGCTATGAGACTGTGGCAGTAAACAGAACCGAACCCAGGTCACTGGAGCTGTGAGACTGTGGCAGTAAACAGAACCGAACCCGGGACACTGGAGCTGTGAGACTGTGGCAGTAAACAGAACTGAACCCGGGTCACTGGAGCTGTGAGACTGTGGCAGTAAACAGAACTGAACCCGGGACACTGGAGCTGTGAGACTGTGGCAGTAAACAGAACCGAACCCAGGACACTGGAGCTGTGAGACTGTGGCAGTAAACAGAACCGAACCCGGGTCACTGGAGCTGTGAGACTGTGGCAGTAAACAGAACCGAACCCAGGTCACTGGAGCTGTGAGACTGTGGCAGTAAACAGAACCGAACCCGGGACACTGGAGCTGTGAGACTGTGGCAGTAAACAGAACTGAACCCGGGTCACTGGAGCTGTGAGACTGTGGCAGTAAACAGAACCGAACCCGGGACACTGGAGCTGTGAGACTGTGGCAGTAAACAGAACCGAACCCGGGACACTGGAGCTGTGAGACTGTGGCAGTAAACAGAACCGAACCCGGGTCACTGGAGCTGTGAGACTGTGGCAGTAAACAGAACGGAACCCGGGACACTGGAGCTGTGAGACTGTGGCAGTAAACAGAACTGAACCCGGGACACTGGAGCTGTGAAACTGTGGCAGAAAACAGAACCGAACCCAGGACACTGGAGCTGTGAGACTGTGGCAGTAAACAGAACCGAACCCGGGTCACTGGAGCTGTGAGACTGTGGCAGTAAACAGAACCGAACCCAGGTCACTGGAGCTGTGAGACTGTGGCAGTAAACAGAACCGAACCCGGGTCACTGGAGCTGTGAGACTGTGGCAGTAAACAGAACCGAACCCAGGTCACTGGAGCTGTGAGACTGTGGCAGTAAACAGAACCGAACCCGGGACACTGGAGCTGTGAGACTGTGGCAGTAAACAGAACTGAACCCGGGTCACTGGAGCTGTGAGACTGTGGCAGTAAACAGAACCGAACCCGGGACACTGGAGCTGTGAGACTGTGGCAGTAAACAGAACTGAACCCGGGTCACTGGAGCTGTGAGACTGTGGCAGTAAACAGAACCGAACCCAGGTGACTGGAGCTGTGAGACTGTGGCAGTAAACAGAACCGAACCCAGGTCACTGGAGCTGTGAGACTGTGGCAGTAAACAGAACCGAACCCGGGACACTGGAGCTGTGAGACTGTGGCAGTAAACAGAACTGAACCCGGGTCACTGGAGCTGTGAGACTGTGACAGTAAACAGAACCACACCCAGGTCACTGGAGCTGTGAGACTGTGGCAGTAGACAGAACCGAACCCAGGTCACTGGAGCTGTGAGACTGTGGCAGTAAACAGAACCGAACCCAGGTCACTGGAGCTGTGAGACTGTGGCAGTAAACAGAACCGAACCCGGGACACTGGAGCTGTGAGACTGTGGCAGTAAACAGAACCGAACACAGGTCACTGGAGCTGTGAGATTGTGGCAGTAAACAGAACTGAACCCAGGTCACTGGAGCTGTGAGACTGTGGCTGTAAACAGGACTGAACCCGGGTCACTGGAGCTGTGAGACTGTGGCAGTAAACAGAACCGAACCCAGGTCACTGGAGCTGTGAGACTGTGGCAGTAAACAGAACCGAACCCAGGTCACTGGAGCTGTGAGACTGTGGCAGTAAACAGAACCGAACCCGGGACACTGGAGCTGTGAGACTGTGGCAGTAAACAGAACTGAACCCGGGTCACTGGAGCTGTGAGACTGTGACAGTAAACAGAACCGAACCTGGGACACTGGAGCTGTGAGACTGTGGCAGTAAACAGAACTGAACCCGGGTCACTGGAGCTGTGAGACTGTGGCAGTAAACAGAACCGAACCCGGGACACTGGAGCTGTGAGACTGTGGCAGTAAACTGAACTGAACCCGGGTCACTGGAGCTGTGAGACTGTGGCAGTAAACAGAACCGAACCCGGGTCACTGGAGCTGTGAGACTGTGGCAGTAAACAGAACCGAACCCGGGTCACTGGAGCTGTGAGGCTGTGGCAGTAAACAGAACCGAACCCAGGACACTGGAGCTGTGAGACTGTGGCAGTAAACAGAACCGAACCCGGGTCACTGGAGCTGTGAGACTGTGGCAGTAAACAGAACCGAACCCGGGACACTGGAGCTGTGAGACTGTGGCAGTAAACAGAACCGAACCCGGGACACTGGAGCTGTGAGACTGTGGCATTAAACAGAACCGAACCCGGGTCACTGGAGCTGTGAGACTGTGGCAGTAAACAGAACTGAACCCGGGACACTGGAGCTGTGAGACTGTGGCAGTAAACAGAACCGAACCCGGGTCACTGGAGCTGTGAGACTGTGGCAGTAAACAGAACTGAACCCGGGACACTGGAGCTGTGAGACTGTGGCAGTAAACAGAACCGAACCCGGGTCACTGGATCTGTGAGACTGTGGCAGTAAACAGAACCGAACCCGGGACACTGGAGCTGTGAGACTGTGGCAGTAAACAGAACCGAACCCGGGACACTGGAGCTGTGAGACTGTGGCAGTAAACAGAACCGAACCCGGGTCACTGGAGCTGTGAGACTGTGGCAGTAAACAGAACTGAACCCGGGACACTGGAGCTGTGAGACTGTGGCAGTAAACAGAACCGAACCCGGGTCACTGGAGCTGTGAGACTGTGGCAGTCCCCAGAACCGAACCCAGGACACTGGAGCTGTGAGCCTGTGGCAGTAAACAGAACCGAACCCGGGACACTGGAGCTGTGAGACTGTGGCAGTAAACAGAACTGAACCCGGGACACTGGAGCTGTGAGACTGTGGCAGTAAACAGAACCGAACCCAGGACACTGGAGCTGTGAGACTGTGGCAGTAAACAGAACCGAACCCGGGTCACTGGAGCTGTGATACTGTGGCAGTAAACAGAACCGAACCCAGGTCACTGGAGCTGTGAGACTGTGGCAGTAAACAGAACCGAACCCGGGACACTGGAGCTGTGAGACTGTGGCAGTAAACAGAACTGAACCCGGGTCACTGGAGCTGTGAGACTGTGGCAGTAAACAGAACCGAACCCGGGACACTGGAGCTGTGAGACTGTGGCAGTGAACAGAACCGAACCCAGGTCACTGGAGCTGTGAGACTGTGGCAGTAAACAGAACGGAACCCGGGACACTGGAGCTGTGAGACTGTCGCAGTAAACAGAACCGAACCCAGGTCACTGGAGCTGTGAGACTGTGGCAGTAAACAGAACCGAACCCGGGACACTGGAGCTGTGAGAATGTGGCAGTAAACAGAACTGAACCCGGGTCACTGGAGCTGTGAGACTGTGGCAGTAAACAGAACCGAACCCGGGTCACTGGAGCTGTGAGGCTGTGGCAGTAAACAGAACCGAACCCAGGACACTGGAGCTGTGAGACTGTGGCAGTAAACAGAACCGAAACCTAGTCACTGGAGCTGTGAGACTGTGGCAGTAAACAGAACCGAAACCTAGTCACTGGAGCTGTGAGACTGTGGCAGTAAACAGAACCGAACCCGGGACACTGGAGCTGTGAGACTGTGGCAGTAAACAGAACTGAACCCGGGACACTGGAGCTGTGAGACTGTGGCAGTAAACAGAACCGAACCCGGGTCACTGGTGCTGTGAGACTGTGGCAGTAAACAGAACCGAACCCGGGACACTGGAGCTGTGAGACTGTGGCAGTAAACAGAACCGAACCCGGGACACTGGAGCTGTGAGACTGTGGCAGTAAACAGAACTGAACCCGGGACACTGGAGCTGTGAGACTGTGGCAGTAAACAGAACCGAACCCGGGTCACTGGAGCTGTGAGACTGTGGCAGTCCCCAGAACCGAACCCAGGACACTGGAGCTGTGAGCCTGTGGCAGTAAACAGAACCGAACCCGGGACACTGGAGCTGTGAGACTGTGGCAGTAAACAGAACCGAACCCAGGACACTGGAGCTGTGAGACTGTGGCAGTAAACAGAACCGAACCCGGGTCACTGGAGCTGTGAGACTGTGGCAGTCCCCAGAACCGAACCCAGGACACTGGAGCTGTGAGCCTGTGGCAGTAAACAGAACCGAACCCAGGACACTGGAGCTGTGAGACTGTGGCAGTAAACAGAACCGAACCCGGGTCACTGGAGCTGTGAGACTGTGGCAGTCCCCAGAACCGAACCCAGGACACTGGAGCTGTGAGCCTGTGGCAGTAAACAGAACCGAACCCGGGACACTGGAGCTGTGAGACTGTGGCAGTAAACAGAACTGAACCCGGGACACTGGAGCTGTGAGACTGTGGCAGTAAACAGAACCGAACCCAGGACACTGGAGCTGTGAGACTGTGGCAGTAAACAGAACCGAACCCGGGTCACTGGAGCTGTGAGACTGTGGCAGTAAACAGAACCGAACCCAGGTCACTGGAGCTGTGAGACTGTGGCAGTAAACAGAACCGAACCCGGGTCACTGGAGCTGTGAGACTGTGGCAGTAAACAGAACCGAACCCAGGACACTGGAGCTGTGAGACTGTGGCAGTAAACAGAACTGAACCCGGGTCACTGGAGCTGTGAGACTGTGGCAGTAAACAGAAGCGAACCCGGTCACTGGAGCTGTGAGACTGTGGCAGTAAACAGAACCGAACCCGGGTCACTGGAGCTATGAGACTGTGACAGTAAACAGAACCGAACCCGGGACACTGGAGCTGTGAGACTGTGGCAGTGAACAGAACCGAACCCAGGTCACTGGAGCTGTGAGACTGTGGCAGTAAACAGAACTGAACCCGGGACACTGGAGCTGTGAGACTGTGGCAGAAAACAGAACCGAACCCAGGACACTGGAGCTGTGAGACTGTGACAGTAAACAGAACCGAACCCGGGTCACTGGAGCTGTGAGACTGTGGCAGTAAACAGAACCGAACCCAGGTCACTGGAGCTGTGAGACTGTGGCAGTAAACAGAACCGAACCCGGGACACTGGAGCTGTGAGACTGTGGCAGTAAACAGAACTGAACCCGGGTCACTGGAGCTGTGAGACTGTGGCAGTAAACAGAACCGAACCCGGGACACTGGAGCTGTGAGACTGTGGCAGTAAACAGAACTGAACCCGGGTCACTGGAGCTGTGAGACTGTGGCAGTAAACAGAACTGAACCCGGGACACTGGAGCTGTGAGACTGTGGCAGTAAACAGAACCGAACCCAGGACACTGGAGCTGTGAGACTGTGGCAGTAAACAGAACCGAACCCAGGTCACTGGAGTTGTGAGACTGTGGCAGTAAACAGAACCGAACCCAGGTCACTGGAGCTGTGAGACTGTGGCAGTAAACAGAACCGAACCCGGGTCACTGGAGCTGTGAGACTGTGGCAGTAAACAGAACTGAACCCGGGTCACTGGAGCTGTGAGACTGTGGCAGTAAACAGAACTGAACCCGGGACACTGGAGCTGTGAGACTGTGGCAGAAAACAGAACCGAACCCAGGTCACTGGAGCTGTGAGACTGTGGCAGTAAACAGAACGGAACCCGGGACACTGGAGCTGTGAGACTGTGGCAGTAAACAGAACCGAACCCGGGTCACTGGAGCTGTGAGACTGTGGCAGTAAACAGAACCGAACCCGGGACACTGGAGCTGTGAGACTGTGGCAGTAAACAGAACTGAACCCGGGTCACTGGAGCTGTGAGACTGTGGCAGTAAACAGAACCGAACCCGGGACACTGGAGCTGTGAGACTGTGGCAGTAAACAGAACTGAACCCGGGTCACTGGAGCTGTGAGACTGTGGCAGTAAACAGAACCGAACCCAGGTGACTGGAGCTGTGAGACTGTGGCAGTAAACAGAACCGAACCCAGGTCACTGGAGCTGTGAGACTGTGGCAGTAAACAGAACCGAACCCGGGACACTGGAGCTGTGAGACTGTGGCAGTAAACAGAACTGAACCCGGGTCACTGGAGCTGTGAGACTGTGACAGTAAACAGAACCACACCCAGGTCACTGGAGCTGTGAGACTGTGGCAGTAAACAGAACCGAACCCAGGTCACTGGAGCTGTGAGACTGTGGCAGTAAACAGAACCGAACCCAGGTCACTGGAGCTGTGAGACTGTGGCAGTAAACAGAACCGAACCCGGGACACTGGAGCTGTGAGACTGTGGCAGTAAACAGAACCGAACACAGGTCACTGGAGCTGTGAGACTGTGGCAGTAAACAGAACCGAACCCAGGTCACTGGAGCTGTGAGACTGTGGCAGTAAACAGGACTGAACCCGGGTCACTGGAGCTGTGAGACTGTGGCAGTAAACAGAACCGAACCCAGGTCACTGGAGCTGTGAGACTGTGGCAGTAAACAGAACCGAACCCAGGTCACTGGAGCTGTGAGACTGTGGCAGTAAACAGAACCGAACCCGGGACACTGGAGCTGTGAGACTGTGGCAGTAAACAGAACTGAACCCGGGTCACTGGAGCTGTGAGACTGTGACAGTAAACAGAACCGAACCTGGGACACTGGAGCTGTGAGACTGTGGCAGTAAACAGAACTGAACCCGGGTCACTGGAGCTGTGAGACTGTGGCAGTAAACAGAACTGAACCCGGGTCACTGGAGCTGTGAGACTGTGGCAGTAAACAGAACCGAACCCGGGACACTGGAGCTGTGAGACTGTGGCAGTAAACAGAACTGAACCCGGGTCACTGGAGCTGTGAGACTGTGGCAGTAAACAGAACTGAACCCGGGACACTGGAGCTGTGAGACTGTGGCAGTAAACAGAACCGAACCCAGGACACTGGAGCTGTGAGACTGTGGCAGTAAACAGAACCGAACCCAGGTCACTGGAGTTGTGAGACTGTGGCAGTAAACAGAACCGAACCCAGGTCACTGGAGCTGTGAGACTGTGGCAGTAAACAGAACCGAACCCGGGTCACTGGAGCTGTGAGACTGTGGCAGTAAACAGACCTGAACCCGGGTCACTGGAGCTGTGAGACTGTGGCAGTAAACAGAACTGAACCCGGGACACTGGAGCTGTGAGACTGTGGCAGAAAACAGAACCGAACCCAGGTCACTGGAGCTGTGAGACTGTGGCAGTAAACAGAACGGAACCCGGGACACTGGAGCTGTGAGACTGTGGCAGTAAACAGAACCGAACCCGGGTCACTGGAGCTGTGAGACTGTGGCAGTAAACAGAACCGAACCCGGGACACTGGAGCTGTGAGACTGTGGCAGTAAACAGAACTGAACCCGGGTCACTGGAGCTGTGAGACTGTGGCAGTAAACAGAACCGAACCCGGGACACTGGAGCTGTGAGACTGTGGCAGTAAACAGAACTGAACCCGGGTCACTGGAGCTGTGAGACTGTGGCAGTAAACAGAACCGAACCCAGGTGACTGGAGCTGTGAGACTGTGGCAGTAAACAGAACCGAACCCAGGTCACTGGAGCTGTGAGACTGTGGCAGTAAACAGAACCGAACCCGGGACACTGGAGCTGTGAGACTGTGGCAGTAAACAGAACTGAACCCGGGTCACTGGAGCTGTGAGACTGTGACAGTAAACAGAACCACACCCAGGTCACTGGAGCTGTGAGACTGTGGCAGTAAACAGAACCGAACCCAGGTCACTGGAGCTGTGAGACTGTGGCAGTAAACAGAACCGAACCCAGGTCACTGGAGCTGTGAGACTGTGGCAGTAAACAGAACCGAACCCGGGACACTGGAGCTGTGAGACTGTGGCAGTAAACATAACCGAACACAGGTCACTGGAGCTGTGAGACTGTGGCAGTAAACAGAACCAAACCCAGGTCACTGGAGCTGTGAGACTGTGGCAGTAAACAGGACTGAACCCGGGTCACTGGAGCTGTGAGACTGTGGCAGTAAACAGAACCGAACCCAGGTCACTGGAGCTGTGAGACTGTGGCAGTAAACAGAACCGAACCCAGGTCACTGGAGCTGTGAGACTGTGGCAGTAAACAGAACCGAACCCGGGACACTGGAGCTGTGAGACTGTGGCAGTAAACAGAACTGAACCCGGGTCACTGGAGCTGTGAGACTGTGACAGTAAACAGAACCGAACCTGGGACACTGGAGCTGTGAGACTGTGGCAGTAAACAGAACTGAACCCGGGTCACTGGAGCTGTGAGACTGTGGCAGTAAACAGAACCGAACCCGGGACACTGGAGCTGTGAGACTGTGGCAGTAAACAGAACTGAACCCGGGACACTGGAGCTGTGAGACTGTGGCGGTAAACAGAACCGAACCCGGGTCACTGGAGCTGTGAGACTGTGGCAGTAAACAGAACCGAACCCGGGTCACTGGAGCTGTGAGGCTGTGGCAGTAAACAGAACCGAACCCAGGACACTGGAGCTGTGAGACTGTGGCAGTAAACAGAACCGAACCCGGGTCACTGGAGCTGTGAGACTGTGGCAGTAAACAGAACCGAACCCGGGACACTGGAGCTGTGAGACTGTGGCAGTAAACAGAACCGAACCCGGGACACTGGAGCTGTGAGACTGTGGCATTAAACAGAACCGAACCCGGGTCACTGGAGCTGTGAGACTGTGGCAGTAAACAGAACTGAACCCGGGACACTGGAGCTGTGAGACTGTGGCATTAAACAGAACCGAAACCGGGTCACTGGAGCTGTGAGACTGTGGCAGTCCCCAGAACCGAACCCAGGACACTGGAGCTGTGAGACTGTGGCAGTAAACAGAACCGAACCCGGGACACTGGAGCTGTGAGACTGTGGCAGTAAACAGAACTGAACCCGGGACACTGGAGCTGTGAGACTGTGGCAGTAAACAGAACCGAACCCAGGACACTGGAGCTGTGAGACTGTGGCAGTACGCAGAACTGAACCCGGGACACTGGAGCTGTGAGACTGTGGCAGTAAACAGAACCGAACCCAGGTCACTGGAGCTGTGAGACTGTGGCAGTAAACAGAACCGAACCCGGGTCACGGGAGCTGTGAGACTGTGGCAGTAAACAGAACCGAACCCGGGACACTGGAGCTGTGAGACTGTGGCAGTAAACAGAACAGAACCCGGGACACTGGAGCTGTGAGACTGTGGCAGTAAACAGAACCGAACCCGGGACACTGGAGCTGTGAGACTGTGGCAGTAAACAGAACCGAACCCGGGACACTGGAGCTGTGAGACTGTGGCAGTAAACAGAACCGAACCCGGGACACTGGAGCTGTGAGACTGTGGCAGTAAACAGAACCGAACCCGGGACACTGGAGCTGTGAGACTGTGGCAGTAAACAGAACCGAACCCAGGTCACTGGAGCTGTGAGACTGTGGCAGTAAACAGAACTGAACCCAGGTCACTGGAGCTGTGAGACTGTGGCAGTAAACAGAACCGAACCCAGGTCACTGGAGCTGTGAGACTGTGGCAGTAAACAGAACCGAACCCGAGACACTGGAGCTGTGCGACTGTGGCAGTAAACAGAACTGAACCCGGGACACTGGAGCTGTGAGACTGTGGCAGTAAACAGAACCGAACCCAGGTCACTGGAGCTGTGAGGTTGCGGCAGTAAACAGAACCGAACCCGGGACACTGGAGCTGTGAGACTGTGGCAGTAAACAGAACCGAACCCGGGACACTGGAGCTGTGAGACTGTGGCAGTAAACAGAACTGAACCCGGGACACTGGAGCTGTGAGACTGTGGCAGTAAACAGAACCGAACCGGGACACTGGAGCTGTGAGACTGTGGCAGTAAACAGAACTGAACCCGGGACACTGGAGCTGTGAGACTGTGGCAGTAAACAGAACCGAACCCGGGTCACTGGAGCTGTGAGGTTGCGGCAGTAAACAGAACCGAACCCAGGTCACTGGAGCTGTCAGGTTGCGGCAGTAAACAGAACCGAACCCAGGTCACTGGAGCTGTGAGACTGTGGCAGTAAACAGAACCGAACCCAGGTCACTGGAGCTGTGAGACTGTGGCAGCAAACAGAACCGAACCCGGGACACTGGAGCTGTGAGACTGTGACAGTAAACAGAACCGGACCCGGGACACTGGAGCTGTGAGACTGTGGCAGTAAACAGAACTGAACCCGGGTCACTGGAGCTGTGAGACTGTGGCAGTAAACAGAACCGAACCCGGGACACTGGAGCTGTGAGACTGTGGCAGTAAACAGAACCGAACCCAGGTCACTGGAGCTGTGAGACTGTGGCAGTAAACAGAACCGAACCCGGGACACTGGAGCTGTGAGACTGTGGCAGTAAACAGAACCGAACTCGGGTCACTGGAGCTGTGAGACTGTGGCAGTAAACAGAACCGAACCCGGGACACTGGAGCTGTGAGACTGTGGCAGTAAACAGAACCGAACCCGGGTCACTGGAGCTGTGAGACTGTGGCAGTAAGCAGAACCGAACCCGGGTCACTGGAGCTGTGAGGCTGTGGCAGTAAACAGAACCGAACCCAGGACACTGGAGCTGTGAGACTGTGGCAGTAAACAGAACCGAACCCGGGACACTGGAGCTGTGAGACTGTGGCAGTAAACAGAACCGAACCCAGGTGACTGGAGCTGTGAGACTGTGGCAGTAAACAGAACCGAACCCAGGTCACTGGAGCTGTGAGACTGTGGCAGTAAACAGAACCGAACCCGGGACACTGGAGCTGTGAGACTGTGGCAGTAAACAGAACTGAACCCGGGTCACTGGAGCTGTGAGACTGTGACAGTAAACAGAACCACACCCAGGTCACTGGAGCTGTGAGACTGTGGCAGTAAACAGAACCGAACCCAGGTCACTGGAGCTGTGAGACTGTGGCAGTAAACAGAACCGAACCCAGGTCACTGGAGCTGTGAGACTGTGGCAGTAAACAGAACCGAACCCGGGACACTGGAGCTGTGAGACTGTGGCAGTAAACAGAACCGAACACAGGTCACTGGAGCTGTGAGACTGTGGCAGTAAACAGAACCGAACCCAGGTCACTGGAGCTGTGAGACTGTGGCAGTAAACAGGACTGAACCCGGGTCACTGGAGCTGTGAGACTGTGGCAGTAAACAGAACCGAACCCAGGTCACTGGAGCTGTGAGACTGTGGCAGTAAACAGAACCGAACCCAGGTCACTGGAGCTGTGAGACTGTGGCAGTAAACAGAACCGAACCCGGGACACTGGAGCTGTGAGACTGTGGCAGTAAACAGAACCGAACCCGGGTCACTGGAGCTGTGAGACTGTGGCAGTAAACAGAACCGAACCCAGGTCACTGGAGCTGTGAGACTGTGGCAGTAAACAGAACTGAACCCGGGTCACTGGAGCTGTGAGACTGTGACAGTAAACAGAACCGAACCTGGGACACTGGAGCTGTGAGACTGTGGCAGTAAACAGAACTGAACCCGGGTCACTGGAGCTGTGAGACTGTGGCAGTAAACAGAACCGAACCCGGGACACTGGAGCTGTGAGACTGTGGCAGTAAACAGAACCGAACCCGGGACACTGGAGCTGTGAGACTGTGGCAGTAAACAGAACCGAACCCGGGTCACTGGAGCTGTGAGACTGTGGCAGTAAACAGAACCGAACCCGGGACACTGGAGCTGTGAGTCTGTGGCAGTAAACAGAACCGAACCCGGGTCACTGGAGCTGTGAGACTGTGGCAGTAAACAGAACCGAACCCGGGTCACTGGAGCTGTGAGGCTGTGGCAGTAAACAGAACCGAACCCGGGTCACTGGAGCTGTGAGACTGTGGCAGTAAACAGAACCGAACCCGGGTCACTGGAGCTGTGAGACTGTGGCAGTAAACAGAACCGAACCCGGGACACTGGAGCTGTGAGACTGTGGCAGTAAACAGAACTGAACCCGGGTCACTGGAGCTGTGAGACTGTGGCAGTAAACAGAACCGAACCCGGGTCACTGGAGCTGTGAGACTGTGGCAGTAAACAGAACCGAACCCGGGTCACTGGAGCTGTGAGACTGTGGCAGTAAACAGAACCGAACCCGGGACACTGGAGCTGTGAGACTGTGGCAGTAAACAGAACCGAACCCAGGTCACTGGAGCTGTGAGACTGTGGCAGTAAACAGAACCGAACCCGGGACACTGGAGCTGTGAGACTGTGGCAGTAAACAGAACCGAACTCGGGTCACTGGAGCTGTGAGACTGTGGCAGTAAACAGAACCGAACCCGGGACACTGGAGCTGTGAGACTGTGGCAGTAAACAGAACCGAACCCGGGTCACTGGAGCTGTGAGACTGTGGCAGTAAGCAGAACCGAACCCGGGTCACTGGAGCTGTGAGGCTGTGGCAGTAAACAGAACCGAACCCAGGACACTGGAGCTGTGAGACTGTGGCAGTAAACAGAACCGAACCCGGGACACTGGAGCTGTGAGACTGTGGCAGTAAACAGAACCGAACCCAGGTGACTGGAGCTGTGAGACTGTGGCAGTAAACAGAACCGAACCCAGGTCACTGGAGCTGTGAGACTGTGGCAGTAAACAGAACCGAACCCGGGACACTGGAGCTGTGAGACTGTGGCAGTAAACAGAACTGAACCCGGGTCACTGGAGCTGTGAGACTGTGACAGTAAACAGAACCACACCCAGGTCACTGGAGCTGTGAGACTGTGGCAGTAAACAGAACCGAACCCAGGTCACTGGAGCTGTGAGACTGTGGCAGTAAACAGAACCGAACCCAGGTCACTGGAGCTGTGAGACTGTGGCAGTAAACAGAACCGAACCCGGGACACTGGAGCTGTGAGACTGTGGCAGTAAACAGAACCGAACACAGGTCACTGGAGCTGTGAGACTGTGGCAGTAAACAGAACCGAACCCAGGTCACTGGAGCTGTGAGACTGTGGCAGTAAACAGGACTGAACCCGGGTCACTGGAGCTGTGAGACTGTGGCAGTAAACAGAACCGAACCCAGGTCACTGGAGCTGTGAGACTGTGGCAGTAAACAGAACCGAACCCAGGTCACTGGAGCTGTGAGACTGTGGCAGTAAACAGAACCGAACCCGGGACACTGGAGCTGTGAGACTGTGGCAGTAAACAGAACCGAACCCGGGTCACTGGAGCTGTGAGACTGTGGCAGTAAACAGAACCGAACCCAGGTCACTGGAGCTGTGAGACTGTGGCAGTAAACAGAACTGAACCCGGGTCACTGGAGCTGTGAGACTGTGACAGTAAACAGAACCGAACCTGGGACACTGGAGCTGTGAGACTGTGGCAGTAAACAGAACTGAACCCGGGTCACTGGAGCTGTGAGACTGTGGCAGTAAACAGAACCGAACCCGGGACACTGGAGCTGTGAGACTGTGGCAGTAAACAGAACCGAACCCGGGACACTGGAGCTGTGAGACTGTGGCAGTAAACAGAACCGAACCCGGGTCACTGGAGCTGTGAGACTGTGGCAGTAAACAGAACCGAACCCGGGACACTGGAGCTGTGAGTCTGTGGCAGTAAACAGAACCGAACCCGGGTCACTGGAGCTGTGAGACTGTGGCAGTAAACAGAACCGAACCCGGGTCACTGGAGCTGTGAGGCTGTGGCAGTAAACAGAACCGAACCCGGGTCACTGGAGCTGTGAGACTGTGGCAGTAAACAGAACCGAACCCGGGTCACTGGAGCTGTGAGACTGTGGCAGTAAACAGAACCGAACCCGGGACACTGGAGCTGTGAGACAGTGGCAGTAAACAGAACCGAACCCGGGACACTGGAGCTGTGAGACTGTGGCATTAAACAGAACCGAACCCGGGTCACTGGAGCTGTGAGACTGTGGCAGTAAACAGAACTGAACCCGGGACACTGGAGCTGTGAGACTGTGGCAGTAAACAGAACCGAAACCGGGTCACTGGAGCTGTGAGACTGTGGCAGTCCCCAGAACCGAACCCAGGACACTGGAGCTGTGAGACTGTGGCAGTAAACAGAACCGAACCCGGGACACTGGAGCTGTGAGACTGTGGCAGTAAACAGAACTGAACCCGGGACACTGGAGCTGTGAGACTGTGGCAGTAAACAGAACCGAACCCAGGACACTGGAGCTGTGAGACTGTGGCAGTAAACAGAACCGAACCCGGGTCACGGGAGCTGTGAGACTGTGGCAGTAAACAGAACCGAACCCGGGACACTGGAGCTGTGAGACTGTGGCAGTAAACAGAACAGAACCCGGGACACTGGAGCTGTGAGACTGTGGCAGTAAACAGAACCGAACCCGGGACACTGGAGCTGTGAGACTGTGGCAGTAAACAGAACCGAACCCGGGACACTGGAGCTGTGAGACTGTGGCAGTAAACAGAACCGAACCCGGGACACTGGAGCTGTGAGACTGTGGCAGTAAACAGAACCGAACCCGGGACACTGGAGCTGTGAGACTGTGGCAGTAAACAGAACCGAACCCAGGTCACTGGAGCTGTGAGACTGTGGCAGTAAACAGAACTGAACCCAGGTCACTGGAGCTGTGAGACTGTGGCAGTAAACAGAACCGAACCCAGGTCACTGGAGCTGTGAGACTGTGGCAGTAAACAGAACCGAACCCGAGACACTGGAGCTGTGAGACTGTGGCAGTAAACAGAACTGAACCCGGGACACTGGAGCTGTGAGACTGTGGCAGTAAACAGAACCGAACCCAGGTCACTGGAGCTGTGAGGTTGCGGCAGTAAACAGAACCGAACCCGGGACACTGGAGCTGTGAGACTGTGGCAGTAAACAGAACCGAACCCGGGACACTGGAGCTGTGAGACTGTGGCAGTAAACAGAACTGAACCCGGGACAATGGAGCTGTGAGACTGTGGCAGTAAACAGAACCGAACCCGGGTCACTGGAGCTGTGAGGTTGCGGCAGTAAACAGAACCGAACCCAGGTCACTGGAGCTGTGAGGTTGCGGCAGTAAACAGAACCGAACCCAGGTCACTGGAGCTGTGAGACTGTGGCAGTAAACAGAACCGAACCCAGGTCACTGGAGCTGTGAGACTGTGGCAGCAAACAGAACCGAACCCGGGACACTGGAGCTGTGAGACTGTGACAGTAAACAGAACCGGACCCGGGACACTGGAGCTGTGAGACTGTGGCAGTAAACAGAACTGAACCCGGGTCACTGGAGCTGTGAGACTGTGGCAGTAAACAGAACCGAACCCGGGACACTGGAGCTGTGAGACTGTGGCAGTAAACAGAACCGAACCCAGGTCACTGGAGCTGTGAGACTGTGGCAGTAAACAGAACCGAACCCGGGACACTGGAGCTGTGAGACTGTGGCAGTAAACAGAACCGAACTCGGGTCACTGGAGCTGTGAGACTGTGGCAGTAAACAGAACCGAACCCGGGACACTGGAGCTGTGAGACTGTGGCAGTAAACAGAACCGAACCCGGGTCACTGGAGCTGTGAGACTGTGGCAGTAAGCAGAACCGAACCCGGGTCACTGGAGCTGTGAGGCTGTGGCAGTAAACAGAACCGAACCCAGGACACTGGAGCTGTGAGACTGTGGCAGTAAACAGAACCGAAACCGGGTCACTGGAGCTGTGAGACTGTGGCAGTAAACAGAACCGAACCCAGGTCACTGGAGCTGTGAGACTGTGGCAGTAAACAGAACCGAACCCGGGTCACTGGAGCTGTGAGACTGTGGCAGTAAACAGAACCGAACCCGGGACACTGGAGCTGTGAGACTGTGGCAGTAAACAGAACCGAACCCGGGACACTGGAGCTGTGAGACTGTGGCAGTAAACAGAACCGAACCCGGGACACTGGAGCTGTGAGACTGTGGCAGTAAACAGAACCGAACCCGGGTCACTGGAGCTGTGAGACTGTGGCAGTAAACAGAACTGAACCCGGGACACTGGAGCTGTGAGACTGTGGCAGTAAACAGAACGGAACCCGGGACACTGGAGCTGTGAGACTGTGGCAGAAAACAGAACCGAACCCAGGACACTGGAGCTGTGAGACTGTGGCAGTAAACAGAACCGAACCCGGGTCACTGGAGCTGTGAGACTGTGGCAGTAAACAGAACCGAACCCGGGACACTGGAGCTGTGAGACTGTGGCAGTAAACAGAACCGAACCCGGGTCACTGGAGCTGTGAGACTGTGGCAGTAAACAGAACTGAACCCGGGACACTGGAGCTGTGAGACTGTGGCAGTAAACAGAACGGAACCCGGGACACTGGAGCTGTGAGACTGTGGCAGAAAACAGAACCGAACCCGGGACACTGGAGCTGTGAGACTGTGGCAGTAAACAGGACCGAACCCGGGTCACTGGAGCTGTGAGACTGTGGCAGTAAACAGAACCGAACCCAGGTCACTGGAGCTGTGAGACTGTGGCAGTAAACAGAACCGAACCCGGGACACTGGAGCTGTGAGACTGTGGCAGTAAACAGAACTGAACCCGGGTCACTGGAGCTGTGAGACTGTGGCAGTAAACAGAACCGAACCCGGGACACTGGAGCTGTGAGACTGTGGCAGTAAACAGAACTGAACCCGGGTGACTGGAGCTGTGAGACTGTGGCAGTAAACAGAACCGAACCCAGGTGACTGGAGCTGTGAGACTGTGGCAGTAAACAGAACCGAACCCAGGTCACTGGAGCTGTGAGACTGTGGCAGTAAACAGAACCGAACCCGGGACACTGGAGCTGTGAGACTGTGGCAGTAAACAGAACTGAACCCGGGTCACTGGAGCTGTGAGACTGTGACAGTAAACAGAACCACACCCAGGTCACTGGAGCTGTGAGACTGTGGCAGTAAACAGAACGGAACCCGGGTCACTGGAGCTGTGAGACTGTGGCAGTAAACAGAACCGAACCCAGGTCACTGGAGCTGTGAGACTGTGGCAGGAAACAGAACCGAACCCGGGACACTGGAGCTGTGAGACTGTGGCAGTAAACAGAACCGAACCCAGGTCACTGGAGCTGTGAGACTGTGGCAGTAAACAGAACCGAACCCAGGTCACTGGAGCTGTGAGACTGTGGCAGTAAACAGAACCGAACCCGGGACACTGGAGCTGTGAGACTGTGGCAGTAAACAGAACTGAACCCGGGTCACTGGAGCTGTGAGACTGTGGCAGTAAACAGGACTGAACCCGGGACACTGGAGCTGTGAGACTGTGGCAGTAAACAGAACCGAACCCAGGTCACTGGAGCTGTGAGACTGTGGCAGTAAACAGAACCGAACCCAGGTCACTGGAGCTGTGAGACTGTGGCAGTAAACAGAACCGAACCCGGGACACTGGAGCTGTGAGACTGTGGCAGTAAACAGAACTGAACCCGGGTCACTGGAGCTGTGAGACTGTGACAGTAAACAGAACCGAACCCGGGACACTGGAGCTGTGAGACTGTGGCAGTAAACAGAACTGAACCCGGGTCACTGGAGCTGTGAGACTGTGGCAGGAAACAGAACCGAACCCGGGACACTGGAGCTGTGAGACTGTGGCAGTAAACAGAACCGAACCCGGGACACTGGAGCTGTGAGACTGTGGCAGTAAACAGAACCGAACCCGGGTCACTGGAGCTGTGAGACTGTGGCAGTAAACAGAACCGAACCCGGGACACTGGAGCTGTGAGTCTGTGGCAGTAAACAGAACCGAACCCGGGTCACTGGAGCTGTGAGACTGTGGCAGTAAACAGAACCGAACCCGGGTCACTGGAGCTGTGAGGCTGTGGCAGTAAACAGAACCGAACCCAGGACACTGGAGCTGTGAGACTGTGGCAGTAAACAGAACCGAACCCGGGACACTGGAGCTGTGAGACTGTGGCAGTAAACAGAACCGAACCCGGGACACTGGAGCTGTGAGACTGTGGCAGTAAACAGAACTGAACCCAGGTCACTGGAGCTGTGAGACTGTGGCAGTAAACAGAACCGAACCCGGGTCACTGGAGCTGTGAGACTGTGGCAGTAAACAGAACCGAACCCGTGACACTGGAGCAGTGAGACTGTGGCAGTAAACAGAACCGAACCCGGGACACTGGAGCTGTGAGACTGTGGCAGTAAACAGAACTGAACCCAGGTCACTGGAGCTGTGAGACTGTGGCAGTAAACAGAACCGAACCCGGGTCACTGGAGCTGTGAGACTGTGGCAGTAAACAGAACCGAACCCGGGTCACTGGAGCTGTGAGGCTGTGGCAGTAAACAGAACCGAACCCAGGACACTGGAGCTGTGAGACTGTGGCAGTAAACAGAACCGAACCCGGGTCACTGGAGCTGTGAGACTGTGGCAGTAAACAGAACTGAACCCGGGTCACTGGAGCTGTGAGACTGTGGCAGTAAACAGAACAGAACCCGGGACACTGGAGCTGTGAGACTGTGGCAGTAAACAGAACCGAACCCGGGACACTGGAGCTGTGAGACTGTGGCAGTAAACAGAACCGAACCCGGGACACTGGAGCTGTGAGACTGTGGCAGTAAACAGAACCGAACCCGGGTCACTGGAGCTGTGAGACTGTGGCAGTAAACAGAACCAAACCCGGGTCACTGGAGCTGTGAGACTGTGGCAGTAAACAGAACTGAACCCGGGACACTGGAGCTGTGAGACTGTGGCAGTAAAAAGAACTGAACCCGGGACACTGGAGCTGTGAGACTGTGGCAGTAAACAGAACCGAACCCAGGTCACTGGAGCTGTGAGACTGTGGCAGTAAACAGAACTGAACCCAGGTCACTGGAGCTGTGAGACTGTGGCAGTAAACAGAACCGAACCCGGGACACTGGAGCTGTGAGACTGTGGCAGTAAACAGAACTGAACCCGGGACACTGGAGCTGTGAGACTGTGGCAGTAAACAGAACCGAACCCAGGTCACTGGAGCTGTGAGGTTGCGGCAGTAAACAGAACCGAACCCGGGACACTGGAGCTGTGAGACTGTGGCAGTAAACAGAACCGAACCCGGGACACTGGAGCTGTGAGACTGTGGCAGTAAACAGAACTGAACCCGGGACACTGGAGCTGTGAGACTGTGGCAGTAAACAGAACCGAACCGGGACACTGGAGCTGTGAGACTGTGGCAGTAAACAGAACCGAACCCAGGTCACTGGAGCTGTGAGGTTGCGGCAGTAAACAGAACCGAACCCGGGTCACTGGAGCTGTGAGGTTGCGGCAGTAAACAGAACCGAACCCAGGTCACTGGAGCTGTGAGGTTGCGGCAGTAAACAGAACCGAACCCAGGTCACTGGAGCTGTGAGGCTGTGGCAGTAAACAGAACCGAACCCAGGTCACTGGAGCTGTGAGACTGTGGCAGTAAACAGAACCGAACCCAGGTCACTGGAGCTGTGAGACTGTGGCAGTAAACAGAACCGAACCCGGGACACTGGAGCTGTGAGACTGTGGCAGTAAACAGAACTGAACCCGGGTCACTGGAGCTGTGAGACTGTGACAGTAAACAGAACCACACCCAGGTCACTGGAGCTGTGAGACTGTGGCAGTAAACAGAACCGAACCCGGGTCACTGGAGCTGTGAGACTGTGGCAGTAAACAGAACCGAACCCAGGTCACTGGAGCTGTGAGACTGTGGCAGTAAACAGAACCGAACCCGGGACACTGGAGCTGTGAGACTGTGGCAGTAAACAGAACCGAACCCGGGACACTGGAGCTGTGAGACTGTGGCAGTAAACAGAACTGAACCCGGGTCACTGGAGCTGTGAGACTGTGGCAGTAAACAGAACCGAACCCGGGACACTGGAGCTGTGAGACTGTGGCAGTAAACAGAACTGAACCCGGGTCACTGGAGCTGTGAGACTGTGACAGTAAACAGAACCGAACCCGGGACACTGGAGCTGTGAGACTGTGGCAGTAAATAGAACTGAACCCGGGTCACTGGAGCTGTGAGACTGTGGCAGTAAACAGAACCGAACCCGGGACACTGGAGCTGTGAGACTGTGGCAGTAAACAGAACCGAACCCGGGTCACTGGAGCTGTGAGACTGTGGCAGTAAACAGAACCGAACCCAGGACACTGGAGCTGTGAGACTGTGGCAGTCCCCAGAACCGAACCCAGGTCACTGGAGCTGTGAGACTGTGGCAGTAAACAGAACCGAACCCGGGTCACTGGAGCTGTGAGACTGTGGCAGTAAACAGAACCGAACCCAGGACACTGGAGCTGTGAGACTGTGGCAGTAAACAGAACCGAACCCGGGACACTGGAGCTGTGAGACTGTGGCAGTAAACAGAACCGAACCCGGGTCACTGGAGCTGTGAGACTGTGGCAGTCCCCAGAACCGAACCCAGGACACTGGAGCTGTGAGACTGTGGCAATAAACAGAACCGAACCCGGGACACTGGAGCTGTGAGACTGTGGCAGTAAACAGAACTGAACCCGGGACACTGAAGCTGTGAGACTGTGGCAGTAAACAGAACCGAACCCGGGACACTGGAGCTGTGAGACTGTGGCAGTCCCCAGAACTGAACCCAGGTCACTGGAGCTGTGAGGCTGTGGCAGTAAACAGAACCGAACCCGGGACACTGGAGCTGTGAGACTGTGGCAGTAAACAGAACCGAACCCGGGTCACGGGAGCTGTGAGACTGTGGCAGTAAACAGAACCGAACCCGAGACACTGGAGCTGTGAGACTGTGGCAGTAAAGAGAACAGAACCCGGGACACTGGAGCTGTGAGACTGTGGCAGTAAACAGAACCGAACCCGGGACACTGGAGCTGTGAGACTGTGGCAGTAAACAGAACCGAACCCGGGACACTGGAGCTGTGAGACTGTGGCAGTAAACAGAACTGAAGCCGGGACACTGGAGCTGTGAGACTGTGGCAGTAAACAGAACCGAACCCAGGTCACTGGAGCTGTGAGGTTGCGGCAGTAAACAGAACCGAACCCGGGACACTGGAGCTGTGAGACTGTGGCAGTAAACAGAACCGAACCCGGGACACTGGAGCTGTGAGACTGTGGCAGTAAACAGAACTGAACCCGGGACACTGGAGCTGTGAGACTGTGGCAGTAAACAGAACCGAACCGGGACACTGGAGCTGTGAGACTGTGGCAGTAAACAGAACCGAACCCAGGTCACTGGAGCTGTGAGACTGTGGCAGTAAACAGAACCGAACCCGGGTCACTGGAGCTGTGAGACTGTGGCAGTAAACAGAACCGAACCCGGGACACTGGAGCTGTGAGACTGTGGCAGTAAACAGAACCGAACCCGGGACACTGGAGCTGTGAGACTGTGGCAGTAAACAGAACTGAAGCCGGGACACTGGAGCTGTGAGACTGTGGCAGTAAACAGAACCGAACCCAGGTCACTGGAGCTGTGAGGTTGCGGCAGTAAACAGAACCGAACCCGGGACACTGGAGCTGTGAGACTGTGGCAGTAAACAGAACCGAACCCGGGACACTGGAGCTGTGAGACTGTGGCAGTAAACAGAACTGAACCCGGGACACTGGAGCTGTGAGACTGTGGCAGTAAACAGAACCGAACCGGGACACTGGAGCTGTGAGACTGTGGCAGTAAACAGAACCGAACCCAGGTCACTGGAGCTGTGAGACTGTGGCAGTAAACAGAACCGAACCCAGGTCACTGGAGCTGTGAGGTTGCGGCAGTAAACAGAACCGAACCCAGGTCACTGGAGCTGTGAGACTGTGGCAGTAAACAGAACTGAACCCGGGACACTGGAGCAGTGAGACTGTGGCAGTAAACAGAACCGAACCCGGGACACTGGAGCTGTGAGACTGTGGCAGTAAACAGAACCGAACCCAGGTCACTGGAGCTGTGAGACTGTGGCAGTACGCAGAACCGAACCCGGGACACTGGAGCTGTGAGACTGTGGCAGTAAACAGAACCGAACCCGGGTCACTGGAGCTGTGAGACTGTGGCAGTAAACAGAACCGAACCCAGGTCACTGGAGCTGTGAGGCTGTGGCAGTAAACAGAACCGAACCCAGGTCACTGGAGCTGTGAGACTGTGGCAGTAAACAGAACCGAACCCAGGTCACTGGAGCTGTGAGACTGTGGCAGTAAACAGATCCGAACCCATGTCACTGGAGCTGTGAGACTGTGGCAGTAAACAGAACTGAACCCAGGTCACTGGAGCTGTGAGACTGTGGCAGTAAACAGAACCGAACCCGGGACACTGGAGCTGTGAGACTGTGGCAGTAAACAGAACCGAACCCAGGTCACTGGAGCTGTGAGACTGTGGCAGTAAACAGAACCGAACCCGGGTCACTGGAGCTGTGAGACTGTGGCAGTAAACAGAACCGAACCCAGGTCACTGGAGCTGTGAGACTGTGGCAGTAAACAGAACCGAACCCAGGTCACTGGAGCTGTGAGACTGTGGCAGTAAACAGAACCAAACCCGGGTCACTGGAGCTGTGAGGCTGTGGCAGTAAACAGAACCGAACCCGGGACACTGGAGCTGTGAGACTGTGGCAGTAAACAGAACTGAACCCAGGTCACTGGAGCTGTGAGTCTGTGGCAGTAAACAGAACCGAACCCAGGTCACTGGAGCTGTGAGACTGTGGCAGTAAACAGAACCAAACCCGGGTCACTGGAGCTGTGAGGCTGTGGCAGTAAACAGAACCGAACCCATGTCACTGGAGCTGTGAGACTGTGGCAGTAAACAGAACCGAACCCAGGTCACTGGAGCTGTGAGACTGTGACAGTAAACAGAACCGAACCCGGGTCACTGGAGCTGTGAGACTGTGGCAGTAAACAGAACCGAACCCGGGACACTGGAGCTGTGAGACTGTGGCAGTAAACAGAACCGAACCCGGGTCACTGGAGCTGTGAGACTGTGGCAGTAAACAGAACTTAACCCAGGTCACTGGAGCTGTGAGGCTGTGGCAGTAAACAGAACCGAACCCAGGTCACTGGAGCTGTGAGACTGTGGCAGTAAACAGAACCAAACCCGGGTCACTGGAGCTGTGAGACTGTGGCAGTAAACAGAACTGAACCCGGGACACTGGAGCTGTGAGACTGTGGCAGTAAACAGAACCGAACCCGGGTCACTGGAGCTGTGAGACTGTGACACTAAACAGAACCGTACCCGGGTCACTGGAGCTGTGAGACTGTGGCAGTAAACAGAACTAAACCCAGGTCACTGGAGCTGTGAGACTGTGGCAGTAAACAGAACCGAACCCGGGTCACTGGAGCTGTGAGACTGTGGCAGTAAACAGAACCGAACCCGAGTCACTGGAGCTGTGAGACTGTGACACTAAACAGAACCGAACCCGGGTCACTGGAGCTGTGAGACTGTGGCAGTAAACAGAACCGAACCCAGGTCACTGGAGCTGTGAGGCTGTGGCAGTAAACAGAACCGAACCCAGGTCACTGGAGCTGTGAGACTGTGGCAGTAAACAGAACCGAACCCGGGTCACTGGAGCTGTGAGACTGTGGCAGTAAACAGAACTGAACCCAGGTCACTGGAGCTGTGAGACTGTGGCAGTAAACAGAACCGAACCCAGGTCACTGGAGCTGTGAGACTGTGGCAGTAAACAGAACCGAACCCGGGTCACTGGAGCTGTGAGGCTGTGGCAGTAAACAGAACCGAACCCGGGTCACTGGAGCTGTGAGGCTGTGGCAGTAAACAGAACCGAACCCAGGTCACTGGAGCTGTGAGACTGTGGCAGTAAACAGAACCGAACCCAGGACACTGGAGCTGTGAGACTGTGGCAGTAAACAGAACCGAACCCAGGTCACTGGAGCTGTGAGGCTGTGGCAGTAAACAGAACTGAACCCAGGTCACTGAAGCTGTGAGACTGTGGCAGTAAACAGAACCGAACCCGGGACACTGGAGCTGTGAGACTGTGGCAGTAAACAGAACTGAACCCGGGACACTGGAGCTGTGAGACTGTGGCAGTAAACAGAACCGAACCGGGACACTGGAGCTGTGAGACTGTGGCAGTAAACAGAACCGAACCCAGGTCACTGGAGCTGTGAGACTGTGGCAGTAAACAGAACCGAACCCGGGTCACTGGAGCTGTGAGACTGTGGCAGTAAACAGAACCGAGCCCAGGACAATGGAGCTGTGAGGTTGAGGCAGTAAACAGAACCGAACCCAGGTCACTGGAGCTGTGAGACTGTGGCAGTAAACAGAACCGAACCCAGGTCACTGGAGCTGTGAGGTTGCGGCAGTAAACAGAACCGAACCCAGGTCACTGGAGCTGTGAGACTGTGGCAGTAAACAGAACTGAACCCGGGACACTGGAGCAGTGAGACTGTGGCAGTAAACAGAACCGAACCCGGGACACTGGAGCTGTGAGACTGTGGCAGTAAACAGAACCGAACCCAGGTCACTGGAGCTGTGAGACTGTGGCAGTACGCAGAACCGAACCCGGGACACTGGAGCTGTGAGACTGTGGCAGTAAACAGAACCGAACCCGGGTCACTGGAGCTGTGAGACTGTGGCAGTAAACAGAACCGAACCCAGGTCACTGGAGCTGTGAGGCTGTGGCAGTAAACAGAACCGAACCCAGGTCACTGGAGCTGTGAGACTGTGGCAGTAAACAGAACCGAACCCAGGTCACTGGAGCTGTGAGACTGTGGCAGTAAACAGATCCGAACCCAGGTCACTGGAGCTGTGAGACTGTGGCAGTAAACAGAACCGAACCCGGGTCACTGGAGCTGTGAGACTGTGGCAGTAAACAGAACCGAACCCAGGTCACTGGAGCTGTGAGACTGTGGCAGTAAACAGAACTGAACCCAGGTCACTGGAGCTGTGAGACTGTGGCAGTAAACAGAACCGAACCCGGGACACTGGAGCTGTGAGACTGTGGCAGTAAACAGAACCGAACCCAGGTCACTGGAGCTGTGAGACTGTGGCAGTAAACAGAACCGAACCCGGGTCACTGGAGCTGTGAGACTGTGGCAGTAAACAGAACCGAACCCAGGTCACTGGAGCTGTGAGACTGTGGCAGTAAACAGAACCGAACCCAGGTCACTGGAGCTGTGAGACTGTGGCAGTAAACAGAACCAAACCCGGGTCACTGGAGCTGTGAGGCTGTGGCAGTAAACAGAACCGAACCCGGGACACTGGAGCTGTGAGACTGTGGCAGTAAACAGAACTGAACCCAGGTCACTGGAGCTGTGAGTCTGTGGCAGTAAACAGAACCGAACCCAGGTCACTGGAGCTGTGAGACTGTGGCAGTAAACAGAACCAAACCCGGGTCACTGGAGCTGTGAGGCTGTGGCAGTAAACAGAACCGAACCCATGTCACTGGAGCTGTGAGACTGTGGCAGTAAACAGAACCGAACCCAGGTCACTGGAGCTGTGAGACTGTGACAGTAAACAGAACCGAACCCGGGTCACTGGAGCTGTGAGACTGTGGCAGTAAACAGAACCGAACCCGGGACACTGGAGCTGTGAGACTGTGGCAGTAAACAGAACCGAACCCGGGTCACTGGAGCTGTGAGACTGTGGCAGTAAACAGAACTGAACCCAGGTCACTGGAGCTGTGAGGCTGTGGCAGTAAACAGAACCGAACCCAGGTCACTGGAGCTGTGAGACTGTGGCAGTAAACAGAACCAAACCCGGGTCACTGGAGCTGTGAGACTGTGGCAGTAAACAGAACTGAACCCGGGACACTGGAGCTGTGAGACTGTGGCAGTAAACAGAACCGAACCCGGGTCACTGGAGCTGTGAGACTGTGACACTAAACAGAACCGTACCCGGGTCACTGGAGCTGTGAGACTGTGGCAGTAAACAGAACTGAACCCAGGTCACTGGAGCTGTGAGACTGTGGCAGTAAACAGAACCGAACCCGGGTCACTGGAGCTGTGAGACTGTGGCAGTAAACAGAACCGAACCCGAGTCACTGGAGCTGTGAGACTGTGACACTAAACAGAACCGAACCCGGGTCACTGGAGCTGTGAGACTGTGGCAGTAAACAGAACCGAACCCAGGTCACTGGAGCTGTGAGGCTGTGGCAGTAAACAGAACCGAACCCAGGTCACTGGAGCTGTGAGACTGTGGCAGTAAACAGAACCGAACCCGGGTCACTGGAGCTGTGAGACTGTGGCAGTAAACAGAACTGAACCCAGGTCACTGGAGCTGTGAGACTGTGGCAGTAAACAGAACCGAACCCAGGTCACTGGAGCTGTGAGACTGTGGCAGTAAACAGAACCGAACCCGGGTCACTGGAGCTGTGAGGCTGTGGCAGTAAACAGAACCGAACCCGGGTCACTGGAGCTGTGAGGCTGTGGCAGTAAACAGAACCGAACCCAGGTCACTGGAGCTGTGAGACTGTGGCAGTAAACAGAACCGAACCCAGGTCACTGGAGCTGTGAGACTGTGGCAGTAAACAGAACCGAACCCGCGTCACTGGAGCTGTGAGACTGTGGCAGTAAACAGAACCGAACCCGGGTCACTGGAGCTGTGAGACTGTGGCAGTAAACAGAACCGAACCCGGGTCACCGGAGCTGTGAGACTGTGGCAGTAAACAGAACCGAACCCGGGTCACTGGAGCTGTGAGACTGTGGCAGTAAACAGAACCCAACCCATGTCACTGGAGCTGTGAGACTGTGGCAGTAAACAGAACCGAACCCGGGTCACTGGAGCTGTGAGACTGTGGCAGTAAACAGAACCGAACCCGGGTCACTGGAGCTGTGAGACTGTGGCAGTAAACAGAACCGAACCCAGGTCACTGGAGCTGTGAGACTGTGGCAGTCCCCAGAACCGAACCCAGGTCACTGGAGCTGTGAGGCTGTGGCAGTAAACAGAACCGAACCCGGGTCACCGGAGCTGTGAGACTGTGGCAGTAAACGGAACCGAACCCATGTCACTGGAGCTGTGAGACTGTGGCAGTAAACAGAACCGAACCCGGGACACTGGAGCTGTGAGACTGTGGCAGTAAACAGAACTGAACCCGGGACACTGGAGCTGTGAGACTGTGGCAGTAAACAGAACCGAACCGGGACACTGGAGCTGTGAGACTGTGGCAGTAAACAGAACCGAACCCAGGACACTGGAGCTGTGAGACTGTGGCAGTAAACAGAACCGAACCCGGGTCACTGGAGCTGTGAGACTGTGGCAGTAAACAGAACCGAACCCAGGTCACTGGAGCTGTGAGACTGTGGCAGTAAACAGAACCGAACCCAGGTCACTGGAGCTGTGAGACTGTGGCAGTAAACAGAACCGAACCCAGGTCACTGGAGCTGTGAGGTTGCGGCAGTAAACAGAACCGAACCCAGGTCACTGGAGCTGTGAGACTGTGGCAGTAAACAGAACTGAACCCGGGACACTGGAGCAGTGAGACTGTGGCAGTAAACAGAACCGAACCCGGGACACTGGAGCTGTGAGACTGTGGCAGTAAACAGAACCGAACCCAGGTCACTGGAGCTGTGAGACTGTGGCAGTACGCAGAACCGAACCCGGGACACTGGAGCTGTGAGACTGTGGCAGTAAACAGAACCGAACCCGGGTCACTGGAGCTGTGAGACTGTGGCAGTAAACAGAACCGAACCCAGGTCACTGGAGCTGTGAGGCTGTGGCAGTAAACAGAACCGAACCCAGGTCACTGGAGCTGTGAGACTGTGGCAGTAAACAGATCCGAACCCATGTCACTGGAGCTGTGAGACTGTGGCAGTAAACAGAACTGAACCCAGGTCACTGGAGCTGTGAGACTGTGGCAGTAAACAGAACCGAACCCGGGACACTGGAGCTGTGAGACTGTGGCAGTAAACAGAACCGAACCCAGGTCACTGGAGCTGTGAGACTGTGGCAGTAAACAGAACCGAACCCGGGTCACTGGAGCTGTGAGACTGTGGCAGTAAACAGAACAGAACCCGGGACACTGGAGCTGTGAGACTGTGGCAGTAAACAGAACCGAACCCGGGTCACTGGAGCTGTGAGTCTGTGGCAGTAAACAGAACCGAACCCGGGACACTGGAGCTGTGAGACTGTGGCAGTAAACAGAACCGAACCCAGGTCACTGGAGCTGTGAGACTGTGGCAGTAAACAGAACCAAACCCGGGTCACTGGAGCTGTGAGGCTGTGGCAGTAAACAGAACTGAACCCAGGTCACTGGAGCTGTGAGTCTGTGGCAGTAAACAGAACCGAACCCAGGTCACTGGAGCTGTGAGACTGTGGCAGTAAACAGAACCAAACCCGGGTCACTGGAGCTGTGAGGCTGTGGCAGTAAACAGAACCGAACCCATGTCACTGGAGCTGTGAGACTGTGGCAGTAAACAGAACCGAACCCAGGTCACTGGAGCTGTGAGACTGTGGCAGTAAACAGAACCGAACCCGGGTCACTGGAGCTGTGAGACTGTGGCAGTAAACAGAACCGAACCCGGGTCACTGGAGCTGTGAGACTGTGGCAGTAAACAGAACTGAACCCAGGTCACTGGAGCTGTGAGGCTGTGGCAGTAAACAGAACCGAACCCAGGTCACTGGAGCTGTGAGACTGTGGCAGTAAACAGAACCAAACCCGGGTCACTGGAGCTGTGAGACTGTGGCAGTAAACAGAACTGAACCCAGGTCACTGGAGCTGTGAGACTGTGGCAGTAAACAGAACCGAACCCGGGCCACTGGAGCTGTGAGACTGTGGCAGTAAACAGAACCGAACCCGAGTCACTGGAGCTGTGAGACTGTGACACGAAACAGAACCGAACCCGGGACACTGGAGCTGTGAGACTGTGGCAGTAAACAGAACCGAACCCAGGTCACTGGAGCTGTGAGGCTGTGGCAGTAAACAGAACCGAACCCAGGACACTGGAGCTGTGAGACTGTGGCAGTAAACAGAACCGAACCCGGGTCACTGGAGCTGTGAGACTGTGGCAGTAAACAGAACCGAACCCAGGTCACTGGAGCTGTGAGACTGTGGCAGTAAACAGAACCGAACCCGGGTCACTGGAGCTGTGAGGCTGTGGCAGTAAACAGAACCGAACCCGGGTCACTGGAGCTGTGAGACTGTGGCAGTAAACAGAACCGAACCCAGGTCACTGGAGCTGTGAGACTGTGGCAGTCCCCAGAACCGAACCCAGGTCACTGGAGCTGTGAGGCTGTGGCAGTAAACAGAACCGAACCCGGGACACTGGAGCTGTGAGACTGTGGCAGTAAACAGAACCGAACCCGGGTCACCGGAGCTGTGAGACTGTGGCAGTAAACAGAAACGAACCCGGGTCACTGGAGCTGTGAGACTGTGGCAGTAAACGGAACCGAACCCATGTCACTGGAGCTGTGAGACTGTGGCAGTAAACAGAACCGAACCCGGGTCACTGGAGCTGTGAGGCTGTGGCAGTAAACAGAACCGAACCCGGGTCACTGGAGCTGTGAGACTGTGGCAGTAAACAGAACCGAACCCAGGACACTGGAGCTGTGAGACTGTGGCAGTAAACAGAACCGAACCCGGGTCACCGCAGCTGTGAGACTGTGGCAGTAAACAGAACCGAACCTGGGTCACTGGAGCTGTGAGACTGTGGCAGTAAACAGAACTGAACCCGGGTCACTGGAGCTGTGAGACTGTGGCAGTAAACAGAACCGAACCCAGGTCACTGGAGCTGTGAGTCTGTGGCAGTAAACAGAACCGAACCCGGGTCACTGGAGCTGTGAGACTGTGGCAGTAAACAGAACTGAACCCGGGTCACTGGAGCTGTGAGACTGTGGCAGTAAACAGAACCGAACCCAGGTCACTGGAGCTGTGAGACTGTGACAGTAAACAGAACCGAACCCGGGTCACTGGAGCTGTGAGACTGTGGCAGTAAACAGAACCGAACCCGGGTCACTGGAGCTGTGAGGCTGTGGCAGTAAACAGAACCGAACCCAGGTCACTGGAGCTGTGAGACTGTGGCAGTAAACAGAACCGAACCCGGGTCACTGGAGCTGTGAGACTGTGGCAGTAAACAGAACCGAACCCGGGACACTGGAGCTGTGAGTCTGTGGCAGTAAACAGAACCGAACCCGGGTCACTGGAGCTGTGAGACTGTGGCAGTAAACAGAACCGAACCCGGGTCACTGGAGCTGTGAGGCTGTGGCAGTAAACAGAACCGAACCCAGGACACTGGAGCTGTGAGACTGTGGCAGTAAACAGAACCGAACCCGGGTCACTGGAGCTGTGAGACTGTGGCAGTAAACAGAACAGAACCCGGGACACTGGAGCTGTGAGACTGTGGCAGTAAACAGAACCGAACCCGGGACACTGGAGCTGTGAGACTGTGGCAGTAAACAGAACCGAACCCGGGACACTGGAGCTGTGAGACTGTGGCAGTAAACAGAACCGAACCCGGGACACTGGAGCTGTGAGACTGTGGCAGTAAACAGAACTGAACCCAGGTCACTGGAGCTGTGAGACTGTGGCAGTAAACAGAACCGAACCCGGGTCACTGGAGCTGTGAGACTGTGGCAGTAAAAAGAACTGAACCCGGGACACTGGAGCTGTGAGACTGTGGCAGTAAACAGAACCGAACCCAGGTCACTGGAGCTGTGAGACTGTGGCAGTAAACAGAACTGAACCCAGTTCACTGGAGCTGTGAGACTGTGGCAGTAAACAGAACAGAACCCAGGTCACTGGAGCTGTGAGACTGTGGCAGTAAACAGAACCGAACCCGGGACACTGGAGCTGTGAGACTGTGGCAGTAAACAGAACTGAACCCGGGACACTGGAGCTGTGAGACTGTGGCAGTAAACAGAACCGAACCCAGGTCACTGGAGCTGTGAGGTTGCGGCAGTAAACAGAACCGAACCCGGGACACTGGAGCTGTGAGACTGTGGCAGTAAACAGAACCGAACCCGGGTCACTGGAGCTGCGAGACTGTGGCAGTAAACAGAACTGAACCCGGGACACTGGAGCTGTGAGACTGTGGCAGTAAACAGAACTGAACCCAGGACACTGGAGCTGTGAGACTGTGGCAGTAAACAGAACTGAACCCGGGACACTGGAGCTGTGAGACTGTGGCAGTAAACAGAACTGAACCCGGGACACTGGAGCTGTGAGACTGTGGCAGTAAAAAGAACTGAACCCGGGACACTGGAGCTGTGAGACTGTGGCAGTAAACAGAACCGAACCCAGGTCACTGGAGCTGTGAGACTGTCGCAGTAAACAGAACTGAACCCAGTTCACTGGAGCTGTGAGACTGTGGCAGTAAACAGAACCGAACCCAGGTCACTGGAGCTGTGAGACTGTGGCAGTAAACAGAACCGAACCCGGGACACTGGAGCTGTGAGACTGTGGCAGTAAACAGAACTGAACCCGGGACACTGGAGCTGTGAGACTGTGGCAGTAAACAGAACCGAACCCAGGTCACTGGAGCTGTGAGGTTGCGGCAGTAAACAGAACCGAACCCGGGACACTGGAGCTGTGAGACTGTGGCAGTAAACAGAACCGAACCCGGGACACTGGAGCTGTGAGACTGTGGCAGTAAACAGAACTGAACCCGGGACACTGGAGCTGTGAGACTGTGGCAGTAAACAGAACCGAACCGGGACACTGGAGCTGTGAGACTGTGGCAGTAAACAGAACCGAACCCAGGTCACTGGAGCTGTGAGGTTGCGGCAGTAAACAGAACCGAACCCAGGTCACTGGAGCTGTGAGACTGTGGCAGTAAACAGAACTGAACCCGGGACACTGGAGCTGTGAGACTGTGGCAGTAAACAGAACCGAACCCGGGTCACTGGAGCTGTGAGGCTGTGGCAGTAAACAGAACCGAACCCAGGTCACTGGAGCTGTGAGACTGTGGCAGTAAACAGAACCGAACCCGGGTCACTGGAGCTGTGAGACTGTGGCAGTAAACAGAACTGAACCCGGGTCACTGGAGCTGTGAGACTGTGGCAGTAAACAGAACCGAACCCGGTCACTGGAGCTGTGAGACTGTGGCAGTAAACAGAACCGAACCCAGGTCACTGGAGCTGTGAGACTGTGGCAGTAAACAGAACCGAACCCGGGACACTGGAGCTGTGAGACTGTGGCAGTAAACAGAACTGAACCCGGGTCACTGGAGCTGTGAGAATGTGACAGTAAACAGAACCGAACCCGGGTCACTGGAGCTGTGAGACTGTGGCAGTAAACAGAACCGAACCCAGGTCACTGGAGCTGTGAGACTGTGGCAGTAAACAGAACCGAACCCAGGTCACTGGAGCTGTGAGACTGTGGCAGTAAACAGAACCGAACCCGGGACACTGGAGCTGTGAGACTGTGGCAGTAAACAGAACCGAACCCAGGTCACTGGAGCTGTGAGGCTGTGGCAGTAAACAGAACCGAACCCGGGACACTGGAGCTGTGAGACTGTGGCAGTAAACAGAACTGAACCCGGGTCACTGGAGCTGTGAGACTGTGACAGTAAACAGCACCGAACCCAGGTCACTGGAGCTGTGAGACTGTGGCAGTAAACAGAACCGAACCCAGGTCACTGGAGCTGTGAGACTGTGGCAGTAAACAGAACCGAACCCGGGACACTGGAGCTGTGAGACTGTGGCAGTAAACAGAACTGAACCCGGGTCACTGGAGCTGTGAGACTGTGACAGTAAACAGAACCACACCCAGGTCACTGGAGCTGTGAGACTGTGGCAGTAAACAGAACCGAACCCGGGACACTGGAGCTGTGAGACTGTGGCAGTAAACAGAACCGAACCCGGGACACTGGAGCTGTGAGACTGTGGCAGTAAACAGAACCGAACCCGGGACACTGGAGCTGTGAGACTGTGGCAGTAAACAGAACTGAACCCGGGTCACTGGAGCTGTGAGACTGTGGCAGTAAACAGAACCGAACCCGGGACACTGGAGCTGTGAGACTGTGGCAGTAAACAGAACCGAACCCGGGTCACTGGAGCTGTGAGACTGTGACAGTAAACAGAACCGAACCCGGGTCACTGGAGCTGTGAGACTGTGGCAGTAAACAGAACCGAACCCGGGTCACTGAAGCTGTGAGACTGTGGCAGTAAACAGAACCGAACCCGGGTCACTGAAGCTGTGAGACTGTGGCAGTAAACAGAACCGAACCCGGGACACTGGAGCTGTGAGACTGTGGCAGTAAATAGAACTGAACCCGGGTCACTGGAGCTGTGAGACTGTGGCAGTAAACAGAACCGAACCCGGGACACTGGAGCTGTGAGACTGTGGCAGTAAACAGAACCGAACCCGGGACACTGGAGCTGTGAGACTGTGGCAGTAAACAGAACCGAACCCGGGACACTGGAGCTGTGAGACTGTGGCAGTAAACAGAACCGAACCCAGGTCACTGGAGCTGTGAGGCTGTGGCAGTAAACAGAACCGAACCCAGGTCACTGGAGCTGTGAGACTGTGGCAGTAAACAGAACCGAACCCAGGTCACTGGAGCTGTGAGACTGTGGCAGTAAACAGAACCGAACCCGGGACACTGGAGCTGTGAGACTGTGGCAGTAAACAGAACTGAACCCGGGTCACTGGAGCTGTGAGACTGTGACAGTAAACAGAACCGAACCCAGGTCACTGGAGCTGTGAGACTGTGGCAGTAAACAGAACCGAACCCAGGTCACTGGAGCTGTGAGACTGTGGCAGTAAACAGAACCGAACCCGGGACACTGGAGCTGTGAGACTGTGGCAGTAAACAGAACTGAACCCGGGTCACTGGAGCTGTGAGACTGTGACAGTAAACAGAACCACACCCAGGTCACTGGAGCTGTGAGACTGTGGCAGTGAACAGAACCGAACCCGGGACACTGGAGCTGTGAGACTGTGGCAGTAAACAGAACCGAACCCGGGACACTGGAGCTGTGAGACTGTGGCAGTAAACAGAACCGAACCCGGGACACTGGAGCTGTGAGACTGTGGCAGTAAACAGAACTGAACCCGGGTCACTGGAGCTGTGAGACTGTGGCAGTAAACAGAACCGAACCCGGGACACTGGAGCTGTGAGACTGTGGCAGTAAACAGAACTGAACCCGGGTCACTGGAGCTGTGAGACTGTGGCAGTAAACAGAACCGAACCCAGGTCACTGGAGCTGTGAGACTGTGGCAGTAAACAGAACTGAACCCGGGTCACTGGAGCTGTGAGACTGTGACAGTAAACAGAACCGAACCCGGGACACTGGAGCTGTGAGACTGTGGCAGTAAATAGAACTGAACCCGGGTCACTGGAGCTGTGAGACTGTGGCAGTAAACAGAACCGAACCCGGGACACTGGAGCTGTGAGACTGTGGCAGTAAACAGAACTGAACCCAGGTCACTGGAGCTGTGAGTCTGTGGCAGTAAACAGAACCGAACCCAGGTCACTGGAGCTGTGAGACTGTGGCAGTAAACAGAACCGAACCCGGGACACTGGAGCTGTGAGACTGTGGCAGTAAACAGAACCGAACCCGGGACACTGGAGCTGTGAGACTGTGGCAGTAAACAGAACCGAACCCGGGTCAGTGGAGCTGTGAGACTGTGGCAGTAAACAGAACCGAACCCAAGTCACTGGAGCTGTGAGACTGTGGCAGTAAACAGAACCGAACCCAGGTCACTGGAGCTGTGAGACTGTGGCAGTAAACAGAACCGAACACAGGTCACTGGAGCTGTGAGACTGTGGCAGTAAACAGAAACAAACCCGGGTCACTGGAGCTGTGAGGCTGTGGCAGTAAACAGAACCGAACCCAGGTCACTGGAGCTGTGAGACTGTGGCAGTAAACAGAACCAAACCCGGGTCACTGGAGCTGTGAGGCTGTGGCAGTAAACAGAACCGAACCCATGTCACTGGAGCTGTGAGACTGTGGCAGTAAACAGAACCGAACCCAGGTCACTGGAGCTGTGAGACTGTGGCAGTAAACAGAACCGAACCCGGGTCACTGGAGCTGTGAGACTGTGGCAGTAAACAGAACTGAACCCAGGTCACTGGAGCTGTGAGGCTGTGGCAGTAAACAGAACCGAACCCAGGTCACTGGAGCTGTGAGACTGTGGCAGTAAACAGAACCAAACCCGGGTCACTGGAGCTGTGAGACAGTGGCAGTAAACAGAACTGAACCCGGGACACTGGAGCTGTGAGACTGTGGCAGTAAACAGAACCGAACCCGGGTCACTGGAGCTGTGAGACTGTGACACTAAACAGAACCGAACCCGGGTCAATGGAGCTGTGAGACTGTGGCAGTAAACAGAACCGAACCCGGGTCACTGGAGCTGTGAGACTGTGGCAGTAAACAGAACTGAACCCAGGTCACTGGAGCTGTGAGGCTGTGGCAGTAAACAGAACCGAACCCAGGTCACTGGAGCTGTGAGACTGTGGCAGTAAACAGAACCAAACCCGGGTCACTGGAGCTGTGAGACTGTGGCAGTAAACAGAACTGAACCCGGGACACTGGAGCTGTGAGACTGTGGCAGTAAACAGAACCGAACCCGGGTCACTGGAGCTGTGAGACTGTGACACTAAACAGAACCGAACCCGGGTCACTGGAGCTGTGAGACTGTGGCAGTAAACAGAACCGAACCCGAGTCACTGGAGCTGTGAGACTGTGACACTAAACAGAACCGAACCCTGGTCACTGGAGCTGTGAGACTGTGGCAGTAAACAGAACCGAACCCAGGTCACTGGAGCTGTGAGGCTGTGGCAGTAAACAGAACCGAACCCAGGTCACTGGAGCTGTGAGACTGTGGCAGTAAACAGAACCGAACCCAGGTCACTGGAGCTGTGAGACTGTGGCAGTAAACAGAACCGAACCCGGGTCACTGGAGCTGTGAGGCTGTGGCAGTAAACAGAACCGAACCCGGGTCACTGGAGCTGTGAGGCTGTGGCAGTAAACAGAACCGAACCCAGGACACTGGAGCTGTGAGACTGTGGCAGTAAACAGAACCGAACCCGGGTCACCGGAGCTGTGAGACTGTGGCAGTAAACAGAACTGAACCCGGGTCACTGGAGCTGTGAGACTGTGGCAGTAAACAGAACCAAACCCATGTCACTGGAGCTGTGAGACTGTGGCAGTAAACAGAACCGAACCCAGGTCACTGGAGCTGTGAGACTGTGGCAGTAAACAGAACCGAACCCGGGTCACTGGAGCTGTGAGACTGTGGCAGTAAACAGAACTGAACCCGGGACACTGGAGCTGTGAGACTGTGGCAGTAAACAGAACCAAACCCATGTCACTGGAGCTGTGAGACTGTGGCAGGAAACAGAACCAAACCCATGTCACTGGAGCTGTGAGACTGTGGCAGTAAACAGAACCAAACCCATGTCACTGGAGCTGTGAGACTGTGGCAGTAAACAGAACCAAACCCATGTCACTGGAGCTGTGAGACTGTGGCAGTAAACAGAACCAAACCCATGTCACTGGAGCTGTGAGACTGTGGCAGTAAACAGAACCAAACCCATGTCACTGGAGCTGTGAGACTGTGGCAGTAAACAGAACCAAACCCATGTCACTGGAGCTGTGAGACTGTGGCAGTAAACAGAACCGAACCCGGGTCACTGGAGCTGTGAGACTGTGGCAGTCCCCAGAACCGAACCCAGGTCACTGGAGCTGTGAGGCTGTGGCAGTAAACAGAACCGAACCCAGGTCACTGGAGCTGTGAGACTGTGGCAGTAAACAGAACCGAACCCAGGTCACTGGAGCTGTGAGACTGTGGCAGTAAACAGAACCAAACCCATGTCACTGGAGCTGTGAGACTGTGGCAGTAAACAGAACCGAACCCGGGTCACTGGAGCTGTGAGACTGTGGCAGTAAACAGAACCGAACCCAGGTCACTGGAGCTGTGAGACTGTGGCAGTCCCCAGAACCGAACCCAGGTCACTGGAGCTGTGAGGCTGTGGCAGTAAACAGAACCGAACCCGGGACACTGGAGCTGTGAGACTGTGGCAGTAAACAGAACCGAACCCAGGTCACTGGAGCTGTGAGACTGTGGCAGTAAACAGAACCGAAGCAAGGTCACTGGAGCTGTGAGACTGTGGCAGTAAACAGAACCAAACCCATGTCACTGGAGCTGTGAGACTGTGGCAGTAAACAGAACCGAACCCGGGTCACTGGAGCTGTGAGACTGTGGCAGTAAACAGAACCGAACCCAGGTCACTGGAGCTGTGAGACTGTGGCAGTCCCCAGAACCGAACCCAGGTCACTGGAGCTGTGAGGCTGTGGCAGTAAACAGAACCGAACCCGGGACACTGGAGCTGTGAGACTGTGGCAGTAAACAGAACCGAACCCGGGTCACCGGAGCTGTGAGACTGTGGCAGTAAACAGAAACGAACCCGGGTCACTGGAGCTGTGAGACTGTGGCAGTAAACGGAACCGAACCCATGTCACTGGAGCTGTGAGACTGTGGCAGTAAACAGAACCGAACCCGGGTCACCGGAGCTGTGAGACTGTGGCAGTAAACAGAACCGAACCTGGGTCACTGGAGCTGTGAGACTGTGGCAGTAAGCAGAACCGAACCCGGGTCACTGGAGCTGTGAGACTGTGGCAGTAAACAGAACCGAACCCAGGTCACTGGAGCTGTGAGTCTGTGGCAGTAAACAGAACCGAACCCGGGTCACTGGAGCTGTGAGACTGTGGCAGTGAACAGAACCGAACCCAGGACACTGGAGCTGTGAGACTGTGGCAGTAAACAGAACCGAACCCGGGACACTGGAGCTGTGAGACTGTGGCAGTAAACAGAACCGAACCCAGGACACTGGAGCTGTGAGACTGTGGCAGTAAACAGAACCGAACCCAGGTCACTGGAGCTGTGAGACTGTGGCAGTAAACAGAACCGAACCCGGGACACTGGAGCTGTGAGACTGTGGCAGTAAACAGAACTGAACCCGGGTCACTGGAGCTGTGAGACTGTGGCAGTAAACAGAACCGAACCCAGGTCACTGGAGCTGTGAGACTGTGACAGTAAACAGAACCAAACCCATGTCACTGGAGCTGTGAGACTGTGGCAGTAAACAGAACCGAACCCGGGTCACTGGAGCTGTGAGACTGTGACACTAAACAGAACCGAACCCGGGTCACTGGAGCTGTGAGACTGTGGCAGTAAACAGAACCGAACCCAGGTCACTGGAGCTGTGAGACTGTGGCAGTCCCCAGAACCGAACCCAGGTCACTGGAGCTGTGAGGCTGTGGCAGTAAACAGAACCGAACCCAGGACACTGGAGCTGTGAGACTGTGGCAGTAAACAGAACCGAACCCGGGTCACCGGAGCTGTGAGACTGTGGCAGTAAACAGAACCGAACCCGGGTCACCGGAGCTGTGAGACTGTGGCAGTAAACAGAACCGGACCCAGGTCACTGGAGCTGTGAGACTGTGGCAGTAAACAGAACTGAACCCAGGTCACTGAAGCTGTGAGACTGTGGCAGTAAACAGAACCGAACCCATGTCACTGGAGCTGTGAGACTGTGGCAGTAAACAGAACCGAACCCGGGTCACTGGAGCTGTGAGACTGTGGCAGTAAACAGAACCGAACCCGGGACACTGGAGCTGTGAGACTGTGGCAGTAAACAGATCCGAACCCGGGTCACTGGAGCTGTGAGGCTGTGGCAGTAAACAGAACCGAACCCAGGACACTGGAGCTGTGAGACTGTGGCAGTAAACAGAAACGAACCCGGGTCACTGGAGCTGTGAGACTGTGGCAGTAAACAGAACCAAACCCATGTCACTGGAGCTGTGAGACTGTGGCAGTAAACAGAACCGAACCCGGGTCACTGGAGCTGTGAGACTGTGGCAGTAAACAGAACCGAACCCAGGTCACTGGAGCTGTGAGACTGTGGCAGTCCCCAGAACCGAACCCAGGTCACTGGAGCTGTGAGGCTGTGGCAGTAAACAGAACCGAACCCGGGACACTGGAGCTGTGAGACTGTGGCAGTAAACAGAACCGAACCCAGGTCACTGGAGCTGTGAGACTGTGGCAGTAAACAGAACCGAACCCAGGTCACTGGAGCTGTGAGACTGTGGCAGTAAACAGAACCAAACCCATGTCACTGGAGCTGTGAGACTGTGGCAGTAAACAGAACCGAACCCGGGTCACTGGAGCTGTGAGACTGTGGCAGTAAACAGAACCGAACCCAGGTCACTGGAGCTGTGAGACTGTGGCAGTCCCCAGAACCGAACCCAGGTCACTGGAGCTGTGAGGCTGTGGCAGTAAACAGAACCGAACCCGGGACACTGGAGCTGTGAGACTGTGGCAGTAAACAGAACCGAACCCGGGTCACCGGAGCTGTGAGACTGTGGCAGTAAACAGAAACGAACCCGGGTCACTGGAGCTGTGAGACTGTGGCAGTAAACGGAACCGAACCCATGTCACTGGAGCTGTGAGACTGTGGCAGTAAACAGAACCGAACCCGGGTCACCGGAGCTGTGAGACTGTGGCAGTAAACAGAACCGAACCTGGGTCACTGGAGCTGTGAGACTGTGGCAGTAAACAGAACCAAACCCATGTCACTGGAGCTGTGAGACTGTGGCAGTAAACAGAACCGAACCCGGGTCACCGGAGCTGTGAGACTGTGGCAGTAAACAGAACCGAACCTGGGTCACTGGAGCTGTGAGACTGTGGCAGTAAACAGAAACGAACCCGGGTCACTGGAGCTGTGAGACTGTGGCAGTAAACAGAACCAAACCCATGTCACTGGAGCTGTGAGACTGTGGCAGTAAACAGAACCGAACCCGGGTCACTGGAGCTGTGAGACTGTGGCAGTAAACAGAACCGAACCCAGGTCACTGGAGCTGTGAGACTGTGGCAGTCCCCAGAACCGAACCCAGGTCACTGGAGCTGTGAGGCTGTGGCAGTAAACAGAACCGAACCCGGGACACTGGAGCTGTGAGACTGTGGCAGTAAACAGAACCGAACCCAGGTCACTGGAGCTGTGAGACTGTGGCAGTAAACAGAACCGAACCCAGGTCACTGGAGCTGTGAGACTGTGGCAGTAAACAGAACCAAACCCATGTCACTGGAGCTGTGAGACTGTGGCAGTAAACAGAACCGAACCCGGGTCACTGGAGCTGTGAGACTGTGGCAGTAAACAGAACCGAACCCAGGTCACTGGAGCTGTGAGACTGTGGCAGTCCCCAGAACCGAACCCAGGTCACTGGAGCTGTGAGGCTGTGGCAGTAAACAGAACCGAACCCGGGACACTGGAGCTGTGAGACTGTGGCAGTAAACAGAACCGAACCCGGGTCACCGGAGCTGTGAGACTGTGGCAGTAAACAGAAACGAACCCGGGTCACTGGAGCTGTGAGACTGTGGCAGTAAACGGAACCGAACCCATGTCACTGGAGCTGTGAGACTGTGGCAGTAAACAGAACCGAACCCGGGTCACCGGAGCTGTGAGACTGTGGCAGTAAACAGAACCGAACCTGGGTCACTGGAGCTGTGAGACTGTGGCAGTAAGCAGAACCGAACCCGGGTCACTGGAGCTGTGAGACTGTGGCAGTAAACAGAACCGAACCCAGGTCACTGGAGCTGTGAGTCTGTGGCAGTAAACAGAACCGAACCCGGGTCACTGGAGCTGTGAGACTGTGGCAGTGAACAGAACCGAACCCAGGACACTGGAGCTGTGAGACTGTGGCAGTAAACAGAACCGAACCCGGGACACTGGAGCTGTGAGACTGTGGCAGTAAACAGAACCGAACCCAGGTCACTGGAGCTGTGAGACTGTGGCAGTAAACAGAACCGAACCCGGGACACTGGAGCTGTGAGACTGTGGCAGTAAACAGAACTGAACCCGGGTCACTGGAGCTGTGAGACTGTGGCAGTAAACAGAACCGAACCCAGGTCACTGGAGCTGTGAGACTGTGACAGTAAACAGAACCAAACCCATGTCACTGGAGCTGTGAGACTGTGGCAGTAAACAGAACCGAACCCGGGTCACTGGAGCTGTGAGACTGTGACACTAAACAGAACCGAACCCGGGTCACTGGAGCTGTGAGACTGTGGCAGTAAACAGAACCGAACCCAGGTCACTGGAGCTGTGAGACTGTGGCAGTCCCCAGAACCGAACCCAGGTCACTGGAGCTGTGAGGCTGTGGCAGTAAACAGAACCGAACCCAGGACACTGGAGCTGTGAGACTGTGGCAGTAAACAGAACCGAACCCGGGTCACCGGAGCTGTGAGACTGTGGCAGTAAACAGAACCGAACCCGGGTCACCGGAGCTGTGAGACTGTGGCAGTAAACAGAACCGAACCCGGGACACTGGAGCTGTGAGACTGTGGCAGTAAACAGAACCGAACCCGGGACACTGGAGCTGTGAGACTGTGGCAGTAAACAGCTCCGAACCCGGGTCACTGGAGCTGTGAGGCTGTGGCAGTAAACAGAACCGAACCCAGGACACTGGAGCTGTGAGACTGTGGCAGTAAACAGAACCGAACCCAGGACACTGGAGCTGTGAGACTGTGGCAGTAAACAGAACCGAACCCAGGTCACTGGAGCTGTGAGACTGTGGCAGTCCCCAGAACCGAACCCGGGTCACTGGAGCTGTGAGGCTGTGGCAGTAAACAGAACCGAACCCGGGTCACTGGAGCTGTGAGGCTGTGGCAGTAAACAGAACCGAACCCAGGACACTGGAGCTGTGAGACTGTGGCAGTAAACAGAACCGAACCCGGGTCACCGGAGCTGTGAGACTGTGGCAGTAAACAGAACTGAACCCGGGTCACTGGAGCTGTGAGACTGTGGCAGTAAACAGAACCAAACCCATGTCACTGGAGCTGTGAGACTGTGGCAGTAAACAGAACCGAACCCAGGTCACTGGAGCTGTGAGACTGTGGCAGTAAACAGAACCGAACCCGGGTCACTGGAGCTGTGAGACTGTGGCAGTAAACAGAACTGAACCCGGGACACTGGAGCTGTGAGACTGTGGCAGTAAACAGAACCAAACCCATGTCACTGGAGCTGTGAGACTGTGGCAGTAAACGGAACCAAACCCATGTCACTGGAGCTGTGAGACTGTGGCAGTAAACAGAACCAAACCCATGTCACTGGAGCTGTGAGACTGTGGCAGTAAACAGAACCAAACCCATGTCACTGGAGCTGTGAGACTGTGGCAGTAAACAGAACCAAACCCATGTCACTGGAGCTGTGAGACTGTGGCAGTAAACAGAACCAAACCCATGTCACTGGAGCTGTGAGACTGTGGCAGTAAACAGAACCAAACCCATGTCACTGGAGCTGTGAGACTGTGGCAGTAAACAGAACCGAACCCGGGTCACTGGAGCTGTGAGACTGTGGCAGTCCCCAGAACCGAACCCGGGTCACTGGAGCTGTGAGACTGTGGCAGTAAACAGAACCGAACCCAGGACACTGGAGCTGTGAGACTGTGGCAGTAAACAGAACCGAACCCGGGTCACTGGAGCTGTGAGACTGTGGCAGTCCCCAGAACCGAACCCAGGTCACTGGAGCTGTGAGGCTGTGGCAGTAAACAGAACCGAACCCAGGTCACTGGAGCTGTGAGACTGTGGCAGTAAACAGAACCGAACCCAGGTCACTGGAGCTGTGAGACTGTGGCAGTAAACAGAACCAAACCCATGTCACTGGAGCTGTGAGACTGTGGCAGTAAACAGAACCGAACCCGGGTCACTGGAGCTGTGAGACTGTGGCAGTAAACAGAACCGAACCCAGGTCACTGGAGCTGTGAGACTGTGGCAGTCCCCAGAACCGAACCCAGGTCACTGGAGCTGTGAGGCTGTGGCAGTAAACAGAACCGAACCCGGGACACTGGAGCTGTGAGACTGTGGCAGTAAACAGAACCGAACCCAGGTCACTGGAGCTGTGAGACTGTGGCAGTAAACAGAACCGAACCAAGGTCACTGGAGCTGTGAGACTGTGGCAGTAAACAGAACCAAACCCATGTCACTGGAGCTGTGAGACTGTGGCAGTAAACAGAACCGAACCCGGGTCACTGGAGCTGTGAGACTGTGGCAGTAAACAGAACTGAACCCGGGACACTGGAGCTGTGAGACTGTGGCAGTCCCCAGAACCGAACCCAGGTCACTGGAGCTGTGAGGCTGTGGCAGTAAACAGAACCGAACCCGGGTCACTGGAGCTGTGAGACTGTGGCAGTAAACAGAACCGAACCCAGGTCACTGGAGCTGTGAGACTGTGGCAGTAAACAGAACTGAACCCAGGTCACTGGAGCTGTGAGACTGTGGCAGTCCCCAGAACCGAACCCAGGTCACTGGAGCTGTGAGGCTGTGGCAGTAAACAGAACCGAACCCGGGACACTGGAGCTGTGAGACTGTGGCAGTAAACAGAACCGAACCCGGGTCACTGGAGCTGTGAGACTGTGGCAGTAAACAGAACCGAACCCAGGTCACTGGAGCTGTGAGACTGTGGCAGTCCCCAGAACCGAACCCAGGTCACTGGAGCTGTGAGGCTGTGGCAGTAAACAGAACCGAACCCGGGACACTGGAGCTGTGAGACTGTGGCAGTAAACAGAACCGAACCCGGGTCACCGGAGCTGTGAGACTGTGGCAGTAAACAGAAACGAACCCGGGTCACTGGAGCTGTGAGACTGTGGCAGTAAACGGAACCGAACCCATGTCACTGGAGCTGTGAGACTGTGGCAGTAAACAGAACCGAACCCGGGTCACCGGAGCTGTGAGACTGTGGCAGTAAACAGAACCGAACCTGGGTCACTGGAGCTGTGAGACTGTGGCAGTAAGCAGAACCGAACCCGGGTCACTGGAGCTGTGAGACTGTGGCAGTAAACAGAACCGAACCCAGGTCACTGGAGCTGTGAGTCTGTGGCAGTAAACAGAACCGAACCCGGGTCACTGGAGCTGTGAGACTGTGGCAGTGAACAGAACCGAACCCAGGACACTGGAGCTGTGAGACTGTGGCAGTAAACAGAACCGAACCCGGGACACTGGAGCTGTGAGACTGTGGCAGTAAACAGAACCGAACCCAGGACACTGGAGCTGTGAGACTGTGGCAGTAAACAGAACCGAACCCAGGTCACTGGAGCTGTGAGACTGTGGCAGTAAACAGAACCGAACCCGGGACACTGGAGCTGTGAGACTGTGGCAGTAAACAGAACTGAACCCGGGTCACTGGAGCTGTGAGACTGTGGCAGTAAACAGAACCGAACCCAGGTCACTGGAGCTGTGAGACTGTGACAGTAAACAGAACCAAACCCATGTCACTGGAGCTGTGAGACTGTGGCAGTAAACAGAACCGAACCCGGGTCACTGGAGCTGTGAGACTGTGACACTAAACAGAACCGAACCCGGGTCACTGGAGCTGTGAGACTGTGGCAGTAAACAGAACCGAACCCAGGTCACTGGAGCTGTGAGACTGTGGCAGTCCCCAGAACCGAACCCAGGTCACTGGAGCTGTGAGGCTGTGGCAGTAAACAGAACCGAACCCAGGACACTGGAGCTGTGAGACTGTGGCAGTAAACAGAACCGAACCCGGGTCACCGGAGCTGTGAGACTGTGGCAGTAAACAGAACCGAACCCGGGTCACCGGAGCTGTGAGACTGTGGCAGTAAACAGAACCGGACCCAGGTCACTGGAGCTGTGAGACTGTGGCAGTAAACAGAACCGAACCCATGTCACTGGAGCTGTGAGACTGTGGCAGTAAACAGAACCGAACCCGGGTCACTGGAGCTGTGAGACTGTGGCAGTAAACAGAACCGAACCCGGGACACTGGAGCTGTGAGACTGTGGCAGTAAACAGATCCGAACCCGGGTCACTGGAGCTGTGAGGCTGTGGCAGTAAACAGAACCGAACCCAGGACACTGGAGCTGTGAGACTGTGGCAGTAAACAGAACCGAACCCGGGTCACTGGAGCTGTGAGACTGTGGCAGTAAACAGAACCGAACCCAGGTCACTGGAGCTGTGAGACTGTGGCAGTCCCCAGAACCGAACCCAGGTCACTGGAGCTGTGAGGCTGTGGCAGTAAACAGAACCGAACCCGGGACACTGGAGGTGTGAGACTGTGGCAGTAAACAGAACCGAACCCAGGTCACTGGAGCTGTGAGACTGTGGCAGTAAACAGAACCGAACCCAGGTCACTGGAGCTGTGAGACTGTGGCAGTAAACAGAACCAAACCCATGTCACTGGAGCTGTGAGACTGTGGCAGTAAACAGAACCGAACCCGGGTCACTGGAGCTGTGAGACTGTGGCAGTAAACAGAACCGAACCCAGGTCACTGGAGCTGTGAGACTGTGGCAGTCCCCAGAACCGAACCCAGGTCACTGGAGCTGTGAGGCTGTGGCAGTAAACAGAACCGAACCCGGGACACTGGAGCTGTGAGACTGTGGCAGTAAACAGAACCGAACCCGGGTCACCGGAGCTGTGAGACTGTGGCAGTAAACAGAAACGAACCCGGGTCACTGGAGCTGTGAGACTGTGGCAGTAAACGGAACCGAACCCATGTCACTGGAGCTGTGAGACTGTGGCAGTAAACAGAACCGAACCCGGGTCACCGGAGCTGTGAGACTGTGGCAGTAAACAGAACCGAACCTGGGTCACTGGAGCTGTGAGACTGTGGCAGTAAGCAGAACCGAACCCGGGTCACTGGAGCTGTGAGACTGTGGCAGTAAACAGAACCGAACCCAGGTCACTGGAGCTGTGAGTCTGTGGCAGTAAACAGAACCGAACCCGGGTCACTGGAGCTGTGAGACTGTGGCAGTGAACAGAACCGAACCCAGGACACTGGAGCTGTGAGACTGTGGCAGTAAACAGAACCGAACCCGGGACACTGGAGCTGTGAGACTGTGGCAGTAAACAGAACCGAACCCAGGTCACTGGAGCTGTGAGACTGTGGCAGTAAACAGAACCGAACCCGGGACACTGGAGCTGTGAGACTGTGGCAGTAAACAGAACTGAACCCGGGTCACTGGAGCTGTGAGACTGTGGCAGTAAACAGAACCGAACCCAGGTCACTGGAGCTGTGAGACTGTGACAGTAAACAGAACCAAACCCATGTCACTGGAGCTGTGAGACTGTGGCAGTAAACAGAACTGAACCCGGGTCACTGGAGCTGTGAGACTGTGGCAGTAAACAGAACCGAACCCGGGTCACTGGAGCTGTGAGACTGTGACACTAAACAGAACCGAACCCGGGTCACTGGAGCTGTGAGACTGTGGCAGTAAACAGAACCGAACCCAGGTCACTGGAGCTGTGAGACTGTGGCAGTCCCCAGAACCGAACCCAGGTCACTGGAGCTGTGAGGCTGTGGCAGTAAACAGAACCGAACCCAGGACACTGGAGCTGTGAGACTGTGGCAGTAAACAGAACCGAACCCGGGTCACCGGAGCTGTGAGACTGTGGCAGTAAACAGAACCGAACCCGGGTCACCGGAGCTGTGAGACTGTGGCAGTAAACAGAACCGAACCCGGGACACTGGAGCTGTGAGACTGTGGCAGTAAACAGAACCGAACCCGGGACACTGGAGCTGTGAGACTGTGGCAGTAAACAGATCCGAACCCGGGTCACTGGAGCTGTGAGGCTGTGGCAGTAAACAGAACCGAACCCAGGACACTGGAGCTGTGAGACTGTGGCAGTAAACAGAACCGAACCCAGGACACTGGAGCTGTGAGACTGTGGCAGTAAACAGAACCGAACCCAGGACACTGGAGCTGTGAGACTGTGGCAGTAAACAGAACCGAACCCAGGTCACTGGAGCTGTGAGACTGTGGCAGTCCCCAGAACCGAACCCAGGTCACTGGAGCTGTGAGGCTGTGGCAGTAAACAGAACCGAACCCAGGTCACTGGAGCTGTGAGACTGTGGCAGTAAACAGAACCGAACCCGGGACACTGGAGCTGTGAGACTGTGGCAGTAAACAGAACCGAACCCAGGTCACTGGAGCTGTGAGACTGTGGCAGTAAACAGAACCGAACCTGGGTCACTGGAGCTGTGAGACTGTGGCAGTAAGCAGAACCGAACCCAGGTCACTGGAGCTGTGAGACTGTGGCAGTAAACAGAACCGAACCCAGGTCACTGGAGCTGTGAGTCTGTGGCAGTAAACAGAACCGAACCCGGGTCACTGGAGCTGTGAGACTGTGGCAGTGAACAGAACCGAACCCAGGACACTGGAGCTGTGAGACTGTGGCAGTAAACAGAACCGAACCCGGGACACTGGAGCTGTGAGACTGTGGCAGTAAACAGAACCGAACCCAGGTCACTGGAGCTGTGAGACTGTGGCAGTAAACAGAACCGAACCCGGGACACTGGAGCTGTGAGACTGTGGCAGTAAACAGAACTGAACCCGGGTCACTGGAGCTGTGAGACTGTGGCAGTAAACAGAACCGAACCCAGGTCACTGGAGCTGTGAGACTGTGGCAGTAAACAGAACCGAACCCGGGACACTGGAGCTGTGAGACTGTGGCAGTAAACAGAACCGAACCCAGGTCACTGGAGCTGTGAGACTGTGACAGTAAACAGAACCAAACCCATGTCACTGGAGCTGTGAGACTGTGGCAGTAAACAGAACCGAACCCGGGTCACTGGAGCTGTGAGACTGTGACACTAAACAGAACCGAACCCGGGTCACTGGAGCTGTGAGACTGTGGCAGTAAACAGAACCGAACCCAGGTCACTGGAGCTGTGAGACTGTGGCAGTCCCCAGAACCGAACCCAGGTCACTGGAGCTGTGAGGCTGTGGCAGTAAACAGAACCGAACCCAGGACACTGGAGCTGTGAGACTGTGGCAGTAAACAGAACCGAACCCGGGTCACCGGAGCTGTGAGACTGTGGCAGTAAACAGAACCGAACCCGGGTCACCGGAGCTGTGAGACTGTGGCAGTAAACAGAACTGAACCCGGGTCACTGGAGCTGTGAGACTGTGGCAGTAAACAGAACCGAACCCAGGTCACTGGAGCTGTGAGTCTGTGACAGTAAACAGAACCAAACCCATGTCACTGGAGCTGTGAGACTGTGGCAGTAAACAGAACTGAACCCGGGTCACTGGAGCTGTGAGACTGTGGCAGTAAACAGAACCGAACCCGGGTCACTGGAGCTGTGAGACTGTGACACTAAACAGAACCGAACCCGGGTCACTGGAGCTGTGAGACTGTGGCAGTAAACAGAACCGAACCCAGGTCACTGGAGCTGTGAGACTGTGGCAGTCCCCAGAACCGAACCCAGGTCACTGGAGCTGTGAGGCTGTGGCAGTAAACAGAACCGAACCCAGGACACTGGAGCTGTGAGACTGTGGCAGTAAACAGAACCGAACCCGGGTCACCGGAGCTGTGAGACTGTGGCAGTAAACAGAACCGAACCCGGGTCACCGGAGCTGTGAGACTGTGGCAGTAAACAGAACCGAACCCGGGACACTGGAGCTGTGAGACTGTGGCAGTAAACAGAACCGAACCCGGGACACTGGAGCTGTGAGACTGTGGCAGTAAACAGATCCGAACCCGGGTCACTGGAGCTGTGAGGCTGTGGCAGTAAACAGAACCGAACCCAGGACACTGGAGCTGTGAGACTGTGGCAGTAAACAGAACCGAACCCAGGACACTGGAGCTGTGAGACTGTGGCAGTAAACAGAACCGAACCCAGGACACTGGAGCTGTGAGACTGTGGCAGTAAACAGAACCGAACCCAGGACACTGGAGCTGTGAGACTGTGGCAGTAAACAGAACCGAACCCGGGTCACTGGAGCTGTGAGACTGTGGCAGTAAACAGAACTGAACCCGGGTCACTGGAGCTGTGAGACTGTGGCAGTAAACAGAACCGAACCCAGGTCACTGGAGCTGTGAGACTGTGGCAGTCCCCAGAACCGAACCCAGGTCACTGGAGCTGTGAGGCTGTGGCAGTAAACAGAACCGAACCCAGGTCACTGGAGCTGTGAGACTGTGGCAGTAAACAGAACCGAACCCGGGACACTGGAGCTGTGAGACTGTGGCAGTAAACAGAACCGAACCCAGGTCACTGGAGCTGTGAGACTGTGGCAGTAAACAGAACCGAACCTGGGTCACTGGAGCTGTGAGACTGTGGCAGTAAGCAGAACCGAACCCAGGTCACTGGAGCTGTGAGACTGTGGCAGTAAACAGAACCGAACCCAGGTCACTGGAGCTGTGAGTCTGTGGCAGTAAACAGAACCGAACCCGGGTCACTGGAGCTGTGAGACTGTGGCAGTGAACAGAACCGAACCCAGGACACTGGAGCTGTGAGACTGTGGCAGTAAACAGAACCGAACCCGGGACACTGGAGCTGTGAGACTGTGGCAGTAAACAGAACCGAACCCAGGTCACTGGAGCTGTGAGACTGTGGCAGTAAACAGAACCGAACCCGGGACACTGGAGCTGTGAGACTGTGGCAGTAAACAGAACTGAACCCGGGTCACTGGAGCTGTGAGACTGTGGCAGTAAACAGAACCGAACCCAGGTCACTGGAGCTGTGAGACTGTGACAGTAAACAGAACCAAACCCATGTCACTGGAGCTGTGAGACTGTGGCAGTAAACAGAACCGAACCCGGGTCACTGGAGCTGTGAGACTGTGACACTAAACAGAACCGAACCCGGGTCACTGGAGCTGTGAGACTGTGGCAGTAAACAGAACCGAACCCAGGTCACTGGAGCTGTGAGACTGTGGCAGTCCCCAGAACCGAACCCAGGTCACTGGAGCTGTGAGGCTGTGGCAGTAAACAGAACCGAACCCAGGACACTGGAGCTGTGAGACTGTGGCAGTAAACAGAACCGAACCCGGGTCACCGGAGCTGTGAGACTGTGGCAGTAAACAGAACCGAACCCGGGTCACCGGAGCTGTGAGACTGTGGCAGTAAACAGAACCGAACCCGGGACACTGGAGCTGTGAGACTGTGGCAGTAAACAGAACCGAACCCGGGACACTGGAGCTGTGAGACTGTGGCAGTAAACAGATCCGAACCCGGGTCACTGGAGCTGTGAGGCTGTGGCAGTAAACAGAACCGAACCCAGGACACTGGAGCTGTGAGACTGTGGCAGTAAACAGAACCGAACCCAGGACACTGGAGCTGTGAGACTGTGGCAGTAAACAGAACCGAACCCAGGACACTGGAGCTGTGAGACTGTGGCAGTAAACAGAACCGAACCCAGGACACTGGAGCTGTGAGACTGTGGCAGTAAACAGAACTGAACCCGGGTCACTGGAGCTGTGAGACTGTGGCTGTAAACAGAACTGAACCCGGGTCACTGGAGCTGTGAGACTGTGGCAGTAAACAGAACCGAACCCAGGTCACTGGAGCTGTGAGACTGTGGCAGTCCCCAGAACCGAACCCAGGTCACTGGAGCTGTGAGGCTGTGGCAGTAAACAGAACCGAACCCAGGTCACTGGAGCTGTGAGACTGTGGCAGTAAACAGAACCGAACCCGGGACACTGGAGCTGTGAGACTGTGGCAGTAAACAGAACCGAACCCAGGTCACTGGAGCTGTGAGGCTGTGGCAGTAAACAGAACCGAACCCAGGTCACTGGAGCTGTGAGACTGTGGCAGTAAACAGAACCGAACCCGGGACACTGGAGCTGTGAGACTGTGGCAGTAAACAGAACCGAACCCAGGTCACTGGAGCTGTGAGACTGTGGCAGTAAACAGAACCGAACCCAGGTCACTGGAGCGGTGAGACTGTGGCAGTAAACAGAACCGAACCCAGGTCACTGGAGCTGTGAGACTGTGGCAGTAAACAGAACCGAACCCGGGTCACTGGAGCTGTGAGACTGTGGCAGTAAACAGAACCGAACCCAGGTCACTGGAGCTGTGAGACTGTGGCAGTAAACAGAACCGAACCCAGGTCACTGGAGCGGTGAGACTGTGGCAGTAAACAGAACCGAACCCGGGTCACTGGAGCTGTGAGACTGTGGCAGTAAACTGAACCGAACACGGGTCACTGGAGCGGTGAGACTGTGGCAGTAAACAGAACCGAACCCGGGTCACTGGAGCTGTGAGACTGTGGCAGTAAACAGAACCGAACCCAGGTCACTGGAGCTGTGAGACTGTGGCAGGAAACAGAACCGAACCCAGGTCACTGGAGCTGTGAGACTGTGGCAGTAAACAGAACTGAACCCGGGTCACTGGAGCTGTGAGGCTGTGGCAGTAAACAGAACCGAACCCGGGTCACTGGAGCTGTGAGACTGTGGCAGTAAACAGAACCGAACCCAGGTCACTGGAGCGGTGAGACTGTGGCAGTAAACAGAACCGAACCCGGGTCACTGGAGCTGTGAGACTGTGGCAGTAAACAGAACCGAACCCGGGTCACTGGAGCTGTGAGACTGTGGCAGTAAACAGAACCGAACCCAGATCACTGGAGCTGTGAGACTATGGCAGTAAACAGAACCGAACCCAGGTCACTGGAGCTGTGAGACTGTGGCAGTAAACAGAACCGAACCCAGGTCACTGGAGCGGTGAGACTGTGGCAGTAAACAGAACCGAACCCGGGTCACTGGAGCTGTGAGACTGTGGCAGTAAACAGAACCGAACCCAGATCACTGGAGCTGTGAGACTATGGCAGTAAACAGAACCGAACCCAGGTCACTGGAGCTGTGAGACTGTGGCAGTAAACAGAACCGAACCCGGGACACTGGAGCTGTGAGACTGTGGCAGTAAACAGAACCGAACCCGGGTCACTGGAGCTGTGAGACTGTGGCAGTAAACAGAACCGAACCCAGGTCACTGGAGCTGTGAGACTGTGGCAGTAAACAGAACCGAACCCGGGTCACTGGAGCTGTGAGACTGTGGCAGTAAACAGAACTGAACCCGGGACACTGGAGCTGTGAGGCTGTGGCAGTAAACAGAACCGAACCCGGGTCACTGGAGCTGTGAGACTGTGGCAGTAAACAGAACCGAACCCGGGACACTGGAGCTGTGAGGCTGTGGCAGTAAACAGAACTGAACCCGGGACACTGGAGCTGTGAGACTGTGGCAGTAAACAGAACTGAACCCGGGACACTGGAGCTGTGAGGCTGTGGCAGTAAACAGAACCGAACCCAGGTCACTGGAGCTGTGAGACTGTGGCAGTAAACAGAACCGAACCCAGGTCACTGGAGCGGTGAGACTGTGGCAGTAAACAGAACCGAACCCGGGACACTGGAGCTGTGAGACTGTGGCAGTAAACAGAACCGAACCCAGGTCACTGGAGCTGTGAGACTGTGGCAGTAAACAGAACCGAACCCGGGTCACTGGAGCTGTGAGACTGTGGCAGTAAACAGAACCGAACCCAGGTCACTGGAGCTGTGAGGCTGTGGCAGTAAACAGAACCGAACCCGGGACACTGGAGCTGTGAGACTGTGGCAGTAAACAGAACCGAACCAGGGACACTGGAGCTGTGAGGTTGCGGTACTAATACCTGTTACAAAAACAATACTCTGTTACATTGAGAGGCTGATTGACAGCGTCTCCAGACAGAGTTCATAAAAACAGCGAGTACTGGAAATACTCAGCAGGTCGGGCAACATCTGTGGAGAGAGAAACAGAGTTAATAAAAACAGAGAGTGCTGGAAATATTCAGCAGGTCAGGCAACATCTGTGGAGAGAGAAACAGAGTTAATAAAAACAGAGAGTGCTGGAAATATTCAGCAGGTCAGGCAACATCTGTGGAGAGAGAAACAGAGTTAATAAAAACAGAGAGTGCTGGAAATATTTAGCAGGTCGGGCAACATCTGTGGAGAGAGAAACAGAGTTAATAAAAACAGAGAGTGCTGGAAATACTCAGCAGGTCGGGCAACATCTGTGAAGAGAAAAACAGAGTTAATAAAAACAGAGAGTGCTGGAAATATTCAGCAGGTCGGGCAACATCTGTGCAGAGAGAAACAGAGTTAATAAAAACAGAGAGTGCTGGAAATATTCAGCAGGTCAGGCAACATCTGTGGAGAGAGAAACAGAGTTAATAAAAACAGAGAGTGCTGGAAATATTCAGCAGGTCAGGCAACATCTGTGGAGAGAGAAACAGAGTTAATAAAAACAGAGAGTGCTGGAAATATTTAGCAGGTCGGGCAACATCTGTGGAGAGAGAAACAGAGTTAATAAAAACAGAGAGTGCTGGAAATACTCAGCAGGTCGGGCAACATCTGTGAAGAGAAAAACAGAGTTAATAAAAACAGAGAGTGCTGGAAATATTCAGCAGGTCGGGCAACATCTGTGCAGAGAGAAACAGAGTTAATAAAAACAGAGAGTGCTGGAAATACTCAGCAGGTCGGGCAACATCTGTGAAGAGAAAAACAGAGTTAATAAAAACAGAGAGTGCTGGAAATATTCAGCAGGTCGGGCAACATCTGTGGAGAGAGAAACAGAGTTAATAAAAACAGAGAGTGCTGGAAATATTCAGCAGGTCAGGCAACATCTGTGAAGAGAAAAACAGAGTTAATAAAAACAGCGAGTGCTGGAAATATTCAGCAGGTCGGGCAACATCTGTGCAGAGAGAAACGGAGTTAATAAAAACAGAGAGTGCTGGAAATACTCAGCAGGTCGGGCAACATCTGTGGAGAGAGAAACAGAGTTAATAAAAACAGAGAGTGCTGGAAATATTCAGCAGGTCAGGCAACATCTGTGAAGAGAAAAACAGAGTTAATAAAAACAGCGAGTGCTGGAAATATTCAGCAGGTCGGGCAACATCTGTGGAGAGAGAAACAGAGTTAATAAAAACAGAGAGTGCTGGAAATACTCAGCAGGTCGGGCAACATCTGTGAAGAGAAAAACAGAGTTAATAAAAACAGAGAGTGCTGGAAATATTTAGCAGGTCGGGCAACATCTGTGGAGAGAGAAACAGAGTTAATAAAAACAGAGAGTGCTGGAAATACTCAGCAGGTCGGGCAACATCTGTGAAGAGAAAAACAGAGTTAATAAAAACAGAGAGTGCTGGAAATATTCAGCAGGTCGGGCAACATCTGTGCAGAGAGAAACAGAGTTAATAAAAACAGAGAGTGCTGGAAATACTCAGCAGGTCGGGCAACATCTGTGAAGAGAAAAACAGAGTTAATAAAAACAGAGAGTGCTGGAAATATTCAGCAGGTCGGGCAACATCTGTGGAGAGAGAAACAGAGTTAATAAAAACAGAGAGTGCTGGAAATATTCAGCAGGTCAGGCAACATCTGTGAAGAGAAAAACAGAGTTAATAAAAACAGCGAGTGCTGGAAATATTCAGCAGGTCGGGCAACATCTGTGCAGAGAGAAACGGAGTTAACGTTTCAGGTCTGTGACCCTTCATCAGAACTAACAGATATAAGAAATGTAAAAGATTTTAAGCAAGTAAAGCGGGGGTGGGGTAAGAGATAACAAAAGAGAAGGTGTTGATAGGACAAGGTCACAGACTAACAGACCAGAAGGTCATGGAGCAAAGACAAACAATATGTTAATGTTTTGCTGAAAGACACTTTAATGCAAAGCTCTGTTATCTTGTACCTCCTGGAAGCAGACACTCTGCTCTCTGACCCATGGTGACTGCACTGTGACCCAGAATATGGTGACTTCACATCTTCTTTCTTTCAGTCGGAGATATTCAATTCAGGAATGTTTTAGCATGGTATAGGATGTGTTCATTTGACACCTGTTAGCTTTGACCATTTGTCCTTTGTTCTTGTCAGACAGTTTCAACACACAAAGACCAAGATTTGTTTTCTTTCAATGCCATTTTGGATACATTGTTCATTTTGTAAATTAAAGGCTGATTTTTTTTCCTTAAAGACAAAGATGGTTTCTGGAGCTCTTTGGAGTTATTTTCAAGATTGTTGTATTATCACAGCTGTGGTTTGTGTGACAACTCCATGTGGATGTAAAACTGCAAGGGTGATTGCACTGTCAAAGGCCTCTCCAGTCCTTAAACTGTCAGTGTATCCTGCATTGCAAGGTGCTGTCACCATGCAAGAGGTGATTGAATTACAAAGGACTATTAAACTGTCAGTGTATCCTGCATTGCAAGGTGCTGTCACCGTGCAAGAGGTGATTGAATTACAAAGGACTATGAAACTGTCAGTGTATCCTGCATTGCAAGGTGCTGTCACCGTGCAAGAGGTGATTGAATTACAAAGGACTATTAAACTGTCAGTGTATCCTGCATTGCAAGGTGCTGTCACCGTGCAAGAGGTGATTGAATTACAAAGGACTATTAAACTGTCAGTGTATCCTGCATTGCAAGGTGCTGTCACCGTGCAAGAGGTGATTGAATTACAAAGGACTATTAAACTGTCAGTGTATCCTGCATTGCAAGGTGCTGTCACCGTGCAAGAGGTGATTGAATTACAAAGGACTATTAAACTGTCATTGTATCCTGCATTGCAAGGTGCTGTCACCGTGCAAGAGGTGATTGAATTACAAAGGACTATTAAACTGTCAGTGTATCCTGCATTGCAAGGTGCTGTCACCGTGCAAGAGGTGATTGAATTACAAAGGACTATTAAACTGTCAGTGTATCCTGCATTGCAAGGTGCTGTCACCGTGCAAGAGGTGATTGAATTACAAAGGACTATTAAACTGTCAGTGTATCCTGCATTGCAAGGTGCTGTCACCGTGCAAGAGGTGATTGAATTACAAAGGACTATTAAACTGTCAGTGTATCCTGCATTGCAAGGTGCTGTCACCGTGCAAGAGGTGATTGAATTACAAAGGACTATTAAACTGTCAGTGTATCCTGCATTGCAAGGTGCTGTCACCGTGCAAGAGGTGATTGAATTACAAAGGACTATTAAACTGTCATTGTATCCTGCATTGCAAGGTGCTGTCACCGTGCAAGAGGTGATTGAATTACAAAGGACTATTAAACTGTCAGTGTATCCTGCATTGCAAGGTGCTGTCACCGTGCAAGAGGTGATTGAATTACAAAGGACTATTAAACTGTCAGTGTATCCTGCATTGCAAGGTGCTGTCACCGTGCAAGAGGTGATTGAATTACAAAGGACTATTAAACTGTCAGTGTATCCTGCATTGCAAGGTGCTGTCACCGTGCAAGAGGTGATTGAATTACAAAGGACTATTAAACTGTCAGTGTATCCTGCATTGCAAGGTGCTGTCACCGTGCAAGAGGTGATTGAATTACAAAGGACTATTAAACTGTCAGTGTATCCTGCATTGCAAGGTGCTGTCACCGTGCAAGAGGTGATTGAATTACAAAGGACTATTAAACTGTCAGTGTATCCTGCATTGCAAGGTGCTGTCACCGTGCAAGAGGTGATTGAATTACAAAGGACTATTAAACTGTCAGTGTATCCTGCATTGCAAGGTGCTGTCACCGTGCAAGAGGTGATTGAATTACAAAGGACTATTAAACTGTCAGTGTATCCTGCATTGCAAGGTGCTGTCACCGTGCAAGAGGTGATTGAATTACAAAGGACTATTAAACTGTCAGTGTATCCTGCATTGCAAGGTGCTGTCACCGTGCAAGAGGTGATTGAATTACAAAGGACTATTAAACTGTCAGTGTATCCTGCATTGCAAGGTGCTGTCACCGTGCAAGAGGTGATTGAATTACAAAGGACTATTAAACTGTCATTGTATCCTGCATTGCAAGGTGCTGTCACCGTGCAAGAGGTGATTGAATTACAAAGGACTATTAAACTGTCAGTGTATCCTGCATTGCAAGGTGCTGTCACCGTGCAAGAGGTGATTGAATTACAAAGGACTATTAAACTGTCAGTGTATCCTGCATTGCAAGGTGCTGTCACCGTGCAAGAGGTGATTGAATTACAAAGGACTATTAAACTGTCAGTGTATCCTGCATTGCAAGGTGCTGTCACCGTGCAAGAGGTGATTGAATTATTCTTTTCTTTTGGGCCTCCTTATCTCGAGAGACAATGGATACGCGCCTGGAGGTGGTCAGTGGTTTGTGAAGCAGCGCCTGGAGTGGCTATAAAGGCCAATTCTGGAGTGACAGGCTCTTCCACAGGTGCTGCAGAGAAATTTGTTTGTTGGGGCTGTTGCACAGTTGGCTCTCCCCTTGCGCCTCTGTCTTTTTTCCTGCCAACTACTAAGTCTCTTCGACTCGCCACAATTTAGCCCTGTCTTTATGGCTGCCCGCCAGCTCTGGCGAATTATAAAGGACTATTAAACTGTCAGTGTATCCTGCATTGCAAGGTGCTGTCACCGTGCAAGAGGTGATTGAATTACAAAGGACTATTAAACTGTCAGTGTATCCTGCATTGCAAGGTGCTGTCACCGTGCAAGAGGTGATTGAATTACAAAGGACTATTAAACTGTCATTGTATCCTGCATTGCAAGGTGCTGTCACCGTGCAAGAGGTGATTGAATTACAAAGGACTATTAAACTGTCAGTGTATCCTGCATTGCAAGGTGCTGTCACCGTGCAAGAGGTGATTGAATTACAAAGGACTATTAAACTGTCATTGTATCCTGCATTGCAAGGTGCTGTCACCGTGCAAGAGGTGATTGAATTACAAAGGACTATTAAACTGTCAGTGTATCCTGCATTGCAAGGTGCTGTCACCGTGCAAGAGGTGATTGAATTACAAAGGGTATTTCTTTGCAAGAGGCTTCTGCTTTCCAGCACGTAGCTATTGAACTGCAAGAGTGTTCACACTACAAGAAGATATTACAGTGTAAGAGGCCATTGTAATGTAAAGTGTTATTGTATTAATTATGGATACTGTATTGTAAGCCCCCAATGTACTGCTTCAGGTTATTGCATTGCAAAGGGCAATTGCACTCCGATGAGCTATTGCTCTGTAAAAGTCCATTACTTTGCCAGTGTGCAATGTTATCAATGGGCTATTGCATGACTTAGCCCTATTGCATTGCAAGTAGTTGTTTCAGTTCATTGCCAAACATTCTTGGTTTTCTTGCGTTGCATGTGGATGTTGTATTGAAAGGGGCCATTGCATTGAAAGGGGCTCTGACATTGCAAGGATAATAGTCTGCAAGGGAGGGACTGTTGGACTGCAAGCGCTATTGCAATGAAATGCGTGTTGCATTGCTGGAGTTTTTGCTCTGCAAATACTTCTTGTATTGCAAGGTGCCTTTGCATTTTCATTGCAAGTGGATGTTGCACACCACGCTCTATTGCAAACTCAAAGACCTTTGCATTGGAAGGAGTTATTGCACTACCAAAGGTCCCTGCATTGCAAGCTGCTATTGCACTGCAAGAGGCTATTGCAATACAAGGATCATGCACACTAATGGTTCCATTACATTGCAACTGGATGTTACATGGCAAGTGTCTATTGTATTGAAAGTCACAATTGCAAAACAAATAGCTATTGCACTGCAGGGAAATTTTGTATTGCGAGATGGTTTCCATTGTGAGAGGATATTATATTTCAATAGGGTATCAAAAGGCAATTTGCTCTTGGACTGCACCTGGCTTTTGAACTGTTGCACTGTAAGGGGAAAATACATTGTCAGGGTCTATTGCACACCAAAGAGCTTTTGCACTGCAAGAGGCTACTGAATTATCATGGTCTGTTGTGTTCAAAAGGCTAGAGCATTTCTTCACGTTATTGCTATGTCACTCTTAGAGACTATTACATTGCATGTTGTTTTTACACTGTGAGTGGAGATTGCACTGCATGGGGCTATTGCTTTGTTAGTGGATGTTGTACTGCAAAGGCTATTGTACTACAAGTTTTTGTGTTGCATTGTAAGGGTCTAGTGCACCAGAACTTCAATGGGATTTCAAATGCTTGTTGCATTGCAACATTCTATGACATCTCAAGGTGCTTTTTGCACTACAAGGGGCTGCAGCACTGCATGGGAAATTTGCATTACAATTGGATTTTACATAGCAAGTCCCATTGCATTACATGGGCAAATGCACAGGAAAGGCCTCTGCATTGCAAGATGCTATTGTGCTGCAAGAGGTTCCTGCACTGCGAGGGACAATTACCCTGTCAGAGGTTCCTGCACTGCGAGGTACAATTACCCTGTCAGAGGTTCCTGTACTGCGAGGTACAATTACACTGTCAGAGGTTCCTGTACTGCGAGGTACAATTACCCTGTCAGAGGTTCCTGCACTGCGAGGTACAATTACCCTGTCAGAGGTTCCTGCACTGAGAGGTACAATTACACTGTCAGAGGTTCCTGTACTGCGAGGTACAATTACCCTGTCAGAGGTTCCTGTACTGCGAGGTACAATTACCCTGTCAGAGGTTCCTGTACTGCGAGGTACAATTACACTGTCAGAGGTTCCTGCACTGCGAGGTACAATTACCCTGTCAGAGGTTCCTGTACTGCGAGGTACAATTACCCTGTCAGAGGTTCCTGTACTGCGTGGTACAATTACCCTGTCAGAGGTTCCTGTACTGCGAGGTACAATTACCCTGTCAGAGGTTCCTGCACTGCGAGGTACAATTACACTGTCAGAGGTTCCTGTACTGCGAGGTACAATTACCCTGTCAGAGGTTCCTGTACTGCGAGGTACAATTACCCTGTCAGAGGTTCCTGTACTGCGAGGTACAATTACCCTGTCAGAGGTTCCTGCACTGCGAGGTACAATTACCCTGTCAGAGGTTCCTGTACTGCGAGGTACAATTACCCTGTCAGAGGTTCCTGTACTGCGAGGTACAATTACCCTGTCAGAGGTTCCTGTACTGCGAGGTACAATTACACTGTCAGAGGTTCCTGTACTGCGAGGTACAATTACCCTGTCAGAGGTTCCTGTACTGCGAGGTACAATTACCCTGTCAGAGGTTCCTGTACTGCGAGGTACAATTACCCTGTCAGAGGTTCCTGTACTGCGAGGTACAATTACCCTGTCAGAGGTTCCTGTACTGCGAGGTACAATTACACTGTCAGAGGTTCCTGTACTGCGAGGTACAATTACCCTGTCAGAGGTTCCTGTACTGCGAGGTACAATTACCCTGTCAGAGGTTCCTGTACTGTGAGGTACAATTACCCTGTCAGAGGTTCCTGTACTGCGAGGTACAATTACCCTGTCAGAGGTTCCTGCACTGCGAGGTACAATTACCCTGTCAGAGGTTCCTGTACTGCGAGGTACGATTACCCTGTCAGAGGTTCCTGTACTGCGAGGTACAATTACACTGTCAGAGGTTCCTGTACTGCGAGGTACAATTACCCTGTCAGAGGTTCCTGCACTGCGAGGTACAATTACCCTGTCAGAGGTTCCTGTACTGCGAGGTACAATTACCCTGTCAGAGGTTCCTGTACTGCGAGGTACAATTACCCTGTCAGAGGTTCCTGCACTGCGAGGTACAATTACCCTGTCAGAGGTTCCTGTACTGCGAGGTACAATTACCCTGTCAGAGGTTCCTGTACTGCGAGGTACAATTACCCTGTCAGAGGTTCCTGTACTGCGAGGTACAATTACCCTGTCAGAGGTTCCTGCACTGCGAGGTACAATTACCCTGTCAGAGGTTCCTGTACTGCGAGGTACAATTACCCTGTCAGAGGTTCCTGTACTGCGAGGTACAATTACCCTGTCAGAGGTTCCTACACTGCGAGGTACAATTACCCTGTCAGAGGTTCCTGTACTGCGAGGTACAATTACCCTGTCAGAGGTTCCTGTACTGCGAGGTACAATTACACTGTCAGAGGTTCCTGTACTGCGAGGTACAATTACCCTGTCAGAGGTTCCTGCACTGCGAGGTACAATTACCCTGTCAGAGGTTCCTGCACTGCGAGGTACAATTACCCTGTCAGAGGTTCCTGTACTGCGAGGTACAATTACCCTGTCAGAGGTTCCTGTACTGTGAGGTACAATTACCCTATCAGAGGTTCCTGTACTGCGAGGTACAATTACCCTGTCAGAGGTTCCTGTACTGCGAGGTACAATTACCCTGTCAGAGGTTCCTGCACTGCGAGGTACAATTACCCTGTCAGAGGTTCCTGTACTGCGAGGTACAATTACCCTGTCAGAGGTTCCTGTACTGCGAGGTACAATTACCCTGTCAGAGGTTCCTGCACTGCGAGGTACAATTACCCTGTCAGAGGTTCCTGTACTGCGAGGTACAATTACCCTGTCAGAGGTTCCTGGACTGCGAGGTACAATTACCCTGTCAGAGGTTCCTGCACTGCGAGGTACAATTACACTGTCAGAGGTTCCTGTACTGCGAGGTACAATTACCCTGTCAGAGGTTCCTGTACTGCGAGGTACAATTACCCTGTCAGAGGTTCCTGTACTGCGAGGTACAATTACCCTGTCAGAGGTTCCTGCACTGCGAGGTACAATTACACTGTCAGAGGTTCCTGCACTGCGAGGTACAATTACCCGGTCAGAGGTTCCTGTACTGCGAGGTACAATTACCCGGTCAGAGGTTCCTGTACTGCGAGGTACAATTACCCTGTCAGAGGTTCCTGTACTGCGAGGTACAATTACCCTGTCAGAGGTTCCTGTACTGCGAGGTACAATTACCCTGTCAGAGGTTCCTGTACTGCGAGGTACAATTACACTGTCAGAGGTTCCTGTACTGCGAGGTACAATTACACTGTCAGAGGTTCCTGTACTGCGAGGTACAATTACCCTGTCAGAGGTTCCTGTACTGCGAGGTACAATTACCCTATCAGAGGTTCCTGCACTGCGAGGTACCATTACCCTGTCAGAGGTTCCTGTACTGCGAGGTACAATTACACTGTCAGAGGTTCCTGTACTGCGAGGTACAATTACCCTGTCAGAGGTTCCTGTACTGCGAGGTACAATTACCCTGTCAGAGGTTCCTGCACTGCGAGGTACAATTACCCTGTCAGAGGTTCCTGTACTGCGAGGTACAATTACCCTGTCAGAGGTTCCTGCACTGCGAGGTACAATTACACTGTCAGAGGTTCCTGCACTGCGAGGTACAATTACCCGGTCAGAGGTTCCTGTACTGCGAGGTACAATTACCCTGTCAGAGGTTCCTGTACTGCGAGGTACAATTACCCTGTCAGAGGTTCCTGCACTGCGAGGTACAATTACCCTGTCAGAGGTTCCTGTACTGCGAGGTACAATTACCCTGTCAGAGGTTCCTGCACTGCGAGGTACAATTACCCTGTCAGAGGTTCCTGCACTGCGAGGTACAATTACCCTGTCAGAGGTTCCTGCACTGCGAGGTACAATTACCCTGTCAGAGGTTCCTGCACTGCGAGGTACAATTACCCTGTCAGAGGTTCCTGCACTGCGAGGTACAATTACCCTGTCAGAGGTTCCTGTACTGCGAGATACAATTACCCTGTCAGAGGTTCCTGTACTGCGAGGTACAATTACCCTGTCAGAGGTTCCTGTACTGCGAGGTACAATTACCCTGTCAGAGGTTCCTGTACTGCGAGGTACAATTACCCTGTCAGAGGTTCCTGTACTGCGAGGTACAATTACCCTGTCAGAGGTTCCTGCACTGCGAGGTACAATTACCCTGTCAGAGGTTCCTGTACTGCGAGGTACAATTACCCTGTCAGAGGTTCCTGTACTGCGAGGTACAATTACCCTGTCAGAGGTTCCTGTACTGCGAGGTACAATTACCCTGTCAGAGGTTCCTGTACTGCGAGGTACAATTACCCTGTCAGAGGTTCCTGCACTGCGAGGTACAATTACCCTGTCAGAGGTTCCTGCACTGCGAGGTACAATTACCCTGTCAGAGGTTCCTGCACTGCGAGGTACAATTACCCTGTCAGAGGTTCCTGTACTGCGAGATACAATTACCCTGTCAGAGGTTCCTGTACTGCGAGGTACAATTACCCTGTCAGAGGTTCCTGTACTGCGAGGTACAATTACCCTGTCAGAGGTTCCTGTACTGCGAGGTACAATTACCCTGTCAGAGGTTCCTGTACTGCGAGGTACAATTACCCTGTCAGAGGTTCCTGCACTGCGAGGTACAATTACCCTGTCAGAGGTTCCTGTACTGCGAGGTACAATTACCCTGTCAGAGGTTCCTGTACTGCGAGGTACAATTACCCTGTCAGAGGTTCCTGCACTGCGAGGTACTATTACCCTGTCAGAGGTTCCTGCACTGCGAGGTACTATTACCCTGTCAGAGGTTCCTGTACTGCGAGGTACAATTACCCTGTCAGAGGTTCCTGTACTGCGAGGTACAATTACCCTGTCAGAGGTTCCTGCACTGCGAGGTACAATTACCCTGTCAGAGGTTCCTGTACTGCGAGGTACAATTACCCTGTCAGAGGTTCCTGCACTGCGAGGTACAATTACCCTGTCAGAGGTTCCTGCACTGCGAGGTACAATTACCCTGTCAGAGGTTCCTGCACTGCGAGGTACAATTACCCTGTCAGAGGTTCCTGCACTGCGAGGTACAATTACCCTGTCAGAGGTTCCTGTACTGCGAGGTACAATTGCACTGTCAGAGGTTCCTGTACTGCGAGGTACAATTACCCTGTCAGAGGTTCCTGTACTGCGAGGTACAATTACCCTGTCAGAGGTTCCTGTACTGCGAGGTACAATTACCCTGTCAGAGGTTCCTGCACTGCGAGGTACAATTACCCTGTCAGAGGTTCCTGCACTGCGAGGTACAATTACCCTGTCAGAGGTTCCTGCACTGCGAGGTACAATTACCCTGTCAGAGGTTCCTGTACTGCGAGATACAATTACCCTGTCAGAGGTTCCTGTACTGCGAGGTACAATTACCCTGTCAGAGGTTCCTGTACTGCGAGGTACAATTACCCTGTCAGAGGTTCCTGTACTGCGAGGTACAATTACCCTGTCAGAGGTTCCTGCACTGCGAGGTACTATTACCCTGTCAGAGGTTCCTGCACTGCGAGGTACTATTACCCTGTCAGAGGTTCCTGTACTGCGAGGTACAATTACCCTGTCAGAGGTTCCTGTACTGCGAGGTACAATTACCCTGTCAGAGGTTCCTGCACTGCGAGGTACAATTACCCTGTCAGAGGTTCCTGCACTGCGAGGTACAATTACCCTGTCAGAGGTTCCTGCACTGCGAGGTACAATTACCCTGTCAGAGGTTCCTGTACTGCGAGATACAATTACCCTGTCAGAGGTTCCTGTACTGCGAGGTACAATTACCCTGTCAGAGGTTCCTGTACTGCGAGGTACAATTACCCTGTCAGAGGTTCCTGCACTGCGAGGTACAATTACCCTGTCAGAGGTTCCTGTACTGCGAGGTACAATTACCCGGTCAGAGATTCCTGTACTGCGAGGTACAATTACCCTGTCAGAGGTTCCTGCACTGCGAGGTACAATTACCCTGTCAGAGGTTCCTGCACTGCGAGGTACAATTACCCTGTCAGAGGTTCCTGTACTGCGAGGTACAATTACCCTGTCAGAGGTTCCTGTACTGCGAGGTACAATTACCCTGTCAGAGGTTCCTGTACTGCGAGGTACAATTACCCTGTCAGAGGTTCCTGTACTGCGAGGTACAATTACCCTGTCAGAGGTTCCTGTACTGCGAGGTACAATTACCCTGTCAGAGGTTCCTGTACTGTGAGGTACAATTACACTGTCAGAGGTTCCTGCACTGCGAGGTACAATTACCCTGTCAGAGGTTCCTGCACTGTGAGGTAGAATTACCCTGTCAGAGGTTCCTGTACTGCGAGGTACAATTACACTGTCAGAGGTTCCTGTACTGTGAGGTACAATTACACTGTCAGAGGTTCCTGCACTGCGAGGTACAATTACCCTGTCAGAGGTTCCTGCACTGTGAGGTAGAATTACCCTGTCAGAGGTTCCTGTACTGCGAGGTACAATTACCCTGTCAGAGGTTCCTGTACTGTGAGGTACAATTATCCTGTCAGAGGTTCCTGCACTGCGAGGTACAATTACCCTGTCAGAGGTTCCTGTACTGCGAGGTACAATTACACTGTCAGAGGTTCCTGTACTGCGAGGTACAATTACCCTGTCAGAGGTTCCTGCACTGCGAGGTACAATTACCCTGTCAGAGGTTCCTGTACTGCGAGGTACAATTACACTGTCAGAGGTTCCTGTACTGCGAGGTACAATTACCCTGTCAGAGGTTCCTGCACTGCGAGGTACAATTACCCTGTCAGAGGTTCCTGCACTGCGAGGTACAATTACACTGTCAGAGGTTCCTGTACTGCGAGGTACAATTACCCTGTCAGAGGTTCCTGTACTGTGAGGTACAATTACCCTGTCAGAGGTTCCTGTACTGCGAGGTACAATTACCCTGTCAGAGGTTCCTGTACTGTGAGGTACAATTACCCTGTCAGAGGTTCCTGTACTGCGAGGTACAATTACCCTGTCAGAGGTTCCTGCACTGCGAGGTACAATTACCCTGTCAGAGGTTCCTGCACTGCGAGGTACAATTACCCTGTCAGAGGTTCCTGTACTGCGAGGTACAATTACACTGTCAGAGGTTCCTGCACTGCGAGGTACAATTACCCTGTCAGAGGTTCCTGTACTGCGAGGTACAATTACCCTGTCAGAGGTTCCTGTACTGCGAGGTACAATTACCCTGTCAGAGGTTCCTGTACTGCGAGGTACAATTACCCTGTCAGAGGTTCCTGCACTGCGAGGTACAATTACCCTGTCAGAGGTTCCTGTACTGCGAGGTACAATTACCCTGTCAGAGGTTCCTGCACTGCGAGGTACAATTACCCTGTCAGAGGTTCCTGTACTGCGAGGTACAATTACCCTGTCAGAGGTTCCTGTACTGCGAGGTACAATTACCCTGTCAGAGGTTCCTGCACTGCGAGGTACTATTACCCTGTCAGAGGTTCCTGCACTGCGAGGTACTATTACCCTGTCAGAGGTTCCTGTACTGCGAGGTACAATTACCCTGTCAGAGGTTCCTGTACTGCGAGGTACAATTACCCTGTCAGAGGTTCCTGCACTGCGAGGTACAATTACCCTGTCAGAGGTTCCTGCACTGCGAGGTACAATTACCCTGTCAGAGGTTCCTGCACTGCGAGGTACAATTACCCTGTCAGAGGTTCCTGCACTGCGAGGTACTATTACCCTGTCAGAGGTTCCTGCACTGCGAGGTACTATTACCCTGTCAGAGGTTCCTGTACTGCGAGGTACAATTACCCTGTCAGAGGTTCCTGTACTGCGAGGTACAATTACCCTGTCAGAGGTTCCTGCACTGCGAGGTACAATTACCCTGTCAGAGGTTCCTGCACTGCGAGGTACAATTACCCTGTCAGAGGTTCCTGCACTGCGAGGTACAATTACCCTGTCAGAGGTTCCTGTACTGCGAGATACAATTACCCTGTCAGAGGTTCCTGTACTGCGAGGTACAATTACCCTGTCAGAGGTTCCTGTACTGCGAGGTACAATTACCCTGTCAGAGGTTCCTGCACTGCGAGGTACAATTACCCTGTCAGAGGTTCCTGTACTGCGAGGTACAATTACCCTGTCAGAGGTTCCTGTACTGCGAGGTACAATTACCCGGTCAGAGATTCCTGTACTGCGAGGTACAATTACCCTGTCAGAGGTTCCTGCACTGCGAGGTACAATTACCCTGTCAGAGGTTCCTGCACTGCGAGGTACAATTACCCTGTCAGAGGTTCCTGTACTGCGAGGTACAATTACCCTGTCAGAGGTTCCTGTACTGCGAGGTACAATTACCCTGTCAGAGGTTCCTGTACTGCGAGGTACAATTACCCTGTCAGAGGTTCCTGTACTGCGAGGTACAATTACCCTGTCAGAGGTTCCTGTACTGCGAGATACAATTACCCTGTCAGAGGTTCCTGCACTGTGAGGTAGAATTACCCTGTCAGAGGTTCCTGTACTGCGAGGTACAATTACACTGTCAGAGGTTCCTGTACTGCGAGGTACAATTACCCTGTCAGAGGTTCCTGTACTGTGAGGTACAATTACCCTGTCAGAGGTTCCTGCACTGCGAGGTACAATTACCCTGTCAGAGGTTCCTGTACTGCGAGGTACAATTACCCTGTCAGAGGTTCCTGCACTGCGAGGTACAATTACCCTGTCAGAGGTTCCTGTACTGCGAGGTACAATTACCCTGTCAGAGGTTCCTGTACTGCGAGGTACAATTACCCTGTCAGAGGTTCCTGCACTGCGAGGTACAATTACACTGTCAGAGGTTCCTGTACTGCGAGGTACAATTACCCTGTCAGAGGTTCCTGTACTGCGAGGTACAATTACCCTGTCAGAGGTTCCTGTACTGCGAGGTACAATTACCCTGTCAGAGGTTCCTGCACTGCGAGGTACAATTACCCTGTCAGAGGTTCCTGTACTGTGAGGTACAATTACCCTGTCAGAGGTTCCTGTACTGCGAGGTACAATTACCCTGTCAGAGGTTCCTGTACTGCGAGGTACAATTACCCTGTCAGAGGTTCCTGTACTGTGAGGTACAATTACCCTGTCAGAGGTTCCTGTACTGCGAGGTACAATTACCCTGTCAGAGGTTCCTGCACTGTGAGGTACAATTACCCTGTCAGAGGTTCCTGTACTGCGAGGTACAATTACCCTGTCAGAGGTTCCTGCACTGCGAGGTACAATTACCCTGTCAGAGGTTCCTGTACTGCGAGGTACAATTACCCTGTCAGAGGTTCCTGTACTGCGAGGTACAATTACCCGGTCAGAGATTCCTGTACTGCGAGGTACAATTACCCTGTCAGAGGTTCCTGCACTGCGAGGTACAATTACCCTGTCAGAGGTTCCTGCACTGCGAGGTACAATTACCCTGTCAGAGGTTCCTGTACTGCGAGGTACAATTACCCTGTCAGAGGTTCCTGTACTGCGAGGTACAATTACCCTGTCAGAGGTTCCTGTACTGCGAGATACAATTACCCTGTCAGAGGTTCCTGCACTGTGAGGTAGAATTACCCTGTCAGAGGTTCCTGTACTGCGAGGTACAATTACACTGTCAGAGGTTCCTGTACTGCGAGGTACAATTACCCTGTCAGAGGTTCCTGTACTGTGAGGTACAATTACCCTGTCAGAGGTTCCTGCACTGCGAGGTACAATTACCCTGTCAGAGGTTCCTGTACTGCGAGGTACAATTACCCTGTCAGAGGTTCCTGCACTGCGAGGTACAATTACCCTGTCAGAGGTTCCTGTACTGCGAGGTACAATTACCCTGTCAGAGGTTCCTGTACTGCGAGGTACAATTACCCTGTCAGAGGTTCCTGCACTGCGAGGTACTATTACCCTGTCAGAGGTTCCTGCACTGCGAGGTACTATTACCCTGTCAGAGGTTCCTGTACTGCGAGGTACAATTACCCTGTCAGAGGTTCCTGTACTGCGAGGTACAATTACCCTGTCAGAGGTTCCTGCACTGCGAGGTACAATTACCCTGTCAGAGGTTCCTGCACTGCGAGGTACAATTACCCTGTCAGAGGTTCCTGCACTGCGAGGTACAATTACCCTGTCAGAGGTTCCTGCACTGCGAGGTACTATTACCCTGTCAGAGGTTCCTGCACTGCGAGGTACTATTACCCTGTCAGAGGTTCCTGTACTGCGAGGTACAATTACCCTGTCAGAGGTTCCTGTACTGCGAGGTACAATTACCCTGTCAGAGGTTCCTGCACTGCGAGGTACAATTACCCTGTCAGAGGTTCCTGCACTGCGAGGTACAATTACCCTGTCAGAGGTTCCTGCACTGCGAGGTACAATTACCCTGTCAGAGGTTCCTGTACTGCGAGATACAATTACCCTGTCAGAGGTTCCTGTACTGCGAGGTACAATTACCCTGTCAGAGGTTCCTGTACTGCGAGGTACAATTACCCTGTCAGAGGTTCCTGCACTGCGAGGTACAATTACCCTGTCAGAGGTTCCTGTACTGCGAGATACAATTACCCTGTCAGAGGTTCCTGTACTGCGAGGTACAATTACCCTGTCAGAGGTTCCTGTACTGCGAGGTACAATTACCCGGTCAGAGATTCCTGTACTGCGAGGTACAATTACCCTGTCAGAGGTTCCTGCACTGCGAGGTACAATTACGCTGTCAGAGGTTCCTGCACTGCGAGGTACAATTACCCTGTCAGAGGTTCCTGTACTGCGAGGTACAATTACCCTGTCAGAGGTTCCTGTACTGCGAGGTACAATTACCCTGTCAGAGGTTCCTGTACTGCGAGATACAATTACCCTGTCAGAGGTTCCTGCACTGTGAGGTAGAATTACCCTGTCAGAGGTTCCTGTACTGCGAGGTACAATTACACTGTCAGAGGTTCCTGTACTGCGAGGTACAATTACCCTGTCAGAGGTTCCTGTACTGTGAGGTACAATTACCCTGTCAGAGGTTCCTGCACTGCGAGGTACAATTACCCTGTCAGAGGTTCCTGTACTGCGAGGTACAATTACCCTGTCAGAGGTTCCTGCACTGCGAGGTACAATTACCCTGTCAGAGGTTCCTGTACTGCGAGGTACAATTACCCTGTCAGAGGTTCCTGTACTGCGAGGTACAATTACCCTGTCAGAGGTTCCTGCACTGCGAGGTACAATTACACTGTCAGAGGTTCCTGTACTGCGAGGTACAATTACCCTGTCAGAGGTTCCTGTACTGCGAGGTACAATTACCCTGTCAGAGGTTCCTGTACTGCGAGGTACAATTACCCTGTCAGAGGTTCCTGCACTGCGAGGTACAATTACCCTGTCAGAGGTTCCTGTACTGTGAGGTACAATTACCCTGTCAGAGGTTCCTGTACTGCGAGGTACAATTACCCTGTCAGAGGTTCCTGTACTGCGAGGTACAATTACCCTGTCAGAGGTTCCTGTACTGTGAGGTACAATTACCCTGTCAGAGGTTCCTGTACTGCGAGGTACAATTACCCTGTCAGAGGTTCCTGCACTGTGAGGTACAATTACCCTGTTAGAGGTTCCTGCACTGCGAGGTACAATTACCCTGTCAGAGGTTCCTGTACTGCGAGGTACAATTACCCTGTCAGAGGTTCCTGTACTGCGAGGTACAATTACCCTGTCAGAGGTTCCTGTACTGCGAGGTACAATTACCCTGTCAGAGGTTCCTGTACTGCGAGGTACAATTACCCTGTCAGAGGTTCCTGTACTGCGAGGTACAATTACCCTGTCAGAGGTTCCTGTACTGCGAGGTACAATTACCCTGTCAGAGGTTCCTGCACTGCGAGGTACAATTACCCTGTCAGAGGTTCCTGTACTGCGAGGTACAATTACACTGTCAGAGGTTCCTGTACTGCGAGGTACAATTACCCTGTCAGAGGTTCCTGTACTGCGAGGTACAATTACCCTGTCAGAGGTTCCTGTACTGCGAGGTACAATTACCCTGTCAGAGGTTCCTGTACTGCGAGGTACAATTACCCTTTCAGAGGTTCCTGTACTGCGAGGTACAATTACCCTGTCAGAGGTTCCTGTACTGCGAGGTACAATTACCCTGTCAGAGGTTCCTGCACTGCGAGGTACAATTACCCTGTCAGAGGTTCCTGTACTGCGAGGTACAATTAGCCTGTCAGAGGTTCCTGCACTGCGAGGTACAATTACCCTGTCAGAGGTTCCTGTACTGCGAGGTACAATTACACTGTCAGAGGTTCCTGTACTGCGAGGTACAATTACCCTGTCAGAGGTTCCTGCACTGCGAGGTACAATTACACTGTCAGAGGTTCCTGCACTGCGAGGTACAATTACCCTGTCAGAGGTTCCTGTACTGCGAGGTACAATTACCCGGTCAGAGGTTCCTGTACTGCGAGGTACAATTACCCTGTCAGAGGTTCCTGCACTGCGAGGTACAATTACCCTGTCAGAGGTTCCTGTACTGCGAGGTACAATTACCCTGTCAGAGGTTCCTGTACTGCGAGGTACAATTACCCTGTCAGAGGTTCCTGTACTGCGACGTACAATTACCCTGTCAGAGGTTCCTGTACTGCGAGGTACAATTACACTGTCAGAGGTTCCTGTACTGCGAGGTACAATTACCCTGTCAGAGGTTCCTGTACTGCGAGGTACAATTACCCTGTCAGAGGTTCCTGCACTGCGAGGTACAATTACCCTGTCAGAGGTTCCTGTACTGCGAGGGACAATTACCCTGTCAGAGGTTCCTGTACTGTGAGGTACAATTACCCTGTCAGAGGTTCCTGTACTGCGAGGTACAATTACCCTGTCAGAGGTTCCTGTACTGCGAGGTACAATTTCCCTGTCAGAGGTTCCTGTACTGCGAGGTACAATTACCCTGTCAGAGGTTCCTGTACTGCGAGGGACAATTACCCTGTCAGAGGTTCCTGTACTGCGAGGTACAATTACCCTGTCAGAGGTTCCTGTACTGCGAGGTACAATTACCCGGTCAGAGGTTCCTGTACTGCGAGGTACAATTACCCTGTCAGAGGTTCCTGTACTGCGAGGTACAATTACCCTGTCAGAGGTTCCTGTACTGCGAGGTACAATTACCCTGTCAGAGGTTCCTGTACTGCGAGGTACAATTACCCTGTCAGAGGTTCCTGTACTGCGAGGTACAATTACCCTGTCAGAGGTTCCTGCACTGCGAGGTACAATTACCCTGTCAGAGGTTCCTGCACTGCGAGGTACAATTACCCTGTCAGAGGTTCCTGTACTGCGAGGTACAATTACACTGTCAGAGGTTCCTGTACTGCGAGGTACAATTACCCTGTCAGAGGTTCCTGCACTGCGAGGTACAATTACACTGTCAGAGGTTCCTGCACTGCGAGGTACAATTACCCTGTCAGAGGTTCCTGTACTGCGAGGTACAATTACCCGGTCAGAGGTTCCTGTACTGCGAGGTACAATTACCCTGTCAGAGGTTCCTGTACTGCGAGGTACAATTACCCTGTCAGAGGTTCCTGCACTGCGAGGTACAATTACCCTGTCAGAGGTTCCTGCACTGCGAGGTACAATTACCCTGTCAGAGGTTCCTGTACTGCGAGGTACAATTACCCTGTCAGAGGTTCCTGCACTGCGAGGTACAATTACACTGCAATAGGCCTTTGCATTCCAATAGTCAAGCATGCTAAAAAGGGCCAGGGCATTGTAAGTGAATGGTGTGTTAAACGTTTCTATTACTTTGCACTTATAAATGTCTATGGCACTGCCAGAGTGAGCGTGTTAATATTAATCTGTGTTCTCTGTCAGTGTGTTAATATTACTGAGGACAGTGGGGGTGTTTTACACTTCACAGGGTGTATCTGACTGTGGGTCATGATGTACACAGTGTGTCGGTGAGTGTGTTAATATTAATCTGTGTTCTCTGTCAGTGTGTTAATATTCCTGAGGACAGTGGGGGTGTTTTACACTTCACAGGGTGTATCTGGCTGTGGGTCATGATGTACACAGTGTGTCAGTGAGTGTGTTAATATTAATCTGTGTTCTCTGTCAGTGTGTTAATATTCCTGAGGACAGTGGGGGTGTTTTACACTTCACAGGGTGTATCTGACTGTGGGTCATGATATACACAGTGTGTCAGTGAGTGTGTTAATATTAATCTGTGTTCTCTGTCAGTGTGTTAATATTACTGAGGACAGTGGGGGTGTTTTACACTTCACAGGGTGTATCTGACTCTGGGTCATGATATACACAGTGTGTCAGTGAGTGTGTTAATATTAATCTGTGTTCTCTGTCAGTGTGTTAATATTACTGAGGACAGTGGGGGTGTTTTACACTTCACAGGGTGTATCTGACTGTGGGTCATGATATACACAGTGTGTCAGTGAGTGTTTTAATATTAATCTGTGTTCTCTGTCAGTGTGTTAATATTACTGAGGACAGTGGGGGTGTTTTACACTTCACAGGGTGTATCTGACTGTGGGTCATGATATACACAGTGTGTCAGTGAGTGTGTTAATATTAATCTGTGTTCTCTGTCAGTGTGTTAATATTACTGAGGACAGTGGGGGTGTTTGACACTTCACAGGGTTTATCTGACTGTGGGTCATGATATACACAGTGTGTCAGTGAGTGTTTTAATATTAATCTGTGTTCTCTGTCAGTGTGTTAATATTACTGAGGACAGTGGGGGTGTTTTACACTTCACAGGGTGTATCTGACTGTGGGTCATGATATACACAGTGTGTCAGTGAGTGTGTTAATATTAATCTGTGTTCTCTGTCAGTGTGTTAATATTACTGAGGACAGTGGGGATGTTTTACACTTCACAGGGTGTATCTGACTGTGGGTCATGATATACACAGTGTGTCAGTGAGTGTGTTAATATTAATCTGTGTTCTCTGTCAGTGTGTTAATATTACTGAGGACAGTGGGGGTGTTTTACACTTCACAGGGTGTATCTGACTGTGGGTCATGATATACACAGTGTGTCAGTGAGTGTGTTAATATTAATCTGTGTTCTCTGTCAGTGTGTTAATATTACTGAGGACAGTTGGGGTGTTTTACACTTCACAGGGTGTATCTGACTGTGGGTCATGATGTCACAGTGTGTCAGTGAGTGTGTTAATATTAATCTGTGTACTCTGTCAGTGTGTTAATATTACTGAGGACAGTGGGGGTGTTTTACACTTCACAGGGTGTGTCTGACTGTGGGTCATGATATACACAGTGTGTCAGTGAGTGTGTTAATATTAATCTGTGTTCTCTGTCAGTGTGTTAATATTCCTGAGGACAGTGGGGGTGTTTTACACTTCACAGGGTGTATCTGACTGTGGGTCATGATATACACAGTGTGTCAGTGAGTGTGTTAATATTAATCTGTGTTCCCTGTCAGGTGTTAATATTACCGAGGACAGTGGGGTGTTTTACACTTCACATGGTGTATCTGACTGTGGGTCATGATGTACACAGTGTGTCAGTGAGTGTGTTAATATTAATCTGTGTTCTCTGTCAATGTGTTAATATTACTGAGGACAGTGGGATGTTTTACACTTCACAGGGTTTATCTGACTGTGGGTCATGATATACACAGTGTGTCAGTGAGTGTGTTAATATTAATCTGTGTTCTCTGTCAGTGTGTTAATATTCCTGAGGACAGTGGGGGTGTTTTACACTTCACAGGGTTTATCTGACTGTGGGTCATGATATACACAGTGTGTCAGTGAGTGTGTTAATATTAATCTGTGTTCTCTGTCAGTGTGTTAATATTCCTGAGGACAGTGGGGGTGTTTTACACTTCACCGGGTGTATCTGACTGTAGGTCATGATATACACAGTGAGTTAGTGAGTGTGTTAATATTAATCTGTGTTCTCTGTCAGTGTGTTAATATTCCTGAGGACAGTGGGGGTGTTTTACACTTCACAGGGTGTATCTGACTGTGGGTCATGATATACACAGTGTGTCAGTGAGTGTGTTGATATTAATCTGTGTTCTCTGTCAGTGTGTTAATATTACTGAGGACAGTGGGGGTGTTTTACACTTCACAGGGTGTATCTGACTGTGGGTCATGATATACACAGTGTGTCAGTGAGTGTGTCAATATTAATCTGTGTTCTCTGTCAGTGTGTTAATATTACTGAGGACAGTGGGGGTGTTTTACACTTCACAGGGTGTATCTGACTGTGGGTCATGATATACACAGTGTGTCAGTGAGTGTGTTAATATTAATCTGTGTTCTCTGTCAGTGTGTTAATATTACTGAGGACAGTGGGGGTGTTTTACACTTCACAGGGTGTATCTGACTCTGAGTCATGATATACACAGTGTGTCAGTGAGTGTGTTAATATTAATCTGTGTTCTCTGTCAGTGTGTTAATATTACTGAGGACAGTGGGGGTGTTTTACACTTCACAGGGTGTATCTGACTGTGGGTCATGATATACACAGTGTGTCAGTGAGTGTTTTAATATTAATCTGTGTTCTCTGTCAGTGTGTTAATATTACTGAGGACAGTGGGGGTGTTTTACACTTCACAGGGTGTATCTGACTGTGGGTCATGATATACACAGTGTGTCAGTGAGTGTGTTAATATTAATCTGTGTTCTCTGTCAGTGTGTTAATATTACTGAGGACAGTGGGGGTGTTTTACACTTCACAGGGTGTATCTGACTGTGGGTCATGATATACACAGTGTGTCAGTGAGTGTGTTCATATTAATCTGTGTTCTCTGTCAGTGTGTTAATATTACTGAAGACAGTGGGGGTGTGTTACACTTCACCGGGTGTATCTGACTGTGGGTCATGATGTACACAGTGTGTCAGTGAGTGTGTTAATATTAATCTGTGTTCTCTGTCAGTGTGTTAATATTACTGAGGACAGTGGGGATGTTTTACACTTCACAGGGTGTATCTGACTGAGGGTCATGATGTACACAGTGTGTCAGTGAGTGTGTTAATATTAATCTGTGTTCTCTGTCAGTGTGTTAATATTACTGAGGACAGTGGGGGTGTTTTACACTTCACAGGGTGTATCTGACTGTGGGTCATGATATACACAATGTGTCAGTGAGTGTGTTAATATTAATCTGTGTTCTCTGTCAGTGTGTTAATATTACTGAGGACAGTGGGGGTGTTTTACACTTCACAGTGTGTATCTGACTGTGGGTCATGATGTACACAGTGTGTCAGTGAGTGTGTTAATATTAATCAGTGTTCTCTGTCAGTGTGTTAATATTACTGAAGACAGTGGGGGTGTTTTACACTTCACAGGGTTTATCTGACTGTGGGTCATGATATACACAGTGTGTCAGTGAGTGTGTTAATATTAATCTGTGTTCTCTGTCAGTGTGTTAATATTACTGAGGACAGTGGGGATGTTTTACACTTCACAGGGTTTATCTGACTCTGAGTCATGATATACACAGTGTGTCAGTGAGTGTGTTAATATTAATCTGTGTTCTCTGTCAGTGTGTTAATATTACTGAGGACAGTGGGGATGTTTTACACTTCACAGGGTGTATCTGACTGTGGGTCATGATGTACACAGTGTGTCAGTGAGTGTGTTAATATTAATCTGTGTTCTCTGTCAGTGTGTTAATATTACTGAAGACAGTGGGGGTGTTTTACACTTCACAGGGTGTATCTGACTCTGAGTCATGATATACACAGTGTGTCAGTGAGTGTGTTAATATTAATCTGTGTTCTCTGTCAGTGTGTTAATATTACTGAGGACAGTGGGGGTGTTTTACACTTCACAGGGTGTATCTGACTGTGGGTCATGATATACACAGTGTGTCAGTGAGTGTGTTAATATTAATCTGTGTTCTCTGTCAGTGTGTTAATATTACTGAGGACAGTTGGGGTGTTTTACACTTCACAGGGTGTATCTGACTGTGGGTCATGATGTCACAGTGTGTCAGTGAGTGTGTTAATATTAATCTGTGTACTCTGTCAGTGTGTTAATATTACTGAGGACAGTGGGGGTGTTTTACACTTCACAGGGTGTGTCTGACTGTGGGTCATGATATACACAGTGTGTCAGTGAGTGTGTTAATATTAATCTGTGTTCTCTGTCAGTGTGTTAATATTCCTGAGGACAGTGGGGGTGTTTTACACTTCACAGGGTGTATCTGACTGTGGGTCATGATATACACAGTGTGTCAGTGAGTGTGTTAATATTAATCTGTGTTCTCTGTCAGGTGTTAATATTACCGAGGACAGTGGGGTGTTGTACACTTCACAGGGTGTATCTGACTGTGGGTCATGATGTACACAGTGTGTCAGTGAGTGTGTTAATATTAATCTGTGTTCTCTGTCAATGTGTTAATATTACTGAGGACAGTGGGATGTTTTACACTTCACAGGGTTTATCTGACTGTGGGTCATGATATACACAGTGTGTCAGTGAGTGTGTTGATATTAATCTGTGTTCTCTGTCAGTGTGTTAATATTCCTGAGGACAGTGGGGGTGTTTTACACTTCACAGGGTTTATCTGACTGTGGGTCATGATAAACACAGTGTGTCAGTGAGTGTGTTAATATTAATCTGTGTTCTCTGTCAGTGTGTTAATATTACTGAGGACAGTGGGGGTGTTTACACTTCACAGGGTGTATCTGACTGTGGGTCATGATATACACAATGTGTCAGTGAGACTGTTAATATTAATCTGTGTTCTCTGTCAGTGTGTTAATATTACTGAGGACAGTGGGGGTGTTTTACACTTCACAGGGTTTATCTGACTGTGGGTCATGATGTACACAGTGTGTCAGTGAGTGTGTTAATATTAATCTGTGTTCTCTGTCAGTGTGTTAATATTCCTGAGGACAGTGGGGGTGTTTTACACTTCACCGGGTGTATCTGACTGTGGGTCATGATATACACAGTGTGTCAGTGAGTGTGTTAATATTAATCTGTGTTCTCTGTCAGTGTGCTAATATTACTCAGGACAGTGGGGGTGTTTTACACTTCACAGGGTTTATCTGACTGTGGGTCATGATATACACAGTGTGTCAGTGAGTGTGTTAATATTAATCTGTGTTCTCTGTCAGTGTGTTAATATTACTGAGGACAGTGGGGGTGTTTTACACTTCACAGGGATTATCTGACTGTGGGTCATGATATACACAGTGTGTCAGTGAGTGTGTTAATATTAATCTGTGTTCTCTGTCAGTGTGTTAATATTACTGAGGACAGTGGGGGTGTTTTACACTTCACAGGATGTATCTGACTGTGGGTCATGATATACACAGTGTGTCAGTGAGTGTGTTAATATTAATCTGTGTTCTCTGTCAGTGTGTTAATATTACTGAGGACAGTGGGGGTGTTTTACACTTCACAGGGTGTATCTGACTGTGGGTCATGATATACACAGTGTGTCAGTGAGTGTGTTAATATTAATCTGTGTTCTCTGTCAGTGTGTTAATATTACTGAGGACAGTGGGGGTGTTTTACACTTCACAGGGTGTATCTGACTGTGGGTCATGATATACACAATGTGTCAGTGAGACTGTTAATATTAATCTGTGTTCTCTGTCAGTGTGTTAATATTCCTGAGGACAGTGGGGGTGTTTTACACTTCACCGGGTGTATCTGACTGTGGGTCATGATATACACAGTGTGTCAGTGAGTGTGTTAATATTAATCTGTGTTCTCTGTCAGTGTGTTAATATTACTGAGGACAGTGGGGGTGTTTTACACTTCACAGGGTGTATCTGACTGTGGGTCATGATATACACAGTGTGTCAGTGAATGTGTTAATATTAATCTGTGTTCTCTGTCAGTGTGTTAATATTGCTGAGGACAGTGGGGGTGTTTTACACTTCACAGGGTGTATCTGACTGTGGGTCATGATGTACACAGTGTGTCAGTGAGTGTGTTAATATTAATCTGTGTTCTCTGTCAGTGTGTTAATATTCCTGAGGACAGTGGGGGTGTTTTACACTTCACAGGGTGTATCTGACTGTGGGTCATGATATACACATTGTGTCGGTGAGTGTGTTAATATTAATCTGTGTTCTCTGTCAGTGTGTTAATATTACTGAGGACAGTGGGGGTGTTTTACACTTCACAGGGTGTATCTGACTGTGGGTCATGATATACACATTGTGTCGGTGAGTGTGTTAATATTAATCTGTGTACTCTGTCAGTGTGTTAATATTACTGAGGACAGCGGGGGTGTTTTAAACTTCACAGGGTGTATCTGACTGTGGGTCATGATATACACAGTGTGTCAGTGAGTGTGTTAATATTAATCTGTGTTCTCTGTCAGTGTGTTAATATTCCTGAGGGCAGTGGGGATGTTTTACACTTCACAGGGTGTATCTGACTGTGGGTCATGATGTACACAGTGTGTCAGTGAGTGTGTTAATATTAATCTGTGTTCTCTGTCAGTGTGTTAATATTCCTGAGGACAGTGGGGGTGTTTTACACTTCACAGGGTGTATCTGACTGTGGGTCATGATGTACACAGTGTGTCAGTGAGTGTGTTAATATTAATCTGTGTTCTCTGTCAGTGTGTTAATATTCCTGAGGACAGTGGGGGTGTTTTACACTTCACAGGGTGTATCTGACTGTGGGTCATGATGTACACAGTGTGTCAGTGAGTATGTTAATATTAATCTGTGTTCTCTGTCAGTGTGTTAATATTACTGAGGACAGTGGGGGTGTTTTACACTTCACAGGGTGTATCTGACTGTGGGTCATGATATACACAGTGTGTCAGTGAGTGTGTTAATATTAATCTGTGTTGTCTGTCAGTGTGTTAATATTACTGAGGACAGTGGGGGTGTTTTACACTTCACAGGGTGTATCTGACTGTGGGTCATGATGTACACAGTGTGTCCGTGAGTGTGTTAATATTAATCTGTGTTCTCTGTCAGTGTGTTAATATTACTGAGGACAGTGGGGGTGTTTTACACTTCACAGGGTGTATCTGACTGTGGGTCATGATGTACACAGTGTGTCAGTGAGTATGTTAATATTAATCTGTGTTCTCTGTCAGTGTGTTAATATTACTGAGGACAGTGGGGGTGTTTTACACTTCACAGGGTGTATCTGACTGTGGGTCATGATGTACACAGTGTGTCAGTGAGTGTGTTAATATTAATCTGTGTTCTCTGTCAGTGTGTTAATATTACTGAGGACAGTGGGGGTGTTGTACACTTCACAGGGTGTATCTGACTGTGGGTCATGATGTACACAGTGTGTCAGTGAGTATGTTAATATTAATCTGTGTTCTCTGTCAGTGTGTTAATATTACTGAGGACAGTGGGGGTGTTTTACACTTCACAGGGTGTATCTGACTGTGGGTCATGATATACACAGTGTGTCAGTGAGTCTGTTAATATTAATCTGTGTACTCTGTCAGTGTGTTAATATTACTGAGGACAGTGGGATGTTTTACACTTCACAGGGTGTATCTGACTGTGGGTCATGATATACACAGTGTGTCAGTGAGTGTGTTACTATTAATCTGTGTTCTCTGTCAGTGTGTTAATATTGCTGAGGACAGTGGGGGTCTTTTACACTTCATGGGGTTTATCTGACTGTGGGTCATGATATACACAGTGTGTCAGTGAGTGTGTTAATATTAATCTGTGTTCTCTGTCAGTGTGTTAATATTCCTGAGGACAGTGGGGGTGTTTTACACTTCACAGGGTGTATCTGACTGTGGGTCATGATGTTCACAGTGTGTCAGTGAGTGTGTTAATATTAATCTGTGTTCACTGTCAGTGTGTTAATATTCCTCAGGACAGTGGGGGTGTTTTACACTTCACAGGGTGTATCTGACTGTGGGTCATGATATACACAGTGTGTCAGTGAGTGTGTTAATATTAATCTGTGTTCTCTGTCAGTGTGTTAATATAACTGAGGACAGTGGGGGTGTTTTACACTTCACAGGGTGTATCTGACTGTGGGTCATGATATACACAGTGTGTCAGTGAGTGTGTTAATATTAATCTGTGTTCTCTGTCAGTGTGTTAATATTGCTGAGGACAGTGGGGGTGTTTTACACTTCACAGGGTGTATCTGACTGTGGGTCATGATGTACACAGTGTGTCAGTGAGTGTGTTAATATTAATCTGTGTTCTCTGTCAGTGTGTTAATATTCCTGAGGACAGTGGGGGTGTTTTACACTTCACAGGGTGTATCTGACTGTGGGTCATGATATACACAATGTGTCAGTGAGACTGTTAATATTAATCTGTGTTCTCTGTCAGTGTGTTAATATTACTGAGGACAGTGGGGGTGTTTTACACTTCACAGGGTTTATCTGAATGTGGGTCATGATGTACACAGTGTGTCAATGAGTGTGTTAATATTAATCTGTGTTCTCTGTCAGTGTGTTAATATTCCTGAGGACAGTGGGGGTGTTTTACACTTCACCGGGTGTATCTGACCGTGGGTCATGATATACACAGTGTGTCAGTGAGTGTGTTAATATTAATCTGTGTTCTCTGTCAGTGTGTTAATATTCCTGAGGACAGTGGGGGTGTTTTACACTTCACAGGGTGTATCTGACTGTGGGTCATGATATACACAGTGTGTCAGTGAGTGTGTTAATATTAATCTGTGTTCTCTGTCAGTGTGTTAATATTACAGAGGACAGTGGGGGTGTTTTACACTTCACAGGATGTATCTGACTGTGGGTCATGATATACACAGTGTGTCAGTGAGTGTGTTAATATTAATCTGTGTTCTCTGTCAGTGTGTTAATATTACTGAGGACAGTGGGGGTGTTTTACACTTCACAGGGTGTATCTGACTGTGGGTCATGATATACACAGTGTGTCAGTGAGTGTGTTAATATTAATCTGTGTTCTCTGTCAGTGTGTTAATATTCCTGAGGACAGTGGGGGTGTTTTACACTTCACAGGGTGTATCTGACTGTGGGTCATGATATACACAGTGTGTCAGTGAGTGTGTTAATATTAATCTGTGTTCTCTGTCAGTGTGTTAATATTACTGAGGACAGTGGGGGTGTTTTACACTTCACAGGGTGTATCTGACTGTGGGTCATGATATACACAGTGTGTCAGTGAGTGTGTTAATATTAATCTGTGTTCTCTGTCAGTGTGTTAATATTCCTGAGGACAGTGGGGGTGTTTTACACTTCACAGGGTGTATCTGACTATGGGTCATGATATACACAGTGTGTCGGTGAGTGTGTTAATATTAATCTGTGTACTCTGTCAGTGTGTTAATATTACTGAGGACAGCGGGGGTGTTTTAAACTTCACAGGGTGTATCTGACTGTGGGTCATGATATACACAGTGTGTCAGTGAGTGTGTTAATATTAATCTGTGTTCTCTGTCAGTGTGTTAATATTACTGAGGACAGTGGGGGTGTTTTACACTTCACAGGGTGTATCTGACTGTGGGTCATGATGTACACAGTGTGTCAGTGAGTGTGTTAATATTAATCTGTGTTCTCTGTCAGTGTGTTAATATTCCTGAGGACAGTGGGGGTGTTTTACACTTCACAGGGTGTATCTGACTGTGGGTCATGATGTACACAGTGTGTCAGTGAGTGTGTTAATATTAATCTGTGTTCTCTGTCAGTGTGTTAATATTCCTGAGGGCAGTGGGGGTGTTTTACACTTCACAGGGTGTATCTGACTGTGGGTCATGATATACACAGTGTGTCAGTGAGTGTGTTAATATTAATCTGTGTTCTCTGTCAGTGTGTTAATATTCCTGAGGACAGTGGGGGTGTTTTACACTTCACAGGGTTTATCTGACTGTGGGTCATGATATACACAGTGTGTCAGTGAGTGTGTTAATATTAATCTGTGTTCTCTGTCAATGTGTTAATATTCCTGAGGACAGTGGGGGTGTTTTACACTTCACAGGGTGTATCTGACTGTGGGTCATGATGTACACAGTGTGTCAGTGAGTGTGTTAATATTAATCTGTGTTCTCTGTCAGTGTGTTAATATTACTGAGGACAGTGGGGGTGTTTTACACTTCACAGGGATTATCTGACTGTGGGTCATGATATACACAGTGTGTCAGTGAGTGTGTTAATATTAATCTGTGTTCTCTGTCAGTGTGTTAATATTACAGAGGACAGTGGGGGTGTTTTACACTTCACAGGATGTATCTGACTGTGGGTCATGATATACACAGTGTGTCAGTGAGTGTGTTAATATTAATCTGTGTTCTCTGTCAGTGTGTTAATATTACTGAGGACAGTGGGGGTGTTTTACACTTCACAGGGTGTATCTAACTGTGGGTCATGATATACACAGTGTGTCAGTGAGTGTGTTAATATTAATCTGTGTTCTCTGTCAGTGTGTTAATATTCCTGAGGACAGTGGGGGTGTTTTACACTTCACAGGGTGTATCTGACTATGGGTCATGATATACACAGTGTGTCGGTGAGTGTGTTAATATTAATCTGTGTACTCTGTCAGTGTGTTAATATTACTGAGGACAGCGGGGGTGTTTTAAACTTCACAGGGTGTATCTGACTGTGGGTCATGATATACACAGTGTGTCAGTGAGTGTGTTAATATTAATCTGTGTTCTCTGTCAGTGTGTTAATATTACTGAGGACAGTGGGGGTGTTTTACACTTCACAGGGTGTATCTGACTGTGGGTCATGATGTACACAGTGTGTCAGTGAGTGTGTTAATATTAATCTGTGTTCTCTGTCAGTGTGTTAATATTCCTGAGGACAGTGGGGGTGTTTTACACTTCACAGGGTGTATCTGACTGTGGGTCATGATGTACACAGTGTGTCAGTGAGTGTGTTAATATTAATCTGTGTTCTCTGTCAGTGTGTTAATATTCCTGAGGGCAGTGGGGGTGTTTTACACTTCACAGGGTGTATCTGACTGTGGGTCATGATATACACAGTGTGTCAGTGAGTGTGTTAATATTAATCTGTGTTCTCTGTCAGTGTGTTAATATTACTGAGGACAGTGGGGGTGTTTTACACTTCACAGGGATTATCTGACTGTGGGTCATGATATACACAGTGTGTCAGTGAGTGTGTTAATATTAATCTGTGTTCTCTGTCAGTGTGTTAATATTACAGAGGACAGTGGGGGTGTTTTACACTTCACAGGATGTATCTGACTGTGGGTCATGATATACACAGTGTGTCAGTGAGTGTGTTAATATTAATCTGTGTTCTCTGTCAGTGTGTTAATATTACTGAGGACAGTGGGGGTGTTTTACACTTCACAGGGTGTATCTGACTGTGGGTCATGATATACACAGTGTGTCAGTGAGTGTGTTAATATTAATCTGTGTACTCTGTCAGTGTGTTAATATTACTGAGGACAGCGGGGGTGTTTTAAACTTCACAGGGTGTATCTGACTGTGGGTCATGATATACACAGTGTGTCAGTGAGTGTGTTAATATTAATCTGTGTTCTCTGTCAGTGTGTTAATATTACTGAGGACAGTGGGGGTGTTTTACACTTCACAGGGTGTATCTGACTGTGGGTCATGATGTACACAGTGTGTCAGTGAGTGTGTTAATATTAATCTGTGTTCTCTGTCAGTGTGTTAATATTCCTGAGGACAGTGGGGGTGTTTTACACTTCACAGGGTGTATCTGACTGTGGGTCATGATGTACACAGTGTGTCAGTGAGTGTGTTAATATTAATCTGTGTTCTCTGTCAGTGTGTTAATATTCCTGAGGGCAGTGGGGGTGTTTTACACTTCACAGGGTGTATCTGACTGTGGGTCATGATATACACAGTGTGTCAGTGAGTGTGTTAATATTAATCTGTGTTCTCTGTCAGTGTGTTAATATTCCTGAGGACAGTGGGGGTGTTTTACACTTCACAGGGTTTATCTGACTGTGGGTCATGATATACACAGTGTGTCAGTGAGTGTGTTAATATTAATCTGTGTTCTCTGTCAATGTGTTAATATTCCTGAGGACAGTGGGGGTGTTTTACACTTCACAGGGTGTATCTGACTGTGGGTCATGATGTACACAGTGTGTCAGTGAGTGTGTTAATATTAATCTGTGTTCTCTGTCAGTGTGTTAATATTACTGAGGACAGTGGGGGTGTTTTACACTTCACAGGGATTATCTGACTGTGGGTCATGATATACACAGTGTGTCAGTGAGTGTGTTAATATTAATCTGTGTTCTCTGTCAGTGTGTTAATATTGCTGAGGACAGTGGGGGTGTTTTACACTTCACAGGGTGTATCTGACTGTGGGTCATGATATACACAGTGTGTCAGTGAGTGTGTTAATATTAATCTGTGTTCTCTGTCAGTGTGTTAATATTACTGAGGACAGTGGGGGTGTTTTACACTTCACAGGGTGTATCTGACTGTGGGTCATGATATACACAGTGTGTCAGTGAGTGTGTTAATATTAATCTGTGTTCTCTGTCAGTGTGTTAATATTGCTGAGGACAGTGGGGGTGTTTTACACTTCACAGGATGTATCTGACTGTGGGTCATGATATACACAGTGTGTCAGTGAGTGTGTTAATATTAATCTGTGTTCTCTGTCAGTGTGTTAATATTACTGAGGACAGTGGGGGTGTTTTACACTTCACAGGGTGTATCTAACTGTGGGTCATGATATACACAGTGTGTCAGTGAGTGTGTTAATATTAATCTGTGTTCTCTGTCAGTGTGTTAATATTACTGAGGACAGTGGGGGTGTTTTACACTTCACCGGGTGTATCTGACTGTGGGTCATGATATACACAGTGTGTCAGTGAGTGTGTTAATATTAATCTGTGTTCTCTGTCAGTGTGTTAATATTCCTGAGGACAGTGGGGGTGTTTTACACTTCACAGGGTGTATCTGACTATGGGTCATGATATACACAGTGTGTCGGTGAGTGTGTTAATATTAATCTGTGTACTCTGTCAGTGTGTTAATATTACTGAGGACAGCGGGGGTGTTTTAAACTTCACAGGGTGTATCTGACTGTGGGTCATGATATACACAGTGTGTCAGTGAGTGTGTTAATATTAATCTGTGTTCTCTGTCAGTGTGTTAATATTCCTGAGGACAGTGGGGGTGTTTTACACTTCACAGGGTTTATCTGACTGTGGGTCATGATATACACAGTGTGTCAGTGAGTGTGTTAATATTAATCTGTGTTCTCTGTCAATGTGTTAATATTCCTGAGGACATTGGGGGTGTTTTACACTTCACAGGGTGTATCTGACTGTGGGTCATGATGTACACAGTGTGTCAGTGAGTGTGTTAATATTAATCTGTGTTCTCTGTCAGTGTGTTAATATTACTGAGGACAGTGGGGGTGTTTTACACTTCACAGGGTGTATCTGACTGTGGGTCATGATATACACAGTGTGTCAGTGAGTGTGTTAATATTAATCTGTGTTCTCTGTCAGTGTGTTAATATTACTGAGGACATTGGGGGTGTTTTACACTTCACAGGGTGTATCTGACTGTGGATCATGATATACACAGTGTGTCAGTGAGTGTCTTAATATTAATCTGTGTTCTCTGTCAGTGTGTTAATATTGCTGAGGACAGTGGGGGTGTTTTACACTTCACAGGGTTTATCTGACTGTGGGTCATGATATACACAGTGTGTCAGTGAGTGTGTTAATATTAATCTGTGTTCTCTGTCAGTGTGTTAATATTACTGAGGACAGTGGGGGTGTTTTACACTTCACAGGGTGTATCTGACTGTGGGTCATGATGTACACAGTGTGTCAGTGAGTGTGTTAATATTAATCTGTGTTCTCTGTCAGTGTGTTAATATTGCTGAGGACAGTGGGGGTGTTTTACACTTCACAGGGTTTATCTGACTGTGGGTCATGATATACACAGTGTGTCAGTGAGTGTGTTAATATTAATCTGTGTTCTCTGTCAGTGTGTTAATATTCCTGAGGACAGTGGGGGTGTTCTACACTTCACAAAGTTTATTTGACTGTGGGTCATGATGTACACAGTGTGTCAGTGAGTGTGTTAATATTAATCTGTGTACTCTGTCAGTGTGTTAATATTCCTGAGGACAGTGGGGGTGTTTTACACTTCACCGGGTGTATCTGACTGTGGGTCATGATATACACAGTGTGTCAGTGAGAGTGTTAATATTAATCTGTGTTCTCTGTCAGTGTGTTAATATTCCTGAGGACAGTGGGGATGTTTTACACTTCACAGGGTGTATCTGACTGTGGGTCATGATATACACAGTGTGTCAGTGAGAGTGTTAATATTAATCTGTGTTCTCTGTCAGTGTGTTAATATTACTGAGGACAGTGGGGGTGTTTTACACTTCACAGGGTGTATCTGACTGTGGGTGATGATATATACAGTGTGTCAGTGAGTGTGTTAATATTAATCTGTGTTCTCTGTCAGTGTGCTAATATTGCTGAGGACAGTGGGGGCGTTTTACACTTCACAGGGTGTATCTGACTGTGGGTCATGATGTACACAGTGTGTCAGTGAGTGTGTTAATATTATTCTGTGTTCTCTGTCAGTGTGTTAATATTACTGAGGACAGTGGGGGTGTTTTACACTTCACAGAGTTTATCTGACTGTGGGTCATGATGTACACAGTGTGTCAGTGAGTGTGTTAATATTAATCTGTGTTCTCTGTCAGTGTGTTAATATCACTGAGGACAGTGGGGGTGTTTTACACTTCACAGGGTGTATCTGACTGTGGGTCATGATGTACACAGTGTGTCAGTGAGTGTGTTAATATTAATCTGTGTTCTCTGTCAGTGTGTTAATATTACTGAGGACAGTGGGGGTGTTTTACACTTCACAGGGTGTATCTGACTGTGGGTCATGATATACACAGTGTGTCAGTGAGTGTGTGAATATTAATCTGTGTTCTCTGTCAGTGTGTTAATATTACTGAGGACAGGGGGGGTATTTTACACTTCACAGGGTTTATCTGACTGTGGGTCATGATGTACACAGTGTGTCAGTGAGTCTGTTAATATTAATCTGTGTTCTCTGTCAGTGTGTTAATATTACTGAGGACAGTGGGGGTGTTTTACACTTCACAGAGTGTATCTGACTGTGGGTCATGATATACACAGTGTGTCAGTGAGTGTGTTAATATTAATCTGTGTTCTCTGTCAGTGTGTTAATATTCCTGAGGACAGTGGGGGTGTTTTACACTTCACAGGGTGTATCTGACTGTGGGTCATGATATACACAGTGTGTCAGTGAGTGTGTTAATATTAATCTGTGTTCTCTGTCAGTGTGTTAATATTCCTGAGGACAGTGGGGGTGTTTTACACTTCACAGGGTGTATCTGACTGTGGGTCATGATATACACAGTGTGTCAGTGAGTGTGTTAATATTAATCTGTGTTCTCTGTCAGTGTGTTAATATTCCTGAGGACAGTGGGGGTGTTTTACACTTCACCGGGTGTATCTGACTGTGGGTCATGATATACACAGTGTGTCAGTGAGTGTGTTAATATTAATCTGTGTTCTCTGTCAGTGTGTTAATATTCCTGAGGACAGTGGGGGTGTTTTACACTTCACAGGGTGTATCTAACTGTGGGTCATGATATACACAGTGTGTCAGTGAGTGTGTTAATATTAATCTGTGTTCTCTGTCAGTGTGTTAATATTCCTGAGGACAGTGGGGGTGTTTTGCACTTCACAGGGTGTATCTGACTGTGGGTCATGATGTACACAATGTGTCAGTGAGAGTGTTAATATTAATCTGTGTTCTCTGTCAGTGTGTTAATATTCCTGAGGACAGTGGGGGTGTTTTCCACTTCACAGGGTGTATCTGACTGTGGGTCATGATATACACAGTGTGTCAGTGAGTGTGTTAATATTAATCTGTGTTCTCTGTCAGTGTGTTAATATTCCTGAGGACAGCGGGGGTGTTTTACACTTCACAGGGTGTATCTGACTGTGGGTCATGACATACACAGTGTGTCAGTGAGTGTGTTAATATTAATCTGTGTTCTCTGTCAGTGTGTTAATATTCCTGAGGACAGTGGGGGTGTTTTACACTTCACAGGGTGTATCTGACTGTGGGTCATGACATACACAGTGTGTCAGTGAGTGTTTTAATATTAATCTGTGTTCTCTGTCAGTGTGTTAATATTCCTGAGGACAGTGGGGGTGTTTTACACTTCACAGGGTGTATCTGACTGTGGGTCATGATATACACAGTGTGTCAGTGAGTGTGTTAATATTAATCTGTGTTCTCTGTCAGTGTGTTAATATTGCTGAGGACAGTGGGGGTGTTTTACACTTCACAGGGTGTATCTGACTGTGGGTCATTATATACACAGTGTGTCAGTGAGTGTGTTAATATTAATCTGTATTCTCTGTCAGTGTGTTAATATTCCTGAGGACAGTGGGGGTGTTTTACACTTCACAGGGTGTATCTGACTGTGGGTCATGATATACACAGTGTGTCAGTGAGTGTGTTAATATTAATCTGTGTTCTCTGTCAGTGTGTTAATATTCCTGAGGACAGTGGGGGTGTTTTACACTTCACCGGGTGTATCTGACTGTGGGTCATGATATACACAGTGTGTCAGTGAGTGTGTTAATATTAATCTGTGTTCTCTGTCAGTGTGTTAATATTACTGAGGACAGTGGGGGTGTTTTACACTTCACAGGGTGTATCTAACTGTGGGTCATGATATACACAGTGTGTCAGTGAGTGTGTTAATATTAATCTGTGTTCTCTGTCAGTGTGTTAATATTCCTGAGGACAGTGGGGGTGTTTTGCACTTCACAGGGTGTATCTGACTGTGGGTCATGATATACACAATGTGTCAGTGAGAGTGTTAATATTAATCTGTGTTCTCTGTCAGTGTGTTAATATTCCTGAGGACAGTGGGGGTGTTTTACACTTCACAGGGTGTATCTGACTGTGGGTCATGATATACACAGTGTGTCAGTGAGTGTGTTAATATTAATCTTGTTCTCTGTCAGTGTGTTAATATTCCTGAGGACAGTGGGGGTGTTTTACACTTCACAGGGTGTATCTGACTGTGGGTCATGATGTACACAGTGTGTCAGTGAGTGTGTTAATATTAATCTGTGTTCTCTGTCAGTGTGTTAATATTACTGAGGACAGTGGGGGTGTTTTACACTTCACAGGGTTTATCTGACTGTGGGTCATGATGTACACAGTGTGTCAGTGAGTGTGTTAATATTAATCTGTGTTCTCTGTCAGTGTGTTAATATTACTGAGGACAGTGGGGGTGTTTTACACTTCACAGGGTTTATCTGACTGTGAGTCATGATATACACAGTGTGTCAGTGAGTGTGTTAATATTAATCTGTGTTCTCTGTCAGTGTGTTAATATTACTGAGGACAGTGGGGGTGTTTTACACTTCACAGGGTTTATCTGACTGTGGGTCATGATGTACACAGTGTGTCAGTGAGTGTGTTAATATTAATCTGTGTTCTCTGTCAGGTGTTAATATTACTGAGGACAGGGGGTGTGTTTTACACTTCACATGGTGTATCTGACTGTGGGTCATGATGTACACAGTGTGTCAGTGAGTGTGTTAATATTAATCTGTGTACTCTGTCAGTGTGTTAATATTACTGAGGACAGTGGGGGTGTTTTACACTTCACAGGGTGTATCTGACTGTGGGTCATGATGTACACAGTGTGTCAGTGAGCGTGTTAATATTAATCTGTGTTCTCTGTCAATGTGTTAATATTACTGAGGACAGTGGGGGTGTTTTACACTTCACTGGGTGTATCTGAATGTGGGTCATGATGTACACAGTGTGTCAGTGAGTGTGTTAATATTAATCTGTGTTCTCTGTCAGTGTGTTAATATTACTGAGGACAGTGGGGGTGTTTTACACTTCACAGGGTTTATCTGACTGTGGGTCATGATATACACAGTGTGTCAGTGAGTGTGTTAATATTAATCTGTGTACTCTGTCAGTGTGTTAATATTACTGAGGACAGTGGGGGTGTTTTACACTTCACAGGGTTTATCTGACTGTGGGTCATGATGTACACAGTGTGTCAGTGAGTGTGTTAATATTAATCTGTGTTCTCTGTCAGTGTGTTAATATTACTGAGGACAGTGGGGGTGTTTTACACTTCACAGGGTTTATCTGACTGTGAGTCATGATATACACAGTGTGTCAGTGAGTGTGTTAATATTAATCTGTGTTCTCTGTCAGTGTGTTAATATTACTGAGGACAGTGGGGGTGTTTTACACTTCACAGGGTTTATCTGACTGTGGGTCATGATGTACACAGTGTGTCAGTGAGTGTGTTAATATTAATCTGTGTTCTCTGTCAGTGTGTTAATATTACTGAGGACAGTGGGGGTGTTTTACACTTCACAGGGTTTATCTGACTGTGAGTCATGATATACACAGTGTGTCAGTGAGTGTGTTAATATTAATCTGTGTTCTCTGTCAGTGTGTTAATATTACTGAGGACAGTGGGGGTGTTTTACACTTCACAGGGTTTATCTGACTGTCAGTCATGATATACACAGTGTGTCAGTGAGTGTGTTAATATTAATCTGTGATCTCTGTCAGTGTGTTAATATTACTGAGGACAGTGGGGGTGTTTTACACTTCACAGGGTGTATCTGACTGTGGGTCATGATATACACAGTGTGTCAGTGAGTGTGTTAATATTAATCTGTGTTCTCTGTCAGTGTGTTAATATTACTGAGGACAGTGAGGGTGTTTTACACTTCACAGGGTGTATCTGACTGTGGGTCATGATGTACACAGTGTGTCAGTGAGTGTGTTAATATTAATCTGTGTTCTCTGTCACTGTGTTAATATTACTGAGGACAGTGGGAGTGCTTTACACTTCACAGGGTGTATCTGACTGTGGGTCATGATATACAAAGTGTGTCAGTGAGTGTGTTAATATTAATCTGTGTTCTCTGTCAGTGTGCTAATATTACTCAGGACAGTGGGGGTGTTTTACACTTCACAGCGTGTATCTGACTGTGGGTCATGATATACACAGTGTGTCAGTGAGTGTGTTAATATTAATCTGTGTTCTCTGTCAGTGTGTTAATATTGCTGAGGACAGTGGGGGTGTTTTAGTCTTCACAGGGTTTATCTGACTGTGGGTCATGATATACACAGTGTGTCAGTGAGTGTGTTAATATTAATCTGTGTTCTCTGTCAGTGTGTTAATATTCCTGAGGACAGTGGGGGTGTTCTACACTTCACAGGGTTTATTTGACTGTGGGTCATGATGTACACAGTGTGTCAGTGAGTGTGTTAATATTAATCTGTGTACTCTGTCAGTGTGTTAATATTACTGAGGACAGTGGGGGTGTTTTACACTTCACAGGGTGTATCTGACTGTGGCTCATGATATACACAGTGTGTCAGTGAGTGTGTTAATATTAATCTGTGTACTCTGTCAGTGTGTTAATATTCCTGAGGACAGTGGGGGTGTTTTACACTTCACCGGGTGTATCTGACTGTGGGTCATGATATACACAGTGTGTCAGTGAGAGTGTTAATATTAATCTGTGTTCTCTGTCAGTGTGTTAATATTCCTGAGGACAGTGGGGATGTTTTACACTTCACAGGGAGTATCTGACTGTGGGTCATGATATACACAGTGTGTCAGTGAGAGTGTTAATATTAATCTGTGTTCTCTGTCAGTGTGTTAATATTACTGAGGACAGTGGGGGTGTTTTACACTTCACAGGGTGTATCTGACTGTGGGTCATGATATACACCGTGTGTCAGTGAGTGTGTTAATATTAATCTGTGTTCTCTGTCAGTGTGTTAATATTACTGAGGACAGTGGGGGTGTTTTACACTTCACAGGGTGTATCTGACTGTGGGTCATGATATACACAGTGTGTCAGTGAGTGTGTTAATATTAATCTGTGTTCTCTGTCAGTGTGCTAATATTACTGAGGACAGTGGGGGCGTTTTACACTTCACAGGGTGTATCTGACTGTGGGTCATGATGTACACAGTGTGTCAGTGAGTGTGTTAATATTAATCTGTGTTCTCTGTCAGTGTGTTAATATTACTGAGAACAGGGGGGGTATTTTACACTTCACAGGGTTTATCTGACTGTGGGTCATGATGTACACAGTGTGTCAGTGAGTCTGTTAATATTAATCTGTGTTCTCTGTCAGTGTACTAATATTACTGAGGACAGTGGGGGTGTTTTACACTTCACAGAGTGGATCTGACTGTGGGTCATGATATACACAGTGTGTCAGTGAGTGTGTTAATATTAATCTGTGTTCTCTGTCAGTGTGTTAATATTCCTGAGGACAGTGGGGGTGTTTTACACTTCACAGGGTGTTTCTGACTATGGGTCATGATATACACAGTGTGTCAGTGAGTGTGTTAATATTAATCTGTGTTCTCTGTCAGTGTGTTAATATTCCTGAGGACAGTGGGGGTGTTTTACACTTCACAGGGTGTATCTGACTGTGGGTCATGATATACACAGTGTGTCAGTGAGTGTGTTAATATTAATCTGTGTTCTCTGTCAGTGTGTTAATATTACTGAGGACAGTGGGGGTGTTTTACACTTCACAGGGTGTATCTGACTGTGGGTCATGATATACACAGTGTGTCAGTGAGTGTGTTAATATTAATCTGTGTTCTCTGTCAGTGTGTTAATATTCCTGAGGACAGTGGGGGTGTTTTACACTTCACAGGGTGTATCTGACTATGGGTCATGATATACACAGTGTGTCAGTGAGTGTGTTAATATTAATCTGTGTTCTCTGTCAGTGTGTTAATATTCCTGAGGACAGTGGGGGTGTTTTGCACTTCACAGGGTGTATCTGACTGTGGGTCATGATATACACAATGTGTCAGTGAGAGTGTTAATATTAATCTGTGTTCTCTGTCAGTGTGTTAATATTCCTGAGGACAGTGGGGGTGTTTTACACTTCACAGGGTGTATCTGACTGTGGGTCATGATATACACAGTGTGTCAGTGAGTGTGTTAATATTAATCTGTGTTCTCTGTCAGTGTGTTAATATTCCTGAGGACAGTGGGGGTGTTTTACACTTCACAGGGTGTATCTGACTGTGGGTCATGATGTACACAGTGTGTCAGTGAGTGTGTTAATATTAATCTGTGTTCTCTGTCAGTGTGTTAATATTACTGAGGACAGTGGGGGTGTTTTACACTTCACAGGGTTTATCTGACTGTGGGTCATGATGTACACAGTGTGTCAGTGAGTGTGTTAATATTAATCTGTGTTCTCTGTCAGTGTGTTAATATTACTGAGGACAGTGAGGGTGTTTTACACTTCACAGGGTGTATCTGACTGTGGGTCATGATGTACACAGTGTGTCAGTGAGTGTGTTAATATTAATCTGTGTTCTCTGTCAGTGTGTTAATATTACTGAGGACAGTGGGAGTGCTTTACACTTCACAGGGTGTATCTGACTGTGGGTCATGATATACAAAGTGTGTCAGTGAGTGTGTTAATATTAATCTGTGTTCTCTGTCAGTGTGCTAATATTACTCAGGACAGTGGGGGTGTTTTACACTTCACAGCGTGTATCTGACTGTGGGTCATGATATACACAGTGTGTCAGTGAGTGTGTTAATATTAATCTGTGTTCTCTGTCAGTGTGTTAATATTGCTGAGGACAGTGGGGGTGTTTTAGTCTTCACAGGGTTTATCTGACTGTGGGTCATGATATACACAGTGTGTCAGTGAGTGTGTTAATATTAATCTGTGTTCTCTGTCAGTGTGTTAATATTCCTGAGGACAGTGGGGGTGTTCTACACTTCACAGGGTTTATTTGACTGTGGGTCATGATGTACACAGTGTGTCAGTGAGTGTGTTAATATTAATCTGTGTACTCTGTCAGTGTGTTAATATTACTGAGGACAGTGGGGGTGTTTTACACTTCACAGGGTGTATCTGACTGTGGCTCATGATATACACAGTGTGTCAGTGAGTGTGTTAATATTAATCTGTGTACTCTGTCAGTGTGTTAATATTCCTGAGGACAGTGGGGGTGTTTTACACTTCACAGGGTGTATCTGACTGTGGGTCATGATATACACAGTGTGTCAGTGAGAGTGTTAATATTAATCTGTGTTCTCTGTCAGTGTGTTAATATTCCTGAGGACAGTGGGGATGTTTTACACTTCACAGGGTGTATCTGACTGTGGGTCATGATATACACAGTGTGTCAGTGAGAGTGTTAATATTAATCTGTGTTCTCTGTCAGTGTGTTAATATTACTGAGGACAGTGGGGGTGTTTTACACTTCACAGGGTGTATCTGACTGTGGGTCATGATATACACCGTGTGTCAGTGAGTGTGTTAATATTAATCTGTGTTCTCTGTCAGTGTGTTAATATTACTGAGGACAGTGGGGGTGTTTTACACTTCACAGGGTGTATCTGACTGTGGGTCATGATATACACAGTGTGTCAGTGAGTGTGTTAATATTAATCTGTGTTCTCTGTCAGTGTGCTAATATTACTGAGGACAGTGGGGGCGTTTTACACTTCACAGGGTGTATCTGACTGTGGGTCATGATGTACACAGTGTGTCAGTGAGTGTGTTAATATTAATCTGTGTTCTCTGTCAGTGTGTTAATATTACTGAGGACAGTGGGGGTGTTTTACACTTCACAGGGTGTATCTGACTGTGGGTCATGATGTACACAGTGTGTCAGTGAGTGTGTTAATATTAATCTGTGTTCTCTGTCAGTGTGTTAATATTACTGAGGACAGTGGGGGTGTTTTACACTTCACAGGGTGTATCTGACTGTGGGTCATGATATACACAGTGTGTCAGTGAGTGTGTTAATATTAATCTGTGTTCTCTGTCAGTGTGTTAATATTACTGAGAACAGGGGGGGTATTTTACACTTCACAGGGTTTATCTGACTGTGGGTCATGATGTACACAGTGTGTCAGTGAGTGTGTTAATATTAATCTGTGTTCTCTGTCAGTGTGTTAATATTCCTGAGGACAGTGGGGGTGTTTTACACTTCACAGGGTGTTTCTGACTATGGGTCATGATATACACAGTGTGTCAGTGAGTGTGTTAATATTAATCTGTGTTCTCTGTCAGTGTGTTAATATTCCTGAGGACAGTGGGGGTGTTTTACACTTCACAGGGTGTATCTGACTGTGGGTCATGATATACACAGTGTGTCAGTGAGTGTGTTAATATTAATCTGTGTTCTCTGTCAGTGTGTTAATATTACTGAGGACAGTGGGGGTGTTTTACACTTCACAGGGTGTATCTGACTGTGGGTCATGATATACACAGTGTGTCAGTGAGTGTGTTAATATTAATCTGTGTTCTCTGTCAGTGTGTTAATATTCCTGAGGACAGTGGGGGTGTTTTACACTTCACAGGGTGTATCTGACTATGGGTCATGATATACACAGTGTGTCAGTGAGTGTGTTAATATTAATCTGTGTTCTCTGTCAGTGTGTTAATATTCCTGAGGACAGTGGGGGTGTTTTGCACTTCACAGGGTGTATCTGACTGTGGGTCATGATATACACAATGTGTCAGTGAGAGTGTTAATATTAATCTGTGTTCTCTGTCAGTGTGTTAATATTCCTGAGGACAGTGGGGGTGTTTTACACTTCACAGGGTGTATCTGACTGTGGGTCATGATATACACAGTGTGTCAGTGAGTGTGTTAATATTAATCTGTGTTCTCTGTCAGTGTGTTAATATTCCTGAGGACAGTGGGGGTGTTTTACACTTCACAGGGTGTATCTGACTGTGGGTCATGATGTACACAGTGTGTCAGTGAGTGTGTTAATATTAATCTGTGTTCTCTGTCAGTGTGTTAATATTACTGAGGACAGTGGGGGTGTTTTACACTTCACAGGGTTTATCTGACTGTGGGTCATGATGTACACAGTGTGTCAGTGAGTGTGTTAATATTAATCTGTGTTCTCTGTCAGTGTGTTAATATTACTGAGGACAGTGGGGGTGTTTTACACTTCACAGGGTTTATCTGACTGTGAGTCATGATATACACAGTGTGTCAGTGAGTGTGTTAGTATTAATCTGTGTTCTCTGTCAGTGTGTTAATATTACTGAGGACAGTGGGGGTGTTTTACACTTCACAGGGTTTATCTGACTGTGGGTCATGATGTACACAGTGTGTCAGTGAGTGTGTTAATATTAATCTGTGTTCTCTGTCAGGTGTTAATATTACTGAGGACAGTGGGTGTGTTTTACACTTCACATGGTGTTTCTGACTGTGGGTCATGATGTACACAGTGTGTCAGTGAGTGTGTTAATATTAATCTGTGTACTCTGTCAGTGTGTTAATATTACTGAGGACAGTGGGGGTGTTTTACACTTCACAGGGTGTATCTGACTGTGGGTCATGATGTACACAGTGTGTCAGTGAGCGTGTTAATATTAATCTGTGTTCTCTGTCAATGTGTTAATATTACTGAGGACAGTGGGGGTGCTTTACACTTCACAGGGTGTATCTGACTGTGGGTCATGATATACACAGTGTGTCAGTGATTGTGTTAATATTAATCTGTGTTCTCTGTCAATGTGTTAATATTACTGAGGACAGTGGGGGTGTTTTACACTTCACAGGGTGTATCTGACTGTGGGTCATGATATACACAGTGTGTCAGTGAGTGTGTTAATATTAATCTGTGTTCTCTGTCAGTGTGTTAATATTCCTGAGGACAGTGGGGGTGTTTTACACTTCACAGGGTGTATCTGACTGTGGGTCATGATATACACAATGTGTCAGTGAGAGTGTTAATATTAATCTGTGTTCTCTGTCAGTATGTTAATATTCCTGAGGACAGTGGGGGTGTTTTACACTTCACAGGGTGTAACTGACTGTTGGTCATGATATACACAGTGTGTCAGTGAGTGTGTTAATATTAATCTGTGTTCTCTGTCAGTGTGTTAATATTCCTGAGGACAGTGGGGGTGTTTTACACTTCACAGGGTGTATCTGACTGTGGGTCATGATATACACAGTGTGTCAGTAACTGTGTTAATATTAATCTGTGTTCTCTGTCAGTGTGTTAATATTCCTGAGGACAGTGGGGGTGTTTTACACTTCACAGGGTGTATCTGACTGTGGGTCATGATATACACAGTGTGTCAGTGAGTGTGTTAATATTAATCTGTGTTCTCTGTCAGTGTGTTAATATTCCTGAGGACAGTGGGGGTGTTTTACACTTCACAGGGTTTATCTGACTGTGGGTCATGATGTACACAGTGTGTCAGTGAGTGTGTTAATATTAATCTGTGTTCTCTGTCAGTGTGTTAATATTCCTGAGGACTGTGGGGGTGTTTTACACTTCACAGGGTGTATCTGACTGTGGGTCATGATATACACAGTGTGTCAGTGAGTGTGTTAATATTAATCTGTGTTCTCTGTCAGTGTGTTAATATTCCTGAGGACAGTGGGGGTGTTTTACACTTCACAGGGTTTATCTGACTGTGGGTCATGATGTACACAGTGTGTCAGTGAGTGTGTTAATATTAATCTGTGTTCTCTGTCAGTGTGTTCATATTCCTGAGGACAGTGGGGATGTTTTACACTTCACCGGGTGTATCTGACTGTGGGTCATGATATACACAGTGTGTCAGTGAGTGTGTTAATATTAATCTGTGTTCTCTGTCACTGTGTTAATATTACTGAGGACAGTGGGGGTGTTTTACACTTCACAGGGTTTATCTGACTGTGGGTCATGATATACACAGTGTGTCAGTGAGTGTGTTAATATTAATCTGTGTTCTCTGTCACTGTGTTAATATTACTGAGGACAGTGGGGGTGTTTTACACTTCACAGGGTTTATCTGACTGTGGGTCATGATGTACACAGTGTGTCAGTGAGTGTGTTAATATTAATCTGTGTTCTCTGTCAGTGTGTTAATATTCCTGAGGACAGTGGGGATGTTTTACACTTCACCGGGTGTATCTGACTGTGGGTCATGATATACACAGTGTGTCAGTGAGTGTGTTAATATTAATCTGTGTTCTCTGTCACTGTGTTAATATTACTGAGGACAGTGGGGGTGTTTTACACTTCACAGGGTTTATCTGACTGTGAGTCATGATATACACAGTGTGTCAGTGAGTGTGTTAATATTAATCTGTGTTCTCTGTCAGTGTGTTAATATTACTGAGGACAGTGGGGGTGTTTTACACTTCACAGGGTTTATCTGACTGTGGGTCATGATGTACACAGTGTGTCAGTGAGTGTGTTAATATTAATCTGTGTTCTCTGTCAGTGTGTTAATATTACTGAGGACAGTGGGGGTGTTTTACACATCACAGGGTTTATCTGACTGTGGGTCATGATATACACAGTGTGTCAGTGAGTGTGTTAATATTAATCTGTGTTCTCTGTCAGTGTGTTAATATTACTGAGGACAGTGGGGGTGTTTTACACTTCACAGGGTGTATCTGACTGTGGATCATGATATACACAGTGTGTCAGTGAGTGTGTTAATATTAATCTGTGTTCTCTGTCAGTGTGTTAATATTGCTGAGGACAGTGGGGGTGTTTTACACTTCACAGGGTTTATCTGACTGTGGGTCATGATATACACAGTGTGTCAGTGAGTGTGTTAATATTAATCTGTGTTCTCTGTCAGTGTGTTAATATTCCTGAGGGCAGTGTGGATGTTTTACACTTCACAGGGTGTATCTGACTGTGGGTCATAATGTACACAGTGTGTCAGTGAGTGTGTTAATATTAATCTGTGTTCTCTGTCAGTGTGTTAATATTCCTGAGGACAGTGGGGGTGTTTTACACTTCACAGGGTGTATCTGACTGTGGGTCATGATGTACACAGTGTGTCAGTGAGTGTGTTAATATTAATCTGTGTTCTCTGTCAGTGTGTTAATATTCCTGAGGACAGTGGGGGTGTTTTACACTTCACAGGGTTTATCTGACTGTGGGTCATGATGTACACAGTGTGTCAGTGAGTGTGTTAATATTAATCTGTGTACTCTGTCAGTGTGTTAATATTACCGAGGACAGTGGGGGTGTTTTACACTTCACAGGGTGTATCTGACTGTGGGTCATGATATACACAGTGTGTCAGTGAGTGTGTTAATATTAATCTGTGTTCTCTGTCAGTGTGTTAATATTACTGAGGACAGTGGGAATGTTTTACACTTCACAGGGTTTATCTGACTGTGGGTCATGATGTACACAGTGTGTCAGTGAGTGTGTTAATATTAATCTGTGTTCTCTGTCAGTGTGTTAATATTACTGAGGACAGTGGGGGGTGTTTTACACTTCACAGGGTGTATCTGACTGTGGGTCATAATGTACACAGTGTGTCAGTGAGTGTGTTAATATTAATCTGTGTTCTCTGTCAGTGTGTTAATATTCCTGAGGACAGTGGGGGTGTTTTACACTTCACAGGGTGTATCTGACTGTGGGTCATGATGTACACAGTGTGTCAGTGAGTGTGTTAATATTAATCTGTGTTCTCTGTCAGTGTGTTAATATTCCTGAGGACAGTGGGGGTGTTTTACACTTCACAGGGTTTATCTGACTGTGGGTCATGATGTACACAGTGTGTCAGTGAGTGTGTTAATATTAATCTGTGTACTCTGTCAGTGTGTTAATATTACCGAGGACAGTGGGGGTGTTTTACACTTCACAGGGTGTATCTGACTGTGGGTCATGATATACACAGTGTGTCAGTGAGTGTGTTAATATTAATCTGTGTTCTCTGTCAGTGTGTTAATATTACTGAGGACAGTGGGAATGTTTTACACTTCACAGGGTTTATCTGACTGTGGGTCATGATGTACACAGTGTGTCAGTGAGTGTGTTAATATTAATCTGTGTTCTCTGTCAGTGTGTTAATATTACTGAGGACAGTGGGGGGTGTTTTACACTTCACAGGGTGTATCTGACTGTGGGTCATGATATACACAGTGTGTCAGTGAGTGTGTTAATATTAATCTGTGTTCTCTGTCATTGTGCTAATATTACTGAGGACAGTGGGGGTGTTTTACACTTCACAGGGTGTATCTGACTATGGGTCATGATGTACACAGTGTGTCAGTGAGTGTGTTAATATTAATCTGTGTTCTCTGTCAGTGTGTTAATATTACTGAGGACAGTGGGGGTCTTTAACACTTCACAGGGTGTATCTGACTGTGGGTCATGATGTACACAGTGTGTCAGTGAGTGTGTTAATATTAATCTGTGTTCTCTGTCAGTGTGTTAATTTTACTGAGGACAGTGGGGGTGTTTTACACTTCACCGGGTGTATCTGACTCTGGGTCATGATGTACACAGTGTGTCAGTGAGTGTGTTAATATTAATCTGTGTTCTCTGTCACTGTGTTAATATTACTGAGGACAGTGGGGGTGTTTTACACTTCACAGGGTTTATCTGACTGTGGGTCATGATATACACAGTGTGTCAGTGAGTGTGTTAATATTAATCTGTGTTCTCTGTCACTGTGTTAATATTACTGAGGACAGTGGGGGTGTTTTACACTTCACAGGATTTATCTGACTGTGAGTCATGATATACACAGTGTGTCAGTGAGTGTGTTAATATTAATCTGTGTTCTCTGTCAGTGTGTTAATATTACTGAGGACAGTGGGGGTGTTTTACACTTCACAGGGTTTATCTGACTGTGGGTCATGATATACACAGTGTGTCAGTGAGTGTGTTAATATTAATCTGTGTTCTCTGTCAGTGTGTTAATATTACTGAGGACAGTGGGGGTGTTTTACACTTCACAGGGTGTATCTGACTGTGGATCATGATATACACAGTGTGTCAGTGAGTGTGTTAATATTAATCTGTGTTCTCTGTCAGTGTGTTAATATTGCTGAGGACAGTGGGGGTGTTTTACACTTCACAGGGTTTATCTGACTGTGGGTCATGATATACACAGTGTGTCAGTGAGTGTGTTAATATTAATCTGTGTTCTCTGTCAGTGTGTTAATATTCCTGAGGGCAGTGTGGATGTTTTACACTTCACAGGGTGTATCTGACTGTGGGTCATAATGTACACAGTGTGTCAGTGAGTGTGTTAATATTAATCTGTGTTCTCTGTCAGTGTGTTAATATTCCTGAGGACAGTGGGGGTGTTTTACACTTCACAGGGTGTATCTGACTGTGGGTCATGATGTACACAGTGTGTCAGTGAGTGTGTTAATATTAATCTGTGTTCTCTGTCAGTGTGTTAATATTCCTGAGGACAGTGGGGGTGTTTTACACTTCACAGGGTTTATCTGACTGTGGGTCATGATGTACACAGTGTGTCAGTGAGTGTGTTAATATTAATCTGTGTACTCTGTCAGTGTGTTAATATTACCGAGGACAGTGGGGGTGTTTTACACTTCACAGGGTGTATCTGACTGTGGGTCATGATATACACAGTGTGTCAGTGAGTGTGTTAATATTAATCTGTGTTCTCTGTCAGTGTGTTAATATTGCTGAGGACAGTGGGGGTGTTTTACACTTCACAGGGTGTATCTGACTGTGGGTCATGATATACACAGTGTGTCAGTGAGTGTGTTAATATTAATCTGTGTTCTCTGTCAGTGTGTTAATATTACTGAGGACAGTGGGGGTGTTTTACACTTCACAGGGTGTATCTGACTGTGGGTCATGATATACACAGTGTGTCAGTGAGTGTGTTAATATTAATCTGTGTTCTCTGTCAGTGTGTTAATATTACTGAGGACAGTGGGTGTGTTTTACACTTCACAGGGTGTATCTGACTGTGGGTCATGATATGCACAGTGTGTCAGTGAGTGTGTTAATATTAATCTGTGTTCTCTGTCAGTGTGTTAATATTGCTGAGGACAGTGGGGGTGTTTTACACTTCACAGGCTGTATCTGACTGTGGGTCATGATATACAGAGTGTGTCAGTGAGTGTGTTAATATTAATCTGTGTTCTCTGTCAGTGTGTTAATATTCCTGTGGACAGTGGGGGTGTTTTACACTTCACCGGGTGTATCTGACTGTGGGTCATGATGTACACAGTGTGTCAGTGAGTGTGTTAATATTAATCTGTGTTCTCTGTCAGTGTGTTAATATTCCTGAGGACAGTGGGGGTGTTTTACACTTCACAGGGTTTATCTGACTGTGGGTCATGATGTACACAGTGTGTCAGTGAGTGTGTTAATATTAATCTGTGTTCTCTGTCAGTGTGTTAATATTCCTGAGGACTGTGGGGGTGTTTTACACTTCACAGGGTGTATCTGACTGTGGGTCATGATATACACAGTGTGTCAGTGAGTGTGTTAATATTAATCTGTGTTCTCTGTCAGTGTGTTAATATTCCTGAGGACAGTGGGGGTGTTTTACACTTCACAGGGTTTATCTGACTGTGGGTCATGATGTACACAGTGTGTCAGTGAGTGTGTTAATATTAATCTGTGTTCTCTGTCAGTGTGTTAATATTCCTGAGGACAGTGGGGATGTTTTACACTTCACCGGGTGTATCTGACTGTGGGTCATGATATACACAGTGTGTCAGTGAGTGTGTTAATATTAATCTGTGTTCTCTGTCACTGTGTTAATATTACTGAGGACAGTGGGGGTGTTTTACACTTCACAGGGTTTATCTGACTGTGGGTCATGATATACACAGTGTGTCAGTGAGTGTGTTAATATTAATCTGTGTTCTCTGTCACTGTGTTAATATTACTGAGGACAGTGGGGGTGTTTTACACTTCACAGGATTTATCTGACTGTGAGTCATGATATACACAGTGTGTCAGTGAGTGTGTTAATATTAATCTGTGTTCTCTGTCAGTGTGTTAATATTCCTGAGGACAGTGGGGGTGTTTTACACTTCACAGGGTTTATCTGACTGTGGGTCATGATGTACACAGTGTGTCAGTGAGTGTGTTAATATTAATCTGTGTTCTCTGTCAGTGTGTTAATATTACTGAGGACAGTGGGGGTGTTTTACACTTCACAGGGTTTATCTGACTGTGGGTCATGATATACACAGTGTGTCAGTGAGTGTGTTAATATTAATCTGTGTTCTCTGTCAGTGTGTTAATATTGCTGAGGACAGTGGGGGTGTTTTACACTTCACAGGGTTTATCTGACTGTGGGTCATGATATACACAGTGTGTCAGTGAGTGTGTTAATATTAATCTGTGTTCTCTGTCAGTGTGTTAATATTCCTGAGGGCAGTGTGGATGTTTTACACTTCACAGGGTGTATCTGACTGTGGGTCATAATGTACACAGTGTGTCAGTGAGTGTGTTAATATTAATCTGTGTTCTCTGTCAGTGTGTTAATATTCCTGAGGACAGTGGGGGTGTTTTACACTTCACAGGGTGTATCTGACTGTGGGTCATGATGTACACAGTGTGTCAGTGAGTGTGTTAATATTAATCTGTGTTCTCTGTCAGTGTGTTAATATTACTGAGGACAGTGGGGGTGTTTTACACTTCACAGGGTTTATCTGACTGTGGGTCATGATGTACACAGTGTGTCAGTGAGTGTGTTAATATTAATCTGTGTACTCTGTCAGTGTGTTAATATTACCGAGGACAGTGGGGGTGTTTTACACTTCACAGGGTGTATCTGACTGTGGGTCATGACATACACAGTGTGTCAGTGAGTGTGTTAATATTAATCTGTGTTCTCTGTCAGTGTGTTAATATTGCTGAGGACAGTGGGGGTGTTTTACACTTCACAGGGTGTATCTGACTGTGGGTCATGATATACACAGTGTGTCAGTGAGTGTGTTAATATTAATCTGTGTTCTCTGTCAGTGTGTTAATATTACTGAGGACAGTGGGGGTGTTTTACACTTCACAGGGTGTATCTGACTGTGGGTCATGATATACACAGTGTGTCAGTGAGTGTGTTAATATTAATCTGTGTTCTCTGTCAGTGTGTTAATATTACTGAGGACAGTTGGTGTGTTTTACACTTCACAGGGTGTATCTGACTGTGGGTCATGATATGCACAGTGTGTCAGTGAGTGTGTTAATATTAATCTGTGTTCTCTGTCAGTGTGTTAATATTGCTGAGGACAGTGGGGGTGTTTTACACTTCACAGGCTGTATCTGACTGTGGGTCATGATATACAGAGTGTGTCAGTGAGTGTGTTAATATTAATCTGTGTTCTCTGTCAGTGTGTTAATATTCCTGTGGACAGTGGGGGTGTTTTACACTTCACCGGGTGTATCTGACTGTGGGTCATGATGTACACAGTGTGTCAGTGAGTGTGTTAATATTAATCTGTGTTCTCTGTCAGTGTGTTAATATTCCTGAGGACAGTGGGGGTGTTTTACACTTCACAGGGTTTATCTGACTGTGGGTCATGATGTACACAGTGTGTCAGTGAGTGTGTTAATATTAATCTGTGTTCTCTGTCAGTGTGTTAATATTCCTGAGGACAGTGGGGATGTTTTACACTTCACCGGGTGTATCTGACTGTGGGTCATGATATACACAGTGTGTCAGTGAGTGTGTTAATATTAATCTGTGTTCTCTGTCACTGTGTTAATATTACTGAGGACAGTGGGGGTGTTTTACACTTCACAGGGTTTATCTGACTGTGGGTCATGATATACACAGTGTGTCAGTGAGTGTGTTAATATTAATCTGTGTTCTCTGTCACTGTGTTAATATTACTGAGGACAGTGGGGGTGTTTTACACTTCACAGGATTTATCTGACTGTGAGTCATGATATACACAGTGTGTCAGTGAGTGTGTTAATATTAATCTGTGTTCTCTGTCAGTGTGTTAATATTCCTGAGGACAGTGGGGGTGTTTTACACTTCACAGGGTTTATCTGACTGTGGGTCATGATGTACACAGTGTGTCAGTGAGTGTGTTAATATTAATCTGTGTTCTCTGTCAGTGTGTTAATATTACTGAGGACAGTGGGGGTGTTTTACACTTCACAGGGTTTATCTGACTGTGGGTCATGATATACACAGTGTGTCAGTGAGTGTGTTAATATTAATCTGTGTTCTCTGTCAGTGTGTTAATATTACTGAGGACAGTGGGGGTGTTTTACACTTCACAGGGTGTATCTGACTGTGGATCATGATATACACAGTGTGTCAGTGAGTGTGTTAATATTAATCTGTGTTCTCTGTCAGTGTGTTAATATTGCTGAGGACAGTGGGGGTGTTTTACACTTCACAGGGTTTATCTGACTGTGGGTCATGATATACACAGTGTGTCAGTGAGTGTGTTAATATTAATCTGTGTTCTCTGTCAGTGTGTTAATATTCCTGAGGGCAGTGTGGATGTTTTACACTTCACAGGGTGTATCTGACTGTGGGTCATAATGTACACAGTGTGTCAGTGAGTGTGTTAATATTAATCTGTGTTCTCTGTCAGTGTGTTAATATTCCTGAGGACAGTGGGGGTGTTTTACACTTCACAGGGTGTATCTGACTGTGGGTCATGATGTACACAGTGTGTCAGTGAGTGTGTTAATATTAATCTGTGTTCTCTGTCAGTGTGTTAATATTCCTGAGGACAGTGGGGGTGTTTTACACTTCACAGGGTTTATCTGACTGTGGGTCATGATGTACACAGTGTGTCAGTGAGTGTGTTAATATTAATCTGTGTACTCTGTCAGTGTGTTAATATTACCGAGGACAGTGGGGGTGTTTTACACTTCACAGGGTGTATCTGACTGTGGGTCATGATATACACAGTGTGTCAGTGAGTGTGTTAATATTAATCTGTGTTCTCTGTCAGTGTGTTAATATTACTGAGGACAGTGGGAATGTTTTACACTTCACAGGGTTTATCTGACTGTGGGTCATGATGTACACAGTGTGTCAGTGAGTGTGTTAATATTAATCTGTGTTCTCTGTCAGTGTGTTAATATTACTGAGGACAGTGGGGGGTGTTTTACACTTCACAGGGTGTATCTGACTGTGGGTCATGATATACACAGTGTGTCAGTGAGTGTGTTAATATTAATCTGTGTTCTCTGTCATTGTGCTAATATTACTGAGGACATTGGGGGTGTTTTACACTTCACAGGGTGTATCTGACTGTGGGTCATGATGTACACAGTGTGTCAGTGAGTGTGTTAATATTAATCTGTGTTCTCTGTCAGTGTGTTAATATTCCTGAGGACAGTGGGGGTGTTTTACACTTCACAGGGTTTATCTGACTGTGGGTCATGATGTACACAGTGTGTCAGTGAGTGTGTTAATATTAATCTGTGTTCTCTGTCAGTGTGTTAATATTCCTGAGGACTGTGGGGGTGTTTTACACTTCACAGGGTGTATCTGACTGTGGGTCATGATATACACAGTGTGTCAGTGAGTGTGTTAATATTAATCTGTGTTCTCTGTCAGTGTGTTAATATTCCTGAGGACAGTGGGGGTGTTTTACACTTCACAGGGTTTATCTGACTGTGGGTCATGATGTACACAGTGTGTCAGTGAGTGTGTTAATATTAATCTGTGTTCTCTGTCAGTGTGTTAATATTCCTGAGGACAGTGGGGATGTTTTACACTTCACCGGGTGTATCTGACTGTGGGTCATGATATACACAGTGTGTCAGTGAGTGTGTTAATATTAATCTGTGTTCTCTGTCACTGTGTTAATATTACTGAGGACAGTGGGGGTGTTTTACACTTCACAGGGTTTATCTGACTGTGGGTCATGATATACACAGTGTGTCAGTGAGTGTGTTAATATTAATCTGTGTTCTCTGTCACTGTGTTAATATTACTGAGGACAGTGGGGGTGTTTTACACTTCACAGGATTTATCTGACTGTGAGTCATGATATACACAGTGTGTCAGTGAGTGTGTTAATATTAATCTGTGTTCTCTGTCAGTGTGTTAATATTCCTGAGGACAGTGGGGGTGTTTTACACTTCACAGGGTTTATCTGACTGTGGGTCATGATGTACACAGTGTGTCAGTGAGTGTGTTAATATTAATCTGTGTTCTCTGTCAGTGTGTTAATATTACTGAGGACAGTGGGGGTGTTTTACACTTCACAGGGTTTATCTGACTGTGGGTCATGATATACACAGTGTGTCAGTGAGTGTGTTAATATTAATCTGTGTTCTCTGTCAGTGTGTTAATATTGCTGAGGACAGTGGGGGTGTTTTACACTTCACAGGGTTTATCTGACTGTGGGTCATGATATACACAGTGTGTCAGTGAGTGTGTTAATATTAATCTGTGTTCTCTGTCAGTGTGTTAATATTCCTGAGGGCAGTGTGGATGTTTTACACTTCACAGGGTGTATCTGACTGTGGGTCATAATGTACACAGTGTGTCAGTGAGTGTGTTAATATTAATCTGTGTTCTCTGTCAGTGTGTTAATATTCCTGAGGACAGTGGGGGTGTTTTACACTTCACAGGGTGTATCTGACTGTGGGTCATGATGTACACAGTGTGTCAGTGAGTGTGTTAATATTAATCTGTGTTCTCTGTCAGTGTGTTAATATTACTGAGGACAGTGGGGGTGTTTTACACTTCACAGGGTTTATCTGACTGTGGGTCATGATGTACACAGTGTGTCAGTGAGTGTGTTAATATTAATCTGTGTACTCTGTCAGTGTGTTAATATTACCGAGGACAGTGGGGGTGTTTTACACTTCACAGGGTGTATCTGACTGTGGGTCATGACATACACAGTGTGTCAGTGAGTGTGTTAATATTAATCTGTGTTCTCTGTCAGTGTGTTAATATTGCTGAGGACAGTGGGGGTGTTTTACACTTCACAGGGTGTATCTGACTGTGGGTCATGATATACACAGTGTGTCAGTGAGTGTGTTAATATTAATCTGTGTTCTCTGTCAGTGTGTTAATATTACTGAGGACAGTGGGGGTGTTTTACACTTCACAGGGTGTATCTGACTGTGGGTCATGATATACACAGTGTGTCAGTGAGTGTGTTAATATTAATCTGTGTTCTCTGTCAGTGTGTTAATATTACTGAGGACAGTTGGTGTGTTTTACACTTCACAGGGTGTATCTGACTGTGGGTCATGATATGCACAGTGTGTCAGTGAGTGTGTTAATATTAATCTGTGTTCTCTGTCAGTGTGTTAATATTGCTGAGGACAGTGGGGGTGTTTTACACTTCACAGGCTGTATCTGACTGTGGGTCATGATATACAGAGTGTGTCAGTGAGTGTGTTAATATTAATCTGTGTTCTCTGTCAGTGTGTTAATATTCCTGTGGACAGTGGGGGTGTTTTACACTTCACCGGGTGTATCTGACTGTGGGTCATGATGTACACAGTGTGTCAGTGAGTGTGTTAATATTAATCTGTGTTCTCTGTCAGTGTGTTAATATTCCTGAGGACAGTGGGGGTGTTTTACACTTCACAGGGTTTATCTGACTGTGGGTCATGATGTACACAGTGTGTCAGTGAGTGTGTTAATATTAATCTGTGTTCTCTGTCAGTGTGTTAATATTCCTGAGGACAGTGGGGATGTTTTACACTTCACCGGGTGTATCTGACTGTGGGTCATGATATACACAGTGTGTCAGTGAGTGTGTTAATATTAATCTGTGTTCTCTGTCACTGTGTTAATATTACTGAGGACAGTGGGGGTGTTTTACTCTTCACAGGGTTTATCTGACTGTGGGTCATGATATACACAGTGTGTCAGTGAGTGTGTTAATATTAATCTGTGTTCTCTGTCACTGTGTTAATATTACTGAGGACAGTGGGGGTGTTTTACACTTCACAGGATTTATCTGACTGTGAGTCATGATATACACAGTGTGTCAGTGAGTGTGTTAATATTAATCTGTGTTCTCTGTCAGTGTGTTAATATTCCTGAGGACAGTGGGGGTGTTTTACACTTCACAGGGTTTATCTGACTGTGGGTCATGATGTACACAGTGTGTCAGTGAGTGTGTTAATATTAATCTGTGTTCTCTGTCAGTGTGTTAATATTACTGAGGACAGTGGGGGTGTTTTACACTTCACAGGGTTTATCTGACTGTGGGTCATGATATACACAGTGTGTCAGTGAGTGTGTTAATATTAATCTGTGTTCTCTGTCAGTGTGTTAATATTACTGAGGACAGTGGGGGTGTTTTACACTTCACAGGGTGTATCTGACTGTGGATCATGATATACACAGTGTGTCAGTGAGTGTGTTAATATTAATCTGTGTTCTCTGTCAGTGTGTTAATATTGCTGAGGACAGTGGGGGTGTTTTACACTTCACAGGGTTTATCTGACTGTGGGTCATGATATACACAGTGTGTCAGTGAGTGTGTTAATATTAATCTGTGTTCTCTGTCAGTGTGTTAATATTCCTGAGGGCAGTGTGGATGTTTTACACTTCACAGGGTGTATCTGACTGTGGGTCATAATGTACACAGTGTGTCAGTGAGTGTGTTAATATTAATCTGTGTTCTCTGTCAGTGTGTTAATATTCCTGAGGACAGTGGGGGTGTTTTACACTTCACAGGGTGTATCTGACTGTGGGTCATGATGTACACAGTGTGTCAGTGAGTGTGTTAATATTAATCTGTGTTCTCTGTCAGTGTGTTAATATTCCTGAGGACAGTGGGGGTGTTTTACACTTCACAGGGTTTATCTGACTGTGGGTCATGATGTACACAGTGTGTCAGTGAGTGTGTTAATATTAATCTGTGTACTCTGTCAGTGTGTTAATATTACCGAGGACAGTGGGGGTGTTTTACACTTCACAGGGTGTATCTGACTGTGGGTCATGATATACACAGTGTGTCAGTGAGTGTGTTAATATTAATCTGTGTTCTCTGTCAGTGTGTTAATATTACTGAGGACAGTGGGAATGTTTTACACTTCACAGGGTTTATCTGACTGTGGGTCATGATGTACACAGTGTGTCAGTGAGTGTGTTAATATTAATCTGTGTTCTCTGTCAGTGTGTTAATATTACTGAGGACAGTGGGGGGTGTTTTACACTTCACAGGGTGTATCTGACTGTGGGTCATGATATACACAGTGTGTCAGTGAGTGTGTTAATATTAATCTGTGTTCTCTGTCATTGTGCTAATATTACTGAGGACATTGGGGGTGTTTTACACTTCACAGGGTGTATCTGACTGTGGGTCATGATGTACACAGTGTGTCAGTGAGTGTGTTAATATTAATCTGTGTTCTCTGTCAGTGTGTTAATATTACTGAGGACAGTGGGGGTCTTTAACACTTCACAGGGTGTATCTGACTGTGGGTCATGATGTACACAGTGTGTCAGTGAGTGTGTTAATATTAATCTGTGTTCTCTGTCAGTGTGTTAATTTTACTGAGGACAGTGGGGGTGTTTTACACTTCACCGGGTGTATCTGACTCTGGGTCATGATGTACACAGTGTGTCAGTGAGTGTGTTAATATTAATCTGTGTTCTCTGTCAGTGTGTTAATATTACTGAGGACAGTGGGGGTGTTTTACACTTCACAGGGTGTATCTGACTGTGGGTCATGATATACACAGTGTGTCAGTGAGTGTGTTAATATTAATCTGTGTTCTCTGTCAGTGTGTTAATATTGCTGAGGACAGTGGGGGTGTTTTACACTTCACAGGGTGTATCTGACTGTGGGTCATGATATACACAGTGTGTCAGTGAGTGTGTTAATATTAATCTGTGTACTCTGTCAGTGTGTTAATATTACTGAGGACAGTGGGGGTGTTTTACACTTCACAGGGTGTATCTGACTGTGGGTCATGATATACACAGTGTGTCAGTGAGTGTGTTAATATTAATCTGTGTTCTCTGTCAGTGTGTTAATATTACTGAGGACAGTGGGTGTGTTTTACACTTCACAGGGTGTATCTGACTGTGGGTCATGATATGCACAGTGTGTCAGTGAGTGTGTTAATATTAATCTGTGTTCTCTGTCAGTGTGTTAATATTGCTGAGGACAGTGGGGGTGTTTTACACTTCACAGGGTGTATCTGACTGTGGGTCATGATATACAGAGTGTGTCAGTGAGTGTGTTAATATTAATCTGTGTTCTCTGTCAGTGTGTTAATATTCCTGTGGACAGTGGGGGTGTTTTACACTTCACCGGGTGTATCTGACTGTGGGTCATGATGTACACAGTGTGTCAGTGAGTGTGTTAATATTAATCTGTGTTCTCTGTCAGTGTGTTAATATTCCTGAGGACAGTGGGGGTGTTTTACACTTCACAGGGTTTATCTGACTGTGGGTCATGATGTACACAGTGTGTCAGTGAGTGTGTTAATATTAATCTGTGTTCTCTGTCAGTGTGTTAATATTCCTGAGGACTGTGGGGGTGTTTTACACTTCACAGGGTGTATCTGACTGTGGGTCATGATATACACAGTGTGTCAGTGAGTGTGTTAATATTAATCTGTGTTCTCTGTCAGTGTGTTAATATTCCTGAGGACAGTGGGGGTGTTTTACACTTCACAGGGTTTATCTGACTGTGGGTCATGATGTACACAGTGTGTCAGTGAGTGTGTTAATATTAATCTGTGTTCTCTGTCAGTGTGTTAATATTCCTGAGGACAGTGGGGATGTTTTACACTTCACCGGGTGTATCTGACTGTGGGTCATGATATACACAGTGTGTCAGTGAGTGTGTTAATATTAATCTGTGTTCTCTGTCACTGTGTTAATATTACTGAGGACAGTGGGGGTGTTTTACACTTCACAGGGTTTATCTGACTGTGGGTCATGATATACACAGTGTGTCAGTGAGTGTGTTAATATTAATCTGTGTTCTCTGTCACTGTGTTAATATTACTGAGGACAGTGGGGGTGTTTTACACTTCACAGGATTTATCTGACTGTGAGTCATGATATACACAGTGTGTCAGTGAGTGTGTTAATATTAATCTGTGTTCTCTGTCAGTGTGTTAATATTACTGAGGACAGTGGGGGTGTTTTACACTTCACAGGGTTTATCTGACTGTGGGTCATGATGTACACAGTGTGTCAGTGAGTGTGTTAATATTAATCTGTGTTCTCTGTCAGTGTGTTAATATTACTGAGGACAGTGGGGGTGTTTTACATTTCACAGGGTTTATCTGACTGTGGGTCATGATGTACACAGTGTGTCAGTGAGTGTGTTAATATTAATCTGTGTTCTCTGTCAGTGTGTTAATATTACTGAGGACAGTGGGGGTGTTTTACACTTCACAGGGTGTATCTGACTGTGGATCATGATATACACAGTGTGTCAGTGAGTGTGTTAATATTAATCTGTGTTCTCTGTCAGTGTGTTAATATTGCTGAGGACAGTGGGGGTGTTTTACACTTCACAGGGTGTATCTGACTGTGGGTCATGATATACACAGTGTGTCAGTGAGTGTGTTAATATTAATCTGTGTTCTCTGTCAGTGTGTTAATATTCCTGAGGGCAGTGTGGATGTTTTACACTTCACAGGGTGTATCTGACTGTGGGTCATAATGTACACAGTGTGTCAGTGAGTGTGTTAATATTAATCTGTGTTCTCTGTCAGTGTGTTAATATTCCTGAGGACAGTGGGGGTGTTTTACACTTCACAGGGTGTATCTGACTGTGGGTCATGATGTACACAGTGTGTCAGTGAGTGTGTTAATATTAATCTGTGTTCTCTGTCAGTGTGTTAATATTCCTGAGGACAGTGGGGGTGTTTTACACTTCACAGGGTTTATCTGACTGTGGGTCATGATGTACACAGTGTGTCAGTGAGTGTGTTAATATTAATCTGTGTACTCTGTCAGTGTGTTAATATTACCGAGGACAGTGGGGGTGTTTTACACTTCACAGGGTGTATCTGACTGTGGGTCATGATATACACAGTGTGTCAGTGAGTGTGTTAATATTAATCTGTGTTCTCTGTCAGTGTGTTAATATTACTGAGGACAGTGGGAATGTTTTACACTTCACAGGGTTTATCTGACTGTGGGTCATGATGTACACAGTGTGTCAGTGAGTGTGTTAATATTAATCTGTGTTCTCTGTCAGTGTGTTAATATTACTGAGGACAGTGGGGGGTGTTTTACACTTCACAGGGTGTATCTGACTGTGGGTCATGATATACACAGTGTGTCAGTGAGTGTGTTAATATTAATCTGTGTTCTCTGTCATTGTGCTAATATTACTGAGGACAGTGGGGGTGTTTTACACTTCACAGGGTGTATCTGACTGTGGGTCATGATGTACACAGTGTGTCAGTGAGTGTGTTAATATTAATCTGTGTTCTCTGTCAGTGTGTTAATATTACTGAGGACAGTGGGGGTCTTTAACACTTCACAGGGTGTATCTGACTGTGGGTCATGATGTACACAGTGTGTCAGTGAGTGTATTAATATTAATCTGTGTTCTCTGTCAGTGTGTTAATTTTACTGAGGACAGTGGGGGTGTTTTACACTTCACCGGGTGTATCTGACTCTGGGTCATGATGTACACAGTGTGTCAGTGAGTGTGTTAATATTAATCTGTGTTCTCTGTCAGTGTGTTAATATTACTGAGGACAGTGGGGGTGTTTTACACTTCACAGGGTGTATCTGACTGTGGGTCATGATATACACAGTGTGTCAGTGAGTGTGTTAATATTAATCTGTGTTCTCTGTCAGTGTGTTAATATTGCTGAGGACAGTGGGGGTGTTTTACACTTCACAGGGTGTATCTGACTGTGGGTCATGATATACACAGTGTGTCAGTGAGTGTGTTAATATTAATCTGTGTACTCTGTCAGTGTGTTAATATTACTGAGGACAGTGGGGGTGTTTTACACTTCACAGGGTGTATCTGACTGTGGGTCATGATATACACAGTGTGTCAGTGAGTGTGTTAATATTAATCTGTGTTCTCTGTCACTGTGTTAATATTACTGAGGACAGTGGGGGTGTTTTACACTTCACAGGGTTTATCTGACTGTGGGTCATGATATACACAGTGTGTCAGTGAGTGTGTTAATATTAATCTGTGTTCTCTGTCACTGTGTTAATATTACTGAGGACAGTGGGGGTGTTTTACACTTCACAGGATTTATCTGACTGTGAGTCATGATATACACAGTGTGTCAGTGAGTGTGTTAATATTAATCTGTGTTCTCTGTCAGTGCGTTAATATTACTGAGGACAGTGGGGGTGTTTTACACTTCACAGGGTTTATCTGACTGTGGGTCATGATGTACACAGTGTGTCAGTGAGTGTGTTAATATTAATCTGTGTTCTCTGTCAGTGTGTTAATATTACTGAGGACAGTGGGGGTGTTTTACACTTCACAGGGTTTATCTGACTGTGGGTCATGATATACACAGTGTGTCAGTGAGTGTGTTAATATTAATCTGTGTTCTCTGTCAGTGTGTTAATATTACTGAGGACAGTGGGGGTGTTTTACACTTCACAGGGTGTATCTGACTCTGGATCATGATATACACAGTGTGTCAGTGAGTGTGTTAATATTAATCTGTGTTCTCTGTCAGTGTGTTAATATTGCTGAGGACAGTGGGGGTGTTTTACACTTCACAGGGTTTATCTGACTGTGGGTCATGATATACACAGTGTGTCAGTGAGTGTGTTAATATTAATCTGTGTTCTCTGTCAGTGTGTTAATATTCCTGAGGGCAGTGTGGATGTTTTACACTTCACAGGGTGTATCTGACTGTGGGTCATGATGTACACAGTGTGTCAGTGAGTGTGTTAATATTAATCTGTGTTCTCTGTCAGTGTGTTAATTTTACTGAGGACAGTGGGGGTGTTTTACACTTCACCGGGTGTATCTGACTCTGGGTCATGATGTACACAGTGTGTCAGTGAGTGTGTTAATATTAATCTGTGTTCTCTGTCAGTGTGTTAATATTACTGAGGACAGTGGGGGTGTTTTACACTTCACAGGGTGTATCTGACTGTGGGTCATGATATACACAGTGTGTCAGTGAGTGTGTTAATATTAATCTGTGTTCTCTGTCAGTGTGTTAATATTGCTGAGGACAGTGGGGGTGTTTTACACTTCACAGGGTGTATCTGACTGTGGGTCATGATATACACAGTGTGTCAGTGAGTGTGTTAATATTAATCTGTGTACTCTGTCAGTGTGTTAATATTACTGAGGACAGTGGGGGTGTTTTACACTTCACAGGGTGTATCTGACTGTGGGTCATGATATACACAGTGTGTCAGTGAGTGTGTTAATATTAATCTGTGTTCTCTGTCAGTGTGTTAATATTACTGAGGACAGTGGGTGTGTTTTACACTTCACAGGGTGTATCTGACTGTGGGTCATGATATGCACAGTGTGTCAGTCAGTGTGTTAATATTAATCTGTGTTTTCTGTCAGTGTGTTAATATTGCTGAGGACAGTGGGGGTGTTTTACACTTCACAGGGTGTATCTGACTGTGGGTCATGATATACAGAGTGTGTCAGTGAGTGTGTTAATATTAATCTGTGTTCTCTGTCAGTGTGTTAATATTCCTGTGGACAGTGGGGGTGTTTTACACTTCACCGGGTGTATCTAACTGTGGGTCATGATGTACACAGTGTGTCAGTGAGTGTGTTAATATTAATCTGTGTTCTCTGTCAGTGTGTTAATATTCCTGTGGACTGTGGGGGTGTTTTACACTTCACCGGGTGTATCTAACTGTGGGTCATGATATACACAGTGTGTCAGTGAGTGTGTTAATATTAATCTGTGTTCTCTGTCAGTGTGTTAATATTACTGAGGACAGTGGGGGTGTTTTACACTTCACAGGGTGTATCTGACTGTGGGTCATGATATACACAGTGTGTCAGTGATTGTGTTAATATTAATCTGTGTTCTCTGTCAGTGTGTTAATATTCCTGAGGACAGTGGGGGTGTTTTACACTTCACAGGGTGTATCTGACTGTGGGTCATGATGTACACAGTGTGTCAGTGAGTGTGTTAATATTAATCTGTGTTCTCTGTCAGTGTGTTAATATTACTGAGGACAGTGGGGGTCTTTAACACTTCACAGGGTGTATCTGACTGTGGGTCATGATGTACACAGTGTGTCAGTGAGTGTGTTAATATTAATCTGTGTTCTCTGTCAGTGTGTTAATATTACTGAGGACAGTGGGGGTGTTTTACACTTCACAGGGTGTATCTGACTGTGGGTCATGATATACACAGTGTGTCAGTGAGTGTGTTAATATTAATCTGTGTTCTCTGTCAGTGTGTTAATATTGCTGAGGACAGTGGGGGTGTTTTACACTTCACAGGGTGTATCTGACTGTGGGTCATGATATACACAGTGTGTCAGTGAGTGTGTTAATATTAATCTGTGTACTCTGTCAGTGTGTTAATATTACTGAGGACAGTGGGGGTGTTTTACACTTCACAGGGTGTATCTGACTGTGGGTCATGATATACACAGTGTGTCAGTGAGTGTGTTAATATTAATCTGTGTTCTCTGTCACTGTGTTAATATTACTGAGGACAGTGGGGGTGTTTTACACTTCACAGGGTTTATCTGACTGTGGGTCATGATATACACAGTGTGTCAGTGAGTGTGTTAATATTAATCTGTGTTCTCTGTCACTGTGTTAATATTACTGAGGACAGTGGGGGTGTTTTACACTTCACAGGATTTATCTGACTGTGAGTCATGATATACACAGTGTGTCAGTGAGTGTGTTAATATTAATCTGTGTTCTCTGTCAGTGTGTTATTATTACTGAGGACAGTGGGGGTGTTTTACACTTCACAGGGTTTATCTGACTGTGGGTCATGATGTACACAGTGTGTCAGTGAGTGTGTTAATATTAATCTGTGTTCTCTGTCAGTGTGTTAATATTACTGAGGACAGTGGGGGTGTTTTACACTTCACAGGGTTTATCTGACTGTGGGTCATGATATACACAGTGTGTCAGTGAGTGTGTTAATATTAATCTGTGTTCTCTGTCAGTGTGTTAATATTACTGAGGACAGTGGGGGTGTTTTACACTTCACAGGGTGTATCTGACTGTGGATCATGATATACACAGTGTGTCAGTGAGTGTGTTAATATTAATCTGTGTTCTCTGTCAGTGTGTTAATATTGCTGAGGACAGTGGGGGTGTTTTACACTTCACAGGGTTTATCTGACTGTGGGTCATGATATACACAGTGTGTCAGTGAGTGTGTTAATATTAATCTGTGTTCTCTGTCAGTGTGTTAATATTCCTGAGGGCAGTGTGGATGTTTTACACTTCACAGGGTGTATCTGACTGTGGGTCATAATGTACACAGTGTGTCAGTGAGTGTGTTAATATTAATCTGTGTTCTCTGTCAGTGTGTTAATATTCCTGAGGACAGTGGGGGTGTTTTACACTTCACAGGGTGTATCTGACTGTGGGTCATGATGTACACAGTGTGTCAGTGAGTGTGTTAATATTAATCTGTGTTCTCTGTCAGTGTGTTAATATTCCTGAGGACAGTGGGGGTGTTTTACACTTCACAGGGTTTATCTGACTGTGGGTCATGATGTACACAGTGTGTCAGTGAGTGTGTTAATATTAATCTGTGTACTCTGTCAGTGTGTTAATATTACCGAGGACAGTGGGGGTGTTTTACACTTCACAGGGTGTATCTGACTGTGGGTCATGATATACACAGTTTGTCAGTGAGTGTGTTAATATTAATCTGTGTTCTCTGTCAGTGTGTTAATATTACTGAGGACAGTGGGAATGTTTTACACTTCACAGGGTTTATCTGACTGTGGGTCATGATGTACACAGTGTGTCAGTGAGTGTGTTAATATTAATCTGTGTTCTCTGTCAGTGTGTTAATATTACTGAGGACAGTGGGGGGTGTTTTACACTTCACAGGGTGTATCTGACTGTGGGTCATGATGTACACAGTGTGTCAGTGAGTGTGTTAATATTAATCTGTGTTCTCTGTCAGTGTGTTAATATTACTGAGGACAGTGGGGGTCTTTAACACTTCACAGGGTGTATCTGACTGTGGGTCATGATGTACACAGTGTGTCAGTGAGTGTGTTAATATTAATCTGTGTTCTCTGTCAGTGTGTTAATTTTACTGAGGACAGTGGGGGTGTTTTACACTTCACCGGGTGTATCTGACTCTGGGTCATGATGTACACAGTGTGTCAGTGAGTGTGTTAATATTAATCTGTGTTCTCTGTCAGTGTGTTAATATTACTGAGGACAGTGGGGGTGTTTTACACTTCACAGGGTGTATCTGACTGTGGGTCATGATATACACAGTGTGTCAGTGAGTGTGTTAATATTAATCTGTGTTCTCTGTCAGTGTGTTAATATTGCTGAGGACAGTGGGGGTGTTTTACACTTCACAGGGTGTATCTGAATGTGGGTCATGATATACACAGTGTGTCAGTGAGTGTGTTAATATTAATCTGTGTACTCTGTCAGTGTGTTAATATTACTGAGGACAGTGGGGGTGTTTTACACTTCACAGGGTGTATCTGACTGTGGGTCATGATATACACAGTGTGTCAGTGAGTGTGTTAATATTAATCTGTGTTCTCTGTCAGTGTGTTAATATTACTGAGGACAGTGGGTGTGTTTTACACTTCACAGGGTGTATCTGACTGTGGGTCATGATATACACAGTGTGTCAGTCAGTGTGTTAATATTAATCTGTGTTCTCTGTCAGTGTGTTAATATTCCTGTGGACTGTGGGGGTGTTTTACACTTCACCGGGTGTATCTAACTGTGGGTCATGATATACACAGTGTGTCAGTGAGTGTGTTAATATTAATCTGTGTTCTCTGTCAGTGTGTTAATATTACTGAGGACAGTGGGGGTGTTTTACACTTCACAGGGTGTATCTGACTGTGGGTCATGATATACACAGTGTGTCAGTGATTGTGTTAATATTAATCTGTGTTCTCTGTCAGTGTGTTAATATTCCTGAGGACAGTGGGGGTGTTTTACACTTCACAGGGTGTATCTGACTGTGGGTCATGATGTACACAGTGTGTCAGTGAGTGTGTTAATATTAATCTGTGTTCTCTGTCAGTGTGTTAATATTACTGAGGACAGTGGGGGTCTTTAACACTTCACAGGGTGTATCTGACTGTGGGTCATGATGTACACAGTGTGTCAGTGAGTGTGTTAATATTAATCTGTGTTCTCTGTCAGTGTGTTAATATTACTGAGGACAGTGGGGGTGTTTTACACTTCACAGGGTGTATCTGACTGTGGGTCATGATATACACAGTGTGTCAGTGAGTGTGTTAATATTAATCTGTGTTCTCTGTCAGTGTGTTAATATTGCTGAGGACAGTGGGGGTGTTTTACACTTCACAGGGTGTATCTGACTGTGGGTCATGATATACACAGTGTGTCAGTGAGTGTGTTAATATTAATCTGTGTACTCTGTCAGTGTGTTAATATTACTGAGGACAGTGGGGGTGTTTTACACTTCACAGGGTGTATCTGACTGTGGGTCATGATATACACAGTGTGTCAGTGAGTGTGTTAATATTAATCTGTGTTCTCTGTCACTGTGTTAATATTACTGAGGACAGTGGGGGTGTTTTACACTTCACAGGGTTTATCTGACTGTGGGTCATGATATACACAGTGTGTCAGTGAGTGTGTTAATATTAATCTGTGTTCTCTGTCACTGTGTTAATATTACTGAGGACAGTGGGGGTGTTTTACACTTCACAGGATTTATCTGACTGTGAGTCATGATATACACAGTGTGTCAGTGAGTGTGTTAATATTAATCTGTGTTCTCTGTCAGTGTGTTATTATTACTGAGGACAGTGGGGGTGTTTTACACTTCACAGGGTTTATCTGACTGTGGGTCATGATGTACACAGTGTGTCAGTGAGTGTGTTAATATTAATCTGTGTTCTCTGTCAGTGTGTTAATATTACTGAGGACAGTGGGGGTGTTTTACACTTCACAGGGTTTATCTGACTGTGGGTCATGATATACACAGTGTGTCAGTGAGTGTGTTAATATTAATCTGTGTTCTCTGTCAGTGTGTTAATATTACTGAGGACAGTGGGGGTGTTTTACACTTCACAGGGTGTATCTGACTGTGGATCATGATATACACAGTGTGTCAGTGAGTGTGTTAATATTAATCTGTGTTCTCTGTCAGTGTGTTAATATTGCTGAGGACAGTGGGGGTGTTTTACACTTCACAGGGTTTATCTGACTGTGGGTCATGATATACACAGTGTGTCAGTGAGTGTGTTAATATTAATCTGTGTTCTCTGTCAGTGTGTTAATATTCCTGAGGGCAGTGTGGATGTTTTACACTTCACAGGGTGTATCTGACTGTGGGTCATAATGTACACAGTGTGTCAGTGAGTGTGTTAATATTAATCTGTGTTCTCTGTCAGTGTGTTAATATTCCTGAGGACAGTGGGGGTGTTTTACACTTCACAGGGTGTATCTGACTGTGGGTCATGATGTACACAGTGTGTCAGTGAGTGTGTTAATATTAATCTGTGTTCTCTGTCAGTGTGTTAATATTCCTGAGGACAGTGGGGGTGTTTTACACTTCACAGGGTTTATCTGACTGTGGGTCATGATGTACACAGTGTGTCAGTGAGTGTGTTAATATTAATCTGTGTACTCTGTCAGTGTGTTAATATTACCGAGGACAGTGGGGGTGTTTTACACTTCACAGGGTGTATCTGACTGTGGGTCATGATATACACAGTGTGTCAGTGAGTGTGTTAATATTAATCTGTGTTCTCTGTCAGTGTGTTAATATTACTGAGGACAGTGGGAATGTTTTACACTTCACAGGGTTTATCTGACTGTGGGTCATGATGTACACAGTGTGTCAGTGAGTGTGTTAATATTAATCTGTGTTCTCTGTCAGTGTGTTAATATTACTGAGGACAGTGGGGGGTGTTTTACACTTCACAGGGTGTATCTGACTGTGGGTCATGATGTACACAGTGTGTCAGTGAGTGTGTTAATATTAATCTGTGTTCTCTGTCAGTGTGTTAATATTACTGAGGACAGTGGGGGTCTTTAACACTTCACAGGGTGTATCTGACTGTGGGTCATGATGTACACAGTGTGTCAGTGAGTGTGTTAATATTAATCTGTGTTCTCTGTCAGTGTGTTAATTTTACTGAGGACAGTGGGGGTGTTTTACACTTCACCGGGTGTATCTGACTCTGGGTCATGATGTACACAGTGTGTCAGTGAGTGTGTTAATATTAATCTGTGTTCTCTGTCAGTGTGTTAATATTACTGAGGACAGTGGGGGTGTTTTACACTTCACAGGGTGTATCTGACTGTGGGTCATGATATACACAGTGTGTCAGTGAGTGTGTTAATATTAATCTGTGTTCTCTGTCAGTGTGTTAATATTGCTGAGGACAGTGGGGGTGTTTTACACTTCACAGGGTGTATCTGACTGTGGGTCATGATATACACAGTGTGTCAGTGAGTGTGTTAATATTAATCTGTGTACTCTGTCAGTGTGTTAATATTACTGAGGACAGTGGGGGTGTTTTACACTTCACAGGGTGTATCTGACTGTGGGTCATGATATACACAGTGTGTCAGTGAGTGTGTTAATATTAATCTGTGTTCTCTGTCAGTGTGTTAATATTACTGAGGACAGTGGGTGTGTTTTACACTTCACAGGGTGTATCTGACTGTGGGTCATGATATGCACAGTGTGTCAGTCAGTGTGTTAATATTAATCTGTGTTCTCTGTCAGTGTGTTAATATTGCTGAGGACAGTGGGGGTGTTTTACACTTCACAGGGTGTATCTGACTGTGGGTCATGATATACAGAGTGTGTCAGTGAGTGTGTTAATATTAATCTGTGTTCTCTGTCAGTGTGTTAATATTCCTGTGGACAGTGGGGGTGTTTTACACTTCACAGGGTTTATCTGACTGTGGGTGATGATATACACAGTGTGTCAGTGAGTGTGTTAATATTAATCTGTGTTCTCTGTCAGTGTGTTAATATTACTGAGGACAGTGGGGGTGTTTTACACTTCACAGTGTGTATCTGACTGTGGGTCATGATATACACAGTGTGTCAGTGAGTGTGTTAATATTAATCTGTGTTCTCTGTCAGTGTGTTAATATTCCTGTGGACAGTGGGGGTGTTTTACACTTCACCGGGTGTATCTAACTGTGGGTCATGATATACACAGTGTGTCAGTGAGTGTGTTAATATTAATCTGTGTTCTCTGTCAGTGTGTTAATATTACTGAGGACAGTGGGGGTGTTTTACACTTCACAGGGTGTATCTGACTGTGGGTCATGATATACACAGTGTGTCAGTGAGTGTGTTAATATTAATCTGTGTTCTCTGTCAGTGTGTTAATATTCCTGAGGACAGTGGGGGTGTTTTACACTTCACAGGGTGTATCTGACTGTGGGTCATGATGTACACAGTGTGTCAGTGAGTGTGTTAATATTAATCTGTGTCCTCTGTCAGTGTGTTAATATTACTGAGGACAGTGGGGGTGTTTTACACTTCACAGTGTTTATCTGACTGTGGGTCATGATATACACAGTGTATCAGTGAGTGTGTTAATATTAATCTGTGTTCTCTGTCAGTGTGTTAATATTGCTGAGGACAGTGGGGGTGTTTTACACTTCACAGGGTGTATCTGACTGTGGGTCATGATGTACACAGTGTGTCAGTGAGTGTGTTAATATTAATCTGTGTTCTCTGTCAGTGTGTTAATATTCCTGAGGACAGTGGGGGTGTTTTACACTTCACAGGGTGTATCTGACTCTGGGTCATGATGTACACAGTGTGTCAGTGAGTGTTTTAATATTAATCTGTGTTCTCTGTCAGTGTGTTAATATTACTGAGGACAGTGGGGGTGTTTTACACTGCACCGGGTGTATCTGACTCTGGGTCATGATGTACACAGTGTGTCAGTGAGTGTGTTAATATTAATCTGTGTTCTCTGTCAGTGTGTTAATATTCCTGAGGACAGTGGGGGTGTTTTACACTTCACAGGGTGTATCTGACTGTGGGTCATGATATACACAATGTGTCAGTGAGAGTGTTAATATTAATCTGTGTTCTCTGTCAGTGTGTTAATATTCCTGAGGACAGTGGGGGTGTTTTACACTTCACAGGGTGTAACTGACTGTGGGTGATGATGTACACAGTGTGTCAGTGAGTGTGTTAATATTAATCTGTGTTCTCTGTCAGTGTGTTAATATTCCTGAGGACAGTGGGGGTGTTTTACACTTCACAGGGTTTATCTGACTGTGGGTCATGATGTACACAGTGTGTCAGTGAGTGTGTTAATATTAATCTGTGTTCTCTGTCAGTGTGTTAATATTCCTGAGGACAGTGGGGGTGTTTTACACTTCACAGGGTGTATCTGACTGTGGGTCATGATATACACAATGTGTCAGTGAGAGTGTTAATATTAATCTGTGTTCTCTGTCAGTGTGTTAATATTCCTGAGGACGGTGGGGGTGTTTTACACTTCACAGGGTGTAACTGACTGTGGGTCATGATATACACAGTGGTCAGTGAGTGTGTTAATATTAATCTGTGTTCTCTGTCAGTGTGTTAATATTCCTGAGGACAGTGGGGGTGTTTTACACTTCACAGGGTGTATCTGACTGTGGGTCATGATGTACACAGTGTGTCAGTGAGTGTGTTAATATTAATCTGTGTTCTCTGTCAGTGTGTTAATATTACTGAGGACAGTGGGGGTGTTTTACACTTCACAGGGTTTATCTGACTGTGGGTCATGATGTACACAGTGTGTCAGTGAGTGTGTTAATATTAATCTGTGTTCTCTGTCAGTGTGTTAATATTACTGAGGACAGTGGGGGTGTTTTACACTTCACAGGGTTTATCTGACTGTGGGTCATGATATACACAGTGTGTCAGTGAGTGTGTTAATATTAATCTGTGTTCTCTGTCAGTGTGTTAATATTACTGAGGACAGTGGGGGTGTTTTACACTTCACAGGGTGTATCTGACTGTGGATCATGATATACACAGTGTGTCAGTGAGTGTGTTAATATTAATCTGTGTTCTCTGTCAGTGTGTTAATATTGCTGAGGACAGTGGGGGTGTTTTACACTTCACAGGGTTTATCTGACTGTGGGTCATGATATACACAGTGTGTCAGTGAGTGTGTTAATATTAATCTGTGTTCTCTGTCAGTGTGTTAATATTCCTGAGGGCAGTGTGGATGTTTTACACTTCACAGGGTGTATCTGACTGTGGGTCATAATGTACACAGTGTGTCAGTGAGTGTGTTAATATTAATCTGTGTTCTCTGTCAGTGTGTTAATATTCCTGAGGACAGTGGGGGTGTTTTACACTTCACAGGGTGTATCTGACTGTGGGTCATGATGTACACAGTGTGTCAGTGAGTGTGTTAATATTAATCTGTGTTCTCTGTCAGTGTGTTAATATTCCTGAGGACAGTGGGGGTGTTTTACACTTCACAGGGTTTATCTGACTGTGGGTCATGATGTACACAGTGTGTCAGTGAGTGTGTTAATATTAATCTGTGTACTCTGTCAGTGTGTTAATATTACCGAGGACAGTGGGGGTGTTTTACACTTCACAGGGTGTATCTGACAGTGGGTCATGATATACACAGTGTGTCAGTGAGTGTGTTAATATTAATCTGTGTTCTCTGTCATTGTGCTAATATTACCGAGGACAGTGGGGGTGTTTTACACTTCACAGGGTGTATCTGACAGTGGGTCATGATATACACAGTGTGTCAGTGAGTGTGTTAATATTAATCTGTGTTCTCTGTCAGTGTGTTAATATTACTGAGGACAGTGGGAATGTTTTACACTTCACAGGGTTTATCTGACTGTGGGTCATGATGTACACAGTGTGTCAGTGAGTGTGTTAATATTAATCTGTGTTCTCTGTCAGTGTGTTAATATTATTGAGGACAGTGGGGGTGTTTTACACTTCACAGGGTGTATCTGACTGTGGGTCATGATATACACAGTGTGTCAGTGAGTGTGTTAATATTAATCTGTGTTCTCTGTCAGTGTGTTAATATTACTGAGGACAGTGGTGGTGTTTTACACTTCACAGGGTGTATCTGACTGTGGGTCATGATATACACAGTGTGTCAGTGAGTGTGTTAATATTAATCTGTGTTCTCTGTCATTGTGCTAATATTACTGAGGACAGTGGGGGTGTTTTACACTTCACAGGGTGTATCTGACTGTGGGTCATGATGTACACAGTGTGTCAGTGAGTGTGTTAATATTAATCTGTGTTCTCTGTCAGTGTGTTAATATTACTGAGGACAGTGGGGGTGTTTTACACTTCACAGGGTGTATCTGACTGTGGGTCATGATGTAAACAGTGTGTCAGTGAGTGTGTTAATATTAATCTGTGTTCTCTGTCAGTGTGTTAATATTACTGAGGACAGTGGGGGTGTTTTACACTTCACCGGGTGTATCTGACTCTGGGTCATGATGTACACAGTGTGTCAGTGAGTGTGTTAATATTAATCTGTGTTCTCTGTCAGTGTGTTAATATTACTGAGGACAGTGGGGGTGTTTTACACTTCACAGGGTGTATCTGACTCTGGGTCATGATATACACAGTGTGTCAGTGAGTGTGTTAATATTAATCTGTGTTCTCCGTCAGTGTGTTAATATTGCTGAGGACAGTGGGGGTGTTTTACACTTCACAGGGTGTATCTGACTGTGGGTCATGATATACACAGTGTGTCAGTGAGTGTGTTAATATTAATCTGTGTACTCTGTCAGTGTGTTAATATTACTGAGGACAGTGGGGGTGTTTTACACTTCACAGGGTGTATCTGACTGTGGGTCATGATATACACAGTGTGTCAGTGAGTGTGTTAATATTAATCTGTGTTCTCTGTCAGTGTGTTAATATTACTGAGGACAGTGGGGGTGTTTTGCACTTCACAGGGTGTATCTGACTGTGGGTCATGATATGCACAGTGTGTCAGTGAGTGTGTTAATATTAATCTGTGTTCTCTGTCAGTGTGTTAATATTCCTGAGGGCAGTGTGGATGTTTTACACTTCACAGGGTGTATCTGACTGTGGGTCATAATGTACACAGTGTGTCAGTGAGTGTGTTAATATTAATCTGTGTTCTCTGTCAGTGTGTTAATATTCCTGAGGACAGTGGGGGTGTTTTACACTTCACAGGGTGTATCTGACTGTGGGTCATGATGTACACAGTGTGTCAGTGAGTGTGTTAATATTAATCTGTGTTCTCTGTCAGTGTGTTAATATTCCTGAGGACAGTGGGGGTGTTTTACACTTCACAGGGTGTATCTGACTGTGGGTCATGATATACACAGTGTGTCAGTGAGTGTGTTAATATTAATCTGTGTTCTCTGTCAGTGTGTTAATATTACTGAGGACAGTGGTGGTGTTTTACACTTCACAGGGTGTATCTGACTGTGGGTCATGATATACACAGTGTGTCAGTGAGTGTGTTAATATTAATCTGTGTTCTCTGTCATTGTGCTAATATTACTGAGGACAGTGGGGGTGTTTTACACTTCACAGGGTGTATCTGACTGTGGGTCATGATGTACACAGTGTGTCAGTGAGTGTGTTAATATTAATCTGTGTTCTCTGTCAGTGTGTTAATATTACTGAGGACAGTGGGGGTGTTTTACACTTCACAGGGTGTATCTGACTGTGGGTCATGATGTAAACAGTGTGTCAGTGAGTGTGTTAATATTAATCTGTGTTCTCTGTCAGTGTGTTAATATTACTGAGGACAGTGGGGGTGTTTTACACTTCACCGGGTGTATCTGACTCTGGGTCATGATGTACACAGTGTGTCAGTGAGTGTGTTAATATTAATCTGTGTTCTCTGTCAGTGTGTTAATATTACTGAGGACAGTGGGGGTGTTTTACACTTCACAGGGTGTATCTGACTCTGGGTCATGATATACACAGTGTGTCAGTGAGTGTGTTAATATTAATCTGTGTTCTCCGTCAGTGTGTTAATATTGCTGAGGACAGTGGGGGTGTTTTACACTTCACAGGGTGTATCTGACTGTGGGTCATGATATACACAGTGTGTCAGTGAGTGTGTTAATATTAATCTGTGTACTCTGTCAGTGTGTTAATATTACTGAGGACAGTGGGGGTGTTTTACACTTCACAGGGTGTATCTGACTGTGGGTCATGATATACACAGTGTGTCAGTGAGTGTGTTAATATTAATCTGTGTTCTCTGTCAGTGTGTTAATATTACTGAGGACAGTGGGGGTGTTTTGCACTTCACAGGGTGTATCTGACTGTGGGTCATGATATGCACAGTGTGTCAGTGAGTGTGTTAATATTAATCTGTGTTCTCTGTCAGTGTGTTAATATTCCTGAGGGCAGTGTGGATGTTTTACACTTCACAGGGTGTATCTGACTGTGGGTCATAATGTACACAGTGTGTCAGTGAGTGTGTTAATATTAATCTGTGTTCTCTGTCAGTGTGTTAATATTCCTGAGGACAGTGGGGGTGTTTTACACTTCACAGGGTGTATCTGACTGTGGGTCATGATGTACACAGTGTGTCAGTGAGTGTGTTAATATTAATCTGTGTTCTCTGTCAGTGTGTTAATATTCCTGAGGACAGTGGGGGTGTTTTACACTTCACAGGGTTTATCTGACTGTGGGTCATGATGTACACAGTGTGTCAGTGAGTGTGTTAATATTAATCTGTGTACTCTGTCAGTGTGTTAATATTACCGAGGACAGTGGGGGTGTTTTACACTTCACAGGGTGTATCTGACAGTGGGTCATGATATACACAGTGTGTCAGTGAGTGTGTTAATATTAATCTGTGTTCTCTGTCATTGTGCTAATATTACCGAGGACAGTGGGGGTGTTTTACACTTCACAGGGTGTATCTGACAGTGGGTCATGATATACACAGTGTGTCAGTGAGTGTGTTAATATTAATCTGTGTTCTCTGTCAGTGTGTTAATATTACTGAGGACAGTGGGAATGTTTTACACTTCACAGGGTTTATCAGACTGTGGGTCATGATGTACACAGTGTGTCAGTGAGTGTGTTAATATTAATCTGTGTTCTCTGTCAGTGTGTTAATATTATTGAGGACAGTGGGGGTGTTTTACACTTCACAGGGTGTATCTGACTGTGGGTCATGATATACACAGTGTGTCAGTGAGTGTGTTAATATTAATCTGTGTTCTCTGTCAGTGTGTTAATATTACTGAGGACAGTGGTGGTGTTTTACACTTCACAGGGTGTATCTGACTGTGGGTCATGATATACACAGTGTGTCAGTGAGTGTGTTAATATTAATCTGTGTTCTCTGTCATTGTGCTAATATTACTGAGGACAGTGGGGGTGTTTTACACTTCACAGGGTGTATCTGACTGTGGGTCATGATGTACACAGTGTGTCAGTGAGTGTGTTAATATTAATCTGTGTTCTCTGTCAGTGTGTTAATATTACTGAGGACAGTGGGGGTGTTTTACACTTCACAGGGTGTATCTGACTGTGGGTCATGATGTAAACAGTGTGTCAGTGAGTGTGTTAATATTAATCTGTGTTCTCTGTCAGTGTGTTAATATTACTGAGGACAGTGGGGGTGTTTTACACTTCACCGGGTGTATCTGACTCTGGGTCATGATGTACACAGTGTGTCAGTGAGTGTGTTAATATTAATCTGTGTTCTCTGTCAGTGTGTTAATATTACTGAGGACAGTGGGGGTGTTTTACACTTCACAGGGTGTATCTGACTCTGGGTCATGATATACACAGTGTGTCAGTGAGTGTGTTAATATTAATCTGTGTTCTCTGTCAGTGTGTTAATATTGCTGAGGACAGTGGGGGTGTTTTACACTTCACAGGGTGTATCTGACTGTGGGTCATGATATACACAGTGTGTCAGTGAGTGTGTTAATATTAATCTGTGTACTCTGTCAGTGTGTTAATATTACTGAGGACAGTGGGGGTGTTTTACACTTCACAGGGTGTATCTGACTGTGGGTCATGATATACACAGTGTGTCAGTGAGTGTGTTAATATTAATCTGTGTTCTCTGTCAGTGTGTTAATATTACTGAGGACAGTGGGGGTGTTTTGCACTTCACAGGGTCTATCTGACTGTGGGTCATGATATGCACAGTGTGTCAGTGAGTGTGTTAATATTAATCTGTGTTCTCTGTCAGTGTGTTAATATTGCTGAGGACCTTGGGGGTGTTTTACACTTCACAGGGTGTATCTGACTGTGGGTCATGATATACAGAGTGTGTCAGTGAGTGTGTTAATATTAATCTGTGTTCTCTGTCAGTGTGTTAATATTCCTGAGGACAGTGGGGGTGTTTTACACTTCACATGGTGTATCTGACTGTGGGTCATGATGTACACAGTGTGTCAGTGAGTGTGTTAATATTAATCTGTGTCCTCTGTCAGTGTGTTAATATTACTGAGGACAGTGGGGGTGTTTTACACTTCACAGTGTTTATCTGACTGTGGGTCATGATATACACAGTGTATCAGTGAGTGTGTTAATATTAATCTGTGTTCTCTGTCAGTGTGTTAATATTCCTGAGGACAGTGGGGGTGTTTTACACTTCACAGGGTGTATCTGACTGTGGGTCATGATGTACACAGTGTGTCAGTGAGTGTGTTAATATTAATCTGTGTTCTCTGTCAGTGTGTTAATATTCCTGAGGACAGTGGGGGTGTTTTACACTTCACAGGGTTTATCTGACTGTGGGTCATGATGTACACAGTGTGTCAGTGAGTGTGTTAATATTAATCTGTGTACTCTGTCAGTGTGTTAATATTACCGAGGACAGTGGGGGTGTTTTACACTTCACAGGGTGTATCTGACAGTGGGTCATGATGTACACAGTGTGTCAGTGAGTGTGTTAATATTAATCTGTGTTCTCTGTCAGTGTGTTAATATTACTGAGGACAGTGGGGGTGTTTTACACTTCACAGGGTGTATCTGACTGTGGGTCATGATATACACAGTGTGTCAGTGAGTGTGTTAATATTAATCTGTGTTCTCTGTCATTGTGCTAATATTACTGAGGACAGTGGGGGTGTTTTACACTTCACAGGGTGTATCTGACTGTGGGTCATGATGTACACAGTGTGTCAGTGAGTGTGTTAATATTAATCTGTGTTCTCTGTCAGTGTGTTAATATTACTGAGGACAGTGGGGGTGTTTTACACTTCACAGGGTGTATCTGACTGTGGGTCATGATGTACACAGTGTGTCAGTGAGTGTGTTAATATTAATCTGTGTTCTCTGTCAGTGTGTTAATATTACTGAGGACAGTGGGGGTGTTTTACACTTCACCGGGTGTATCTGACTCTGGGTCATGATGTACACAGTGTGTCAGTGAGTGTGTTAATATTAATCTGTGTTCTCTGTCAGTGTGTTAATATTATTGAGGACAGTGGGGGTGTTTTACACTTCACAGGGTGTATCTGACTCTGGGTCATGATATACACAGTGTGTCAGTGAGTGTGTTAATATTAATCTGTGTTCTCTGTCAGTGTGTTAATATTGCTGAGGACAGTGGGGGTGTTTTACACTTCACAGGGTGTATCTGACTGTGGGTCATGATATACACAGTGTGTCAGTGAGTGTGTTAATATTAATCTGTGTACTCTGTCAGTGTGTTAATATTACTGAGGACAGTGGGGGTGTTTTACACTTCACAGGGTGTATCTGACTGTGGGTCATGATATACACAGTGTGTCAGTGAGTGTGTTAATATTAATCTGTGTTCTCTGTCAGTGTGTTAATATTACTGAGGACAGTGGGTGTGTTTTACACTTCACAGGGTGTATCTGACTGTGGGTCATGATATGCACAGTGTGTCAGTGAGTGTGTTAATATTAATCTGTGTTCTCTGTCAGTGTGTTAATATTGCTGAGGACAGTGGGGGTGTTTTACACTTCACAGGGTGTATCTGACTGTGGGTCATGATATACAGAGTGTGTCAGTGAGTGTGTTAATATTAATCTGTGTTCTCTGTCAGTGTGTTAATATTCCTGAGGACAGTGGGGGTGTTTTACACTTCACAGGGTGTATCTGACTGTGGGTCATGATGTACACAGTGTGTCAGTGAGTGTGTTAATATTAATCTGTGTCCTCTGTCAGTGTGTTAATATTACTGAGGACAGTGGGGGTGTTTTACACTTCACAGTGTTTATCTGACTGTGGGTCATGATATACACAGTGTATCAGTGAGTGTGTTAATATTAATCTGTGTTCTCTGTCAGTGTGTTAATATTCCTGAGGACAGTGGGGGTGTTTTACACTTCACAGGGTGTATCTGACTGTGGGTCATGATGTACACAGTGTGTCAGTGAGTGTGTTAATATTAATCTGTGTTCTCTGTCAGTGTGTTAATATTCCTGAGGACAGTGGGGGTGTTTTACACTTCACAGGGTTTATCTGACTGTGGGTCATGATGTACACAGTGTGTCAGTGAGTGTGTTAATATTAATCTGTGTACTCTGTCAGTGTGTTAATATTACCGAGGACAGTGGGGGTGTTTTACACTTCACAGGGTGTATCTGACAGTGGGTCATGATATACACAGTGTGTCAGTGAGTCTGTTAATATTAATCTGTGTTCTCTGTCAGTGTGTTAATATTACTGAGGACAGTGGGGGTGTTTTACACTTCACAGGGTGTATCTGACTGTGGGTCATGATATACACAGTGTGTCAGTGAGTGTGTTAATATTAATCTGTATTCTCTGTCATTGTGCTAATATTACTGAGGACAGTGGGGGTGTTTTACACTTCACAGGGTGTATCTGACTGTGGGTCATGATGTACACAGTGTGTCAGTGAGTGTGTTAATATTAATCTGTGTTCTCTGTCAGTGTGTTAATATTACTGAGGACAGTGGGGGTGTTTTACACTTCACAGGGTGTATCTGACTGTGGGTCATGATGTACACAGTGTGTCAGTGAGTGTGTTAATATTAATCTGTGTTCTCTGTCAGTGTGTTAATATTACTGAGGACAGTGGGGGTGTTTTGCACTTCACAGGGTCTATCTGACTGTGGGTCATGATATGCACAGTGTGTCAGTGAGTGTGTTAATATTAATCTGTGTTCTCTGTCAGTGTGTTAATATTGCTGAGGACCTTGGGGGTGTTTTACACTTCACAGGGTGTATCTGACTGTGGGTCATGATATACAGAGTGTGTCAGTGAGTGTGTTAATATTAATCTGTGTTCTCTGTCAGTGTGTTAATATTCCTGAGGACAGTGGGGGTGTTTTACACTTCACAGGGTGTATCTGACTGTGGGTCATGATGTACACAGTGTGTCAGTGAGTGTGTTAATATTAATCTGTGTCCTCTGTCAGTGTGTTAATATTACTGAGGACAGTGGGGGTGTTTTACACTTCACAGTGTTTATCTGACTGTGGGTCATGATATACACAGTGTATCAGTGAGTGTGTTAATATTAATCTGTGTTCTCTGTCAGTGTGTTAATATTCCTGAGGACAGTGGGGGTGTTTTACACTTCACAGGGTGTATCTGACTGTGGGTCATGATGTACACAGTGTGTCAGTGAGTGTGTTAATATTAATCTGTGTTCTCTGTCAGTGTGTTAATATTCCTGAGGACAGTGGGGGTGTTTTACACTTCACAGGGTTTATCTGACTGTGGGTCATGATGTACACAGTGTGTCAGTGAGTGTGTTAATATTAATCTGTGTACTCTGTCAGTGTGTTAATATTACCGAGGACAGTGGGGGTGTTTTACACTTCACAGGGTGTATCTGACAGTGGGTCATGATATACACAGTGTGTCAGTGAGTCTGTTAATATTAATCTGTGTTCTCTGTCAGTGTGTTAATATTACTGAGGACAGTGGGGGTGTTTTACACTTCACAGGGTGTATCTGACTGTGGGTCATGATATACACAGTGTGTCAGTGAGTGTGTTAATATTAATCTGTGTTCTCTGTCATTGTGCTAATATTACTGAGGACAGTGGGGGTGTTTTACACTTCACAGGGTGTATCTGACTGTGGGTCATGATGTACACAGTGTGTCAGTGAGTGTGTTAATATTAATCTGTGTTCTCTGTCAGTGTGTTAATATTACTGAGGACAGTGGGGGTGTTTTACACTTCACAGGGTGTATCTGACTGTGGGTCATGATGTACACAGTGTGTCAGTGAGTGTGTTAATATTAATCTGTGTTCTCTGTCAGTGTGTTAATATTACTGAGGACAGTGGGGGTGTTTTACACTTCACCGGGTGTATCTGACTCTGGGTTATGATGTACACAGTGTGTCAGTGAGTGTGTTAATATTAATCTGTGTTCTCTGTCAGTGTGTTAATATTACTGAGGACAGTGGGGGTGTTTTACACTTCACAGGGTGTATCTGACTCTGGGTCATGATATACACAGTGTGTCAGTGAGTGTGTTAATATTAATCTGTGTTCTCTGTCAGTGTGTTAATATTGCTGAGGACAGTGGGGGTGTTTTACACTTCACAGGGTGTATCTGACTGTGGGTCATGATATACACAGTGTGTCAGTGAGTGTGTTAATATTAATCTGTGTACTCTGTCAGTGTGTTAATATTACTGAGGACAGTGGGGGTGTTTTACACTTCACAGGGTGTATCTGACTGTGGGTCATGATATACACAGTGTGTCAGTGAGTGTGTTAATATTAATCTGTGTTCTCTGTCAGTGTGTTAATATTACTGAGGACAGTGGGTGTGTTTTACACTTCACAGGGTGTATCTGACTGTGGGTCATGATATGCACAGTGTGTCAGTGAGTGTGTTAATATTAATCTGTGTTCTCTGTCAGTGTGTTAATATTGCTGAGGACAGTGGGGGTGTTTTACACTTCACAGGGTGTATCTGACTGTGGGTCATGATATACAGAGTGTGTCAGTGAGTGTGTTAATATTAATCTGTGTTCTCTGTCAGTGTGTTAATATTCCTGAGGACAGTGGGGGTGTTTTACACTTCACAGGGTGTATCTGACTGTGGGTCATGATGTACACAGTGTGTCAGTGAGTGTGTTAATATTAATCTGTGTCCTCTGTCAGTGTTTTAATATTACTGAGGACAGTGGGGGTGTTTTACACTTCACAGTGTTTATCTGACTGTGGGTCATGATATACACAGTGTATCAGTGAGTGTGTTAATATTAATCTGTGTTCTCTGTCAGTGTGTTAATATTCCTGAGGACAGTGGGGGTGTTTTACACTTCACAGGGTGTATCTGACTGTGGGTCATGATGTACACAGTGTGTCAGTGAGTGTGTTAATATTAATCTGTGTTCTCTGTCAGTGTGTTAATATTGCTGAGGACAGTGGGGGTGTTTTACACTTCACAGGGTGTATCTGACTGTGGGTCATGATATACACAGTGTGTCAGTGAGTGTGTTAATATTAATCTGTGTACTCTGTCAGTGTGTTAATATTACTGAGGACAGTGGGGGTGTTTTACACTTCACAGGGTGTATCTGACTGTGGGTCATGATATACACAGTGTGTCAGTGAGTGTGTTAATATTAATCTGTGTTCTCTGTCAGTGTGTTAATATTACTGAGGACAGTGGGTGTGTTTTACACTTCACAGGGTGTATCTGACTGTGGGTCATGATATGCACAGTGTGTCAGTGAGTGTGTTAATATTAATCTGTGTTCTCTGTCAGTGTGTTAATATTGCTGAGGACAGTGGGGGTGTTTTACACTTCACAGGGTGTATCTGACTGTGGGTCATGATATACAGAGTGTGTCAGTGAGTGTGTTAATATTAATCTGTGTTCTCTGTCAGTGTGTTAATATTCCTGAGGACAGTGGGGGTGTTTTACACTTCACAGGGTGTATCTGACTGTGGGTCATGATGTACACAGTGTGTCAGTGAGTGTGTTAATATTAATCTGTGTCCTCTGTCAGTGTGTTAATATTACTGAGGACAGTGGGGGTGTTTTACACTTCACAGTGTTTATCTGACTGTGGGTCATGATATACACAGTGTATCAGTGAGTGTGTTAATATTAATCTGTGTTCTCTGTCAGTGTGTTAATATTCCTGAGGACAGTGGGGGTGTTTTACACTTCACAGGGTGTATCTGACTGTGGGTCATGATGTACACAGTGTGTCAGTGAGTGTGTTAATATTAATCTGTGTTCTCTGTCAGTGTGTTAATATTCCTGAGGACAGTGGGGGTGTTTTACACTTCACAGGGTTTATCTGACTGTGGGTCATGATGTACACAGTGTGTCAGTGAGTGTGTTAATATTAATCTGTGTACTCTGTCAGTGTGTTAATATTACCGAGGACAGTGGGGGTGTTTTACACTTCACAGGGTGTATCTGACAGTGGGTCATGATATACACAGTGTGTCAGTGAGTCTGTTAATATTAATCTGTGTTCTCTGTCAGTGTGTTAATATTACTGAGGACAGTGGGGGTGTTTTACACTTCACAGGGTGTATCTGACTGTGGGTCATGATATACACAGTGTGTCAGTGAGTGTGTTAATATTAATCTGTATTCTCTGTCATTGTGCTAATATTACTGAGGACAGTGGGGGTGTTTTACACTTCACAGGGTGTATCTGACTGTGGGTCATGATGTACACAGTGTGTCAGTGAGTGTGTTAATATTAATCTGTGTTCTCTGTCAGTGTGTTAATATTACTGAGGACAGTGGGGGTGTTTTACACTTCACAGGGTGTATCTGACTGTGGGTCATGATGTACACAGTGTGTCAGTGAGTGTGTTAATATTAATCTGTGTTCTCTGTCAGTGTGTTAATATTACTGAGGACAGTGGGGGTGTTTTGCACTTCACAGGGTCTATCTGACTGTGGGTCATGATATGCACAGTGTGTCAGTGAGTGTGTTAATATTAATCTGTGTTCTCTGTCAGTGTGTTAATATTGCTGAGGACCTTGGGGGTGTTTTACACTTCACAGGGTGTATCTGACTGTGGGTCATGATATACAGAGTGTGTCAGTGAGTGTGTTAATATTAATCTGTGTTCTCTGTCAGTGTGTTAATATTCCTGAGGACAGTGGGGGTGTTTTACACTTCACAGGGTGTATCTGACTGTGGGTCATGATGTACACAGTGTGTCAGTGAGTGTGTTAATATTAATCTGTGTCCTCTGTCAGTGTGTTAATATTACTGAGGACAGTGGGGGTGTTTTACACTTCACAGTGTTTATCTGACTGTGGGTCATGATATACACAGTGTATCAGTGAGTGTGTTAATATTAATCTGTGTTCTCTGTCAGTGTGTTAATATTCCTGAGGACAGTGGGGGTGTTTTACACTTCACAGGGTGTATCTGACTGTGGGTCATGATGTACACAGTGTGTCAGTGAGTGTGTTAATATTAATCTGTGTTCTCTGTCAGTGTGTTAATATTCCTGAGGACAGTGGGGGTGTTTTACACTTCACAGGGTTTATCTGACTGTGGGTCATGATGTACACAGTGTGTCAGTGAGTGTGTTAATATTAATCTGTGTACTCTGTCAGTGTGTTAATATTACCGAGGACAGTGGGGGTGTTTTACACTTCACAGGGTGTATCTGACAGTGGGTCATGATATACACAGTGTGTCAGTGAGTCTGTTAATATTAATCTGTGTTCTCTGTCAGTGTGTTAATATTACTGAGGACAGTGGGGGTGTTTTACACTTCACAGGGTGTATCTGACTGTGGGTCATGATATACACAGTGTGTCAGTGAGTGTGTTAATATTAATCTGTGTTCTCTGTCATTGTGCTAATATTACTGAGGACAGTGGGGGTGTTTTACACTTCACAGGGTGTATCTGACTGTGGGTCATGATGTACACAGTGTGTCAGTGAGTGTGTTAATATTAATCTGTGTTCTCTGTCAGTGTGTTAATATTACTGAGGACAGTGGGGGTGTTTTACACTTCACAGGGTGTATCTGACTGTGGGTCATGATGTACACAGTGTGTCAGTGAGTGTGTTAATATTAATCTGTGTTCTCTGTCAGTGTGTTAATATTACTGAGGACAGTGGGGGTGTTTTACACTTCACCGGGTGTATCTGACTCTGGGTTATGATGTACACAGTGTGTCAGTGAGTGTGTTAATATTAATCTGTGTTCTCTGTCAGTGTGTTAATATTACTGAGGACAGTGGGGGTGTTTTACACTTCACAGGGTGTATCTGACTCTGGGTCATGATATACACAGTGTGTCAGTGAGTGTGTTAATATTAATCTGTGTTCTCTGTCAGTGTGTTAATATTGCTGAGGACAGTGGGGGTGTTTTACACTTCACAGGGTGTATCTGACTGTGGGTCATGATATACACAGTGTGTCAGTGAGTGTGTTAATATTAATCTGTGTACTCTGTCAGTGTGTTAATATTACTGAGGACAGTGGGGGTGTTTTACACTTCACAGGGTGTATCTGACTGTGGGTCATGATATACACAGTGTGTCAGTGAGTGTGTTAATATTAATCTGTGTTCTCTGTCAGTGTGTTAATATTACTGAGGACAGTGGGTGTGTTTTACACTTCACAGGGTGTATCTGACTGTGGGTCATGATATGCACAGTGTGTCAGTGAGTGTGTTAATATTAATCTGTGTTCTCTGTCAGTGTGTTAATATTGCTGAGGACAGTGGGGGTGTTTTACACTTCACAGGGTGTATCTGACTGTGGGTCATGATATACAGAGTGTGTCAGTGAGTGTGTTAATATTAATCTGTGTTCTCTGTCAGTGTGTTAATATTCCTGAGGACAGTGGGGGTGTTTTACACTTCACAGGGTGTATCTGACTGTGGGTCATGATGTACACAGTGTGTCAGTGAGTGTGTTAATATTAATCTGTGTCCTCTGTCAGTGTTTTAATATTACTGAGGACAGTGGGGGTGTTTTACACTTCACAGTGTTTATCTGACTGTGGGTCATGATATACACAGTGTATCAGTGAGTGTGTTAATATTAATCTGTGTTCTCTGTCAGTGTGTTAATATTCCTGAGGACAGTGGGGGTGTTTTACACTTCACAGGGTGTATCTGACTGTGGGTCATGATGTACACAGTGTGTCAGTGAGTGTGTTAATATTAATCTGTGTTCTCTGTCAGTGTGTTAATATTCCTGAGGACAGTGGGGGTGTTTTACACTTCACAGGGTTTATCTGACTGTGGGTCATGATGTACACAGTGTGTCAGTGAGTGTGTTAATATTAATCTGTGTACTCTGTCAGTGTGTTAATATTACCGAGGACAGTGGGGGTGTTTTACACTTCACAGGGTGTATCTGACTGTGGGTCATGATATACACAGTGTGTCAGTGAGTCTGTTAATATTAATCTGTGTTCTCTGTCAGTGTGTTAATATTACTGAGGACAGTGGGGGTGTTTTACACTTCACAGGGTGTATCTGACTGTGGGTCATGATATACACAGTGTGTCAGTGAGTGTGTTAATATTAATCTGTGTTCTCTGTCATTGTGCTAATATTACTGAGGACAGTGGGGGTGTTTTACACTTCACAGGGTGTTTCTGACTGTGGGTCATGATGTACACAGTGTGTCAGTGAGTGTGTTAATATTAATCTGTGTTCTCTGTCAGTGTGTTAATATTACTGAGGACAGTGGGGGTGTTTTACACTTCACAGGGTGTATCTGACTGTGGGTCATGATGTACACAGTGTGTCAGTGAGTGTGTTAATATTAATCTGTGTTCTCTGTCAGTGTGTTAATATTACTGAGGACAGTGGGGGTGTTTTACACTTCACTGGGTGTATCTGACTCTGGGTCATGATGTACACAGTGTGTCAGTGAGTGTGTTAATATTAATCTGTGTTCTCTGTCAGTGTGTTAATATTACTGAGGACAGTGGGGGTGTTTTACACTTCACAGGGTGTATCTGACTGTGGGTCATGATATACACAGTGTGTCAGTGAGTGTGTTAATATTAATCTGTGTTCTCTGTCAGTGTGTTAATATTGCTGAGGACAGTGGGGGTGTTTTACACTTCACAGGGTGTATCTGACTGTGGGTCATGATATACACAGTGTGTCAGTGAGTGTGTTAATATTAATCTGTGTACTCTGTCAGTGTGTTAATATTACTGAGGACGGTGGGGGTGTTTTACACTTCACAGGGTGTATCTGACTGTGGGTCATGATATACACAGTGTGTCAGTGAGTGTGTTAATATTAATCTGTGTTCTCTGTCAGTGTGTTAATATTACTGAGGACAGTGGGGGTGTTTTACACTTCACAGGGTGTATCTGACTGTGGGTCATGATATACAGAATGTGTCAGTGAGTGTGTTAATATTAATCTGTGTTCTCTGTCAGTGTGTTAATATTCCTGAGGACAGTGGGGGTGTTTTACACTTCACAGGGTGTATCTGACTGTGGGTCATGATGTACACAGTGTGTCAGTGAGTGTGTTAATATTAATCTGTGTTCTCTGTCAGTGTGTTAATATTACTGAGGACAGTGGGGGTGTTTTACACTTCACAGGGTGTATCTGACTGTGGGTCATGATATACAGAGTGTGTCAGTGAGTGTGTTAATATTAATCTGTGTTCTCTGTCATTGTGCTAATATTACTGAGGACAGTGGGGGTGTTTTACACTTCACAGGGTGTATCTGACTGTGGGTCATGATATACACAGTGTGTCAGTGAGTGTGTTAATATTAATCTGTGTTCTCTGTCAGTGTGTTAATACTACTGAGGACAGTGGGGGTGTTTTACACTTCACAGGGTGTATCTGACTGTGGGTCATGATGTACACAGTGTGTCAGTGAGTGTGTTAATATTAATCTGTTTTCTCTGTCAGTGTGTTAATATTGCTGAGGACAGTGGGGGTGTTTTACACTTCACAGGGTGTATCTGACTGTGGGTCATGATGTACACAGTGTGTCAGTGAGTGTGTTAATATTAATCTGTGTACTCTGTCAGTGTGTTAATATTTCTGAGGACAGTGGGGGTGTTTTACACTTCACAGGGTGTATCTGACTGTGGGTCATGATGTACACAGTGTGTCAGTGAGTGTGTTAATATTAATCTGTGTTCTCTGTCAGTGTGTTAATATTACTGAGGACAGTGGGGGTGTTTTACACTTCACCGGGTGTATCTGACTCTGGGTCATGATGTACACAGTGTGTCAGTGAGTGTGTTAATATTAATCTGTGTTCTCTGTCAGTGTGTTAATATTACTGAGGACAGTGGGGGTGTTTTACACTTCACAGGGTGTATCTGACTGTGGGTCATGATATACACAGTGTGTCAGTGAGTGTGTTAATATTAATCTGTGTTCTCTGTCAGTGTGTTAATATTGCTGAGGACAGTGGGGGTGTTTTACACTTCACAGGGTGTATCTGACTGTGGGTCATGATATACACAGTGTGTCAGTGAGTGTGTTAATATTAATCTGTGTACTCTGTCAGTGTGTTAATATTACTGAGGACAGTGGGGGTGTTTTACACTTCACAGGGTGTATCTGACTGTGGGTCATGATATACACAGTGTGTCAGTGAGTGTGTTAGTATTAATCTGTGTCCTCTGTCAGTGTGTTAATATTACTGAGGACAGTGGGGGTGTTTTACACTTCACAGTGTTTATCTGACTGTGGGTCATGATATACACAGTGTATCAGTGAGTGTGTTAATATTAATCTGTGTTCTCTGTCAGTGTGTTAATATTGCTGAGGACAGTGGGGGTGTTTTACACTTCACAGGGTGTATCTGACTGTGGGTCATGATGTACACAGTGTGTCAGTGAGTGTGTTAATATTAATCTGTGTTCTCTGTCAGTGTGTTAATATTCCTGAGGACAGTGGGGGTGTTTTACACTTCACAGGGTGTATCTGACTCTGGGTCATGATGTACACAGTGTGTCAGTGAGTGTTTTAATATTAATCTGTGTTCTCTGTCAGTGTGTTAATATTACTGAGGACAGTGGGGGTGTTTTACACTTCACAGGGTGTATCTGACTCTGGGTCATGATGTACACAGTGTGTCAGTGAGTGTTTTAATTTTAATCTGTGTTCTCTGTCAGTGTGTTAATATTACTGAGGACAGTGGGGGTGTTTTACACTTCACAGGGTGTATCTGACTGTGGGTCATGATATACAGAGTGTGTCAGTGAGTGTGTTAATATTAATCTGTGTTCTCTGTCAGTGTGTTAATATTGCTGAGGACAGTGGGGGTGTTTTACACTTCACAGGGTGTATCTGACTGTGGGTCATGATATACACAGTGTGTCAGTGAGTGTGTTAATATTAATCTGTGTACTCTGTCAGTGTGTTAATATTACTGAGGACAGTGGGGGTGTTTTACACTTCACAGGATGTATCTGACTGTGGGTCATGATATACACAGTGTGTCAGTGAGTGTGTTAATATTAATCTGTGTACTCTGTCAGTGTGTTAATATTACTGAGGACAGTGGGGGTGTTTTACACTTCACAGTGTTTATCTGACTGTGGGTCATGATATACACAGTGTATCAGTGAGTGTGTTAATATTAATCTGTGTTCTCTGTCAGTGTGTTAATATTGCTGAGGACAGTGGGGGTGTTTTACACTTCACAGGGTGTATCTGACTGTGGGTCATGATGTACACCTTGTGTCAGTGAGTGTGTTAATATTAATCTGTGTTCTCTGTCAGTGTGTTAATATTCCTGAGGACAGTGGGGGTGTTTTACACTTCACAGGGTGTATCTGACTCTGGGTCATGATGTACACAGTGTGTCAGTGAGTGTTTTAATATTAATCTGTGTTCTCTGTCAGTGTGTTAATATTACTGAGGACAGTGGGGGTGTTTTACACTTCACCGGGTGTATCTGACTCTGGGTCATGATGTACACAGTGTGTCAGTGAGTGTGTTAATATTAATCTGTGTTCTCTGTCAGTGTGTTAATATTACTGAGGACAGTGGGGGTGTTTTACACTTCACAGGGTGTATCTGACTGTGGGTCATGATATACACAGTGTGTCAGTGAGTGTGTTAATATTAATCTGTGTACTCTGTCAGTGTGTTAATACTACTGAGGACAGTGGGGGTGTTTTACACTTCACAGTGTTTATCTGACTGTGGGTCATGATATACACAGTGTATCAGTGAGTGTGTTAATATTAATCTGTGTTCTTTGTCAGTGTGTTAATATTGCTGAGGACAGTGGGGGTGTTTTACACTTCACAGGGTGTATCTGACTGTGGGTCATGATGTACACAGTGTGTCAGTGAGTGTGTTAATATTAATCTGTGTTCTCTGTCAGTGTGTTAATATTCCTGAGGACAGTGGGGGTGTTTTACACTTCACAGTGTGTATCTGACTCTGGGTCATGATGTACACAGTGTGTCAGTGAGTGTTTTAATATTAATCTGTGTTCTCTGTCAGTGTGTTAATATTACTGAGGACAGTGGGGGTGTTTTATACTTCACAGGGTGTATCTGTCTCTGGGTCATGATGTACACAGTGTGTCAGTGAGTGTTTTAATTTTAATCTGTGTTCTCTGTCAGTGTGTTAATATTACTGAGGACAGTGGGGGTGTTTTACACTTCACAGGGTGTATCTGACTGTGGGTCATGATATACACAGTGTGTCAGTGAGTGTGTTAATATTAATCTGTGTTCTCTGTCAGTGTGTTAATATTACTGAGGACAGTGGGGGTGTTTTACACTTCACAGGGTGTATCTGACTGTGGGTCATGATATACACAGTGTGTCAGTGAGTGTGTTAATATTAATCTGTGTTCTCTGTCAGTGTGTTAATATTACTGAGGACAGTGGGGATGTTTTACACTTCACAGGGTGTATCTGACAGTGGGTCATGATATACACAGTGTGTCAGTGAGTCTGTTAATATTAATCTGTGTTCTCTGTCAGTGTGTTAATATTACTGAGGACAGTGGGGGTGTTTTACACTTCACAGGGTGTATCTGACTGTGGGTCATGGTATACACAGTGTGTCAGTGAGTGTGTTAATATTAATCTGTGTTCTCTGTCAGTGTGTTAATATTCCTGAGGACAGTGGGGGTGTTTTACACTTCACAGGGTGTATCTGACTGTGGGTCATGATATACACAGTGTGTCAGTGAGTGTGTTAATATTAATCTGTGTTCTCTGTCAGTGTGTTAATATTACTGAGGACAGTGGGGGTGTTTTACACTTCACAGGGTGTATCTGACTGTGGGTCATGATATACACAGTGTGTCCGTGAGTGTGTTAATATTAATCTGTGTTCTCTGTCAGTGTGTTAATATTACTGAGGACAGTGGGGGTGTTTTACACTTCACAGGGTGTATCTGACTGTGGGTCATGATATACACAGTGTGTCAGTGAGTGTGTTAATATTAATCTGTGTTCTCTGTCATTGTGCTAATATTACTGAGGACAGTGGGGGTGTTTTACACTTCACAGGGTGTATCTGACTGTGGGTCATGATATACACAGTGTGTCAGTGAGTGTGTTAATATTAATCTGTGTTCTCTGTCAGTGTGTTAATACTACTGAGGACAGTGGGGGTGTTTTACACTTCACAGGGTGTATCTGACTGTGGGTCATGATGTACACAGTGTGTCAGTGAGTGTGTTAATATTAATCTGTGTTCTCTGTCAGTGTGTTAATATTGCTGAGGACAGTGGGGGTGTTTTACACTTCACAGGGTGTATCTGACTGTGGGTCATGATGTACACAGTGTGTCAGTGAGTGTGTTAATATTAATCTGTGTACTCTGTCAGTGTGTTAATATTTCTGAGGACAGTGGGGGTGTTTTACACTTCACAGGGTGTATCTGACTGTGGGTCATGATGTACACAGTGTGTCAGTGAGTGTGTTAATATTAATCTGTGTTCTCTGTCAGTGTGTTAATATTACTGAGGACAGTGGGGGTGTTTTACACTTCACCGGGTGTATCTGACTCTGGGTCATGATGTACACAGTGTGTCAGTGAGTGTGTTAATATTAATCTGTGTTCTCTGTCAGTGTGTTAATATTACTGAGGACAGTGGGGGTGTTTTACACTTCACAGGGTGTATCTGACTGTGGGTCATGATATACACAGTGTGTCAGTGAGTGTGTTAATATTAATCTGTGTTCTCTGTCAGTGTGTTAATATTGCTGAGGACAGTGGGGGTGTTTTACACTTCACAGGGTGTATCTGACTGTGGGTCATGATATACACAGTGTGTCAGTGAGTGTGTTAATATTAATCTGTGTACTCTGTCAGTGTGTTAATATTACTGAGGACAGTGGGGGTGTTTTACACTTCACAGGGTGTATCTGACTGTGGGTCATGATATACACAGTGTGTCAGTGAGTGTGTTAGTATTAATCTGTGTCCTCTGTCAGTGTGTTAATATTACTGAGGACAGTGGGGGTGTTTTACACTTCACAGTGTTTATCTGACTGTGGGTCATGATATACACAGTGTATCAGTGAGTGTGTTAATATTAATCTGTGTTCTCTGTCAGTGTGTTAATATTGCTGAGGACAGTGGGGGTGTTTTACACTTCACAGGGTGTATCTGACTGTGGGTCATGATGTACACAGTGTGTCAGTGAGTGTGTTAATATTAATCTGTGTTCTCTGTCAGTGTGTTAATATTCCTGAGGACAGTGGGAGTGTTTTACACTTCACAGGGTGTATCTGACTCTGGGTCATGATGTACACAGTGTGTCAGTGAGTGTTTTAATATTAATCTGTGTTCTCTGTCAGTGTGTTAATATTACTGAGGACAGTGGGGGTGTTTTACACTTCACAGGGTGTATCTGACTCTGGGTCATGATGTACACAGTGTGTCAGTGAGTGTTTTAATTTTAATCTGTGTTCTCTGTCAGTGTGTTAATATTACTGAGGACAGTGGGGGTGTTTTACACTTCACAGGGTGTATCTGACTGTGGGTCATGATATACACAGTGTGTCAGTGAGTGTGTTAATATTAATCTGTGTTCTCTGTCAGTGTGTTAATATTGCTGAGGACAGTGGGGGTGTTTTACACTTCACAGGGTGTATCTGACTGTGGGTCATGATATACACAGTGTGTCAGTGAGTGTGTTAATATTAATCTGTGTACTCTGTCAGTGTGTTAATATTACTGAGGACAGTGGGGGTGTTTTACACTTCACAGGGTGTATCTGACTGTGGGTCATGATATACACAGTGTGTCAGTGAGTGTGTTAATATTAATCTGTGTACTCTGTCAGTGTGTTAATATTACTGAGGACAGTGGGGGTGTTTTACACTTCACAGTGTTTATCTGACTGTGGGTCATGATATACACAGTGTATCAGTGAGTGTGTTAATATTAATCTGTGTTCTCTGTCAGTGTGTTAATATTGCTGAGGACAGTGGGGGTGTTTTACACTTCACAGGGTGTATCTGACTGTGGGTCATGATGTACACCTTGTGTCAGTGAGTGTGTTAATATTAATCTGTGTTCTCTGTCAGTGTGTTAATATTCCTGAGGACAGTGGGGGTGTTTTACACTTCACAGGGTGTATCTGACTCTGGGTCATGATGTACACAGTGTGTCAGTGAGTGTTTTAATATTAATCTGTGTTCTCTGTCAGTGTGTTAATATTACTGAGGACAGTGGGGGTGTTTTACACTTCACCGGGTGTATCTGACTCTGGGTCATGATGTACACAGTGTGTCAGTGAGTGTGTTAATATTAATCTGTGTTCTCTGTCAGTGTGTTAATATTACTGAGGACAGTGGGGGTGTTTTACATTTCACAGGGTGTATCTGACTGTGGGTCATGATATACACAGTGTGTCAGTGAGTGTGTTAATATTAATCTGTGTTCTCTGTCAGTGTGTTAATATTACTGAGGACAGTGGGGGTGTTTTACACTTCACAGGGTGTATCTGACTGTGGGTCATGATATACACAGTGTGTCAGTGAGTGTGTTAATATTAATCTGTGTTCTCTGTCAGTGTGTTAATATTGCTGAGGACAGTGGGGGTGTTTTACACTTCACAGGGTGTATCTGACTCTGGGTCATGATGTACACAGTGTGTCAGTGAGTGTTTTAATATTAATCTGTGTACTCTGTCAGTGTGTTAATATTACTGAGGACAGTGGGGGTGTTTTACACTTCACAGGGTGTATCTGACTGTGGGTCATGATATACACAGTGTGTCAGTGAGTGTGTTAATATTAATCTGTGTACTCTGTCAGTGTGTTAATACTACTGAGGACAGTGGGGGTGTTTTACACTTCACAGTGTTTATCTGACTGTGGGTCATGATATACACAGTGTATCAGTGAGTGTGTTAATATTAATCTGTGTTCTTTGTCAGTGTGTTAATATTGCTGAGGACAGTGGGGGTGTTTTACACTTCACAGGGTGTATCTGACTGTGGGTCATGATGTACACAGTGTGTCAGTGAGTGTGTTAATATTAATCTGTGTTCTCTGTCAGTGTGTTAATATTCCTGAGGACAGTGGGGGTGTTTTACACTTCACAGGGTGTATCTGACTCTGGGTCATGATGTACACAGTGTGTCAGTGAGTGTTTTAATATTAATCTGTGTTCTCTGTCAGTGTGTTAATATTACTGAGGACAGTGGGGGTGTTTTACACTTCACAGGGTGTATCTGTCTCTGGGTCATGATGTACACAGTGTGTCAGTGAGTGTTTTAATTTTAATCTGTGTTCTCTGTCAGTGTGTTAATATTACTGAGGACAGTGGGGGTGTTTTACACTTCACAGGGTGTATCTGACTGTGGGTCATGATATACACAGTGTGTCAGTGAGTGTGTTAATATTAATCTGTGTTCTCTGTCAGTGTGTTAATATTACTGAGGACAGTGGGGGTGTTTTACACTTCACAGGGTGTATCTGACTGTGGGTCATGATATACACAGTGTGTCAGTGAGTGTGTTAATATTAATCTGTGTTCTCTGTCAGTGTGTTAATATTACTGAGGACAGTGGGGATGTTTTACACTTCACAGGGTGTATCTGACTGTGGGTCATGATATACACAGTGTGTCAGTGAGTGTGTTAATATTAATCTGTGTTCTCTGTCAGTGTGTTAATATTACTGAGGACAGTGGGGGTGTTCTGCACTTCACAGGGTGTATCTGACTGTGAGTCATGATATACACAGTGTGTCAGTGAGTGTGTTAATATTAATCTGTGTTCTCTGTCAGTGTGTTAATATTCCTGAGGACAGTGGGGGTGTTTTACACTTCACAGGGTGTATCTGACTGTGGGTCATGATATACACAGTGTTGTCAGTGAGTGTGTTAATATTAATCTGTGTTCTCTGTCAGTGTGTTAATATTACTGAGGACAGTGGGGGTGTTTTACACTTCACAGGGTGTATCTGACTGTGGGTCATGATGTACACAGTGTGTCAGTGAGTGTGTTAATATTAATCTGTGTTCTCTGTCAGTGTGTTAATATTACTGAGGACAGTGGGGGTGTTTTGCACTTCACAGGGTGTATCTGACTGTGGGTCATGATATACACAGTGTGTCAGTGAATGTGTTAATATTAATCTGTGTTCTCTGTCAGTGTGTTAATATTCCTGAGGACAGTGGGGATGTTTTACACTTCGCAGGGTGTATCTGACTGTGGGTCATGATATACACAGTGTGTCAGTGAGTGTGTTAATATTAATCTGTGTTCTCTGTCAGTGTGTTAATATTACTGAGGACAGTGGGGGTGTTTTACACTTCACAGGGTTGATCTGACTGTGGGTCATGATGTACACAGTTTGTCAGTGAGTGTGTTAATTTTAATCTGTGTTCTCTGTCAGTGTGTTAATATTACTGAGGACAGTGGGGGTATTTTACACTTCACAGGGTGTATCTGGCTGTGGGTCATGATGTACACAGTGTGTCAGTGAGTGTGTTAATATTAATCTGTGTTCTCTGTCAGTGTGTTAATATTACTGAGGACAGTGGGGGTGTTTTACACTTCACAGGGTGTATCTGACTGTGGGTCATGATGGACACAGTGTGTCAGTGAGTGTGTTAATATTAATCTGTGTTCTCTGTCAGTGTGTTAATATTGCTGAAGACAGTGGGGGGTGTTTTACACTTCACAGGATGTATCTGACTGTGGGTCATGATTTACACAGTGTGTCAGTGAGTGTGTTAATATTAATCTGTGTTCTCTGTCAGTGTGTTAATATTCCTGAGGACAGTGGGGGTGTTTTACACTTCACAGGGTGTATCTGACTGTGGGTCATGACATACACAGTGTGTCAGTGAGTGTGTCAATATTAATCTGTGTTCTCTGTCAGTGTGTTAATATTACTGAGGACAGTGGGGGTGTTTTACACTTCACAGGGTTTATCTGACTGTGGGTCATGATGTACACAGTTTGTCAGTGAGTGTGTTAATTTTAATCTGTGTTCTCTGTCAGTGTGTTGATATTACTGAGGACAGTGGGGGTGTTTTACTCTTCACAGGGTGTATCTGGCTGTGGGTCATGATATACACAGTGTGTCAGTGAGTGTGTTAATATTAATCTGTGTTCTCTGTCAGTGTGTTAATATTACTGAGGACAGTGGGGGTGTTTTACACTTCACAGGGTGTATCTGACTGTGGGTCATGATATACACAGTGTGTCAGTGAGTGTGTTAATATTAATCTGTGTTCTCTGTCAGTGTGTTAATATTACTGAGGACAGTGGGGGTGTTTTACACTTCACAGGGTGTATCTGACTGTGGGTCATGATATGCACAGTGTGTCAGTGAGTGTGTTAATATTAATCTGTGTACTCTGTCAGGTGTTAATATTACTGAGGACAGTGGGGGTGTTTTACACTTCACAGGGTGTATCTGACTGTGGGTCATGATGTACACAGTGTGTCAGTGAGTGTGTTAATATTAATCTGTGTTCTCTGTCAGTGTGTTAATATTACTGAGGACAGTGGGGGTGTTTTACACTTCACAGGGTGTATCTGACTGTGGGTCATGATATACACAGTGTGTCAGTGAGTGTGTTAATATTAATCTGTGTTCTCTGTCAGTGTGTTAATATTCCTGAGGACAGTGGGAATGTTTCACACTTCACAGGGTGTATCTGACTGTGGGTCATGATGTACACAGTGTGTCAGTGAGTGTGTTAATATTAATCTGTGTTCTCTGTCAGTGTGTTAATATTACTGAGGACAGTGGGGGTGTTGTACACTTCACAGGGTGTATCTGACTGTGGGTCATGATATACACAGTGTGTCAGTGAGTGTGTTAATATTAATCTGTGTTCTCTGTCAGTGTGTTAATATTCCACACTAGCCAAATCGCCCCTATCACATTTTGCTCTCTCTCTCCCCCCACAACTCCTCTTGCACCTTCTCCTCCTTTGAGCTCATCACTTTGTTCCCCAAATCCCATCCCCCACTCCCATACACCATTCCCCGATACCACTACCCCCTAACACCCCTCCCTCACTCCCATACCCCACATCCCACCCAGCCACCCCTCTCCCACTCCCCTTCCCCACTCCCCTCCCAACTTCCCTACTTCATTCCCCTCCCCCACTTCCCAACCCCACCCCCAACCACACTCCCCTATCCCACTGCTTCCCCCACTGCCCTCCCTCACTCTCCTACCCCACACCCCTCCCCCACTCCCCTCCCCCACTCCCCTCCCCAACTCCCCTCAACCGCTCCACTCCCCAACTCCATCACTATCGCCCCTCCCCCACTCCCCTCCCCCACTCCCCTCCGCCAATCCCCTCCGCCAATCCGCTCCCCCACTCCCCTCCACACTCCCCTCCCCAACTCCGCTCCCCTACACACCTCTTCCCTCCCCTCCCACACTACCCTCCCACACTCCCCAGCCCACGTCCCTCCCCCACTCCCCTACCCCATTCCTGCTGCCACTCCCCTACCCTACTCCCCTTCCCCACTCCACTCCCCTCTCAATGCCTCCACTCCCCTACCGCACTCCCCTCCCCAGTCCCCTTACCACTCCACTCCCACACTCCCCTACATCATTCCCCTACCTCACTCCCCTACACCACTCCCATCCCCCACTCCCCTCCCACACTCCCCTTCCCTACTCCCTTCCCACACTCCCCCTACCGAACTCCCCTCCCACACTCCCCGACCACACTCCCCTACCACGCTCCCCTCCCCCACTCCCCTCTCCCAGCCCTGACTCACCTACCGCACTCCCCTACCCCACTTCCTTTCCCCCACTCCCCACTCCCACTCCCTTCACCCACTCCCCTACCCCACTCCCATTCCCACTCCCCTCTCCCACTCCCTGTCCCCCACTCCCCTCCCCCACTCCCCTAACCCACTCCCCTACCCCACTCCCCTTTATCACTCCTCTACCAGACCCCCTGTCACCAATCCCTGTTCCCCCACTCCCTGTCCCCCACTCCCCTCCCCCACTCCCCTCCTCACTCTCCTACCCCACACTCCTCCCCCACTCCCCGCCACACTCCCCTCCCCAACTCCCCTCAACCGCTCCACTCCCCAACTCCACCAGCATCTCCTCTCCCCCACTCCCTTCCCCAACTCCCCTGCACCAATCCCCTCCACCAATCCCCTCCCCCAGACCCCTCCCCACTCCCCTCCCCAACTCCGCGCCCCTACTCCCCTCTCCGCTCCCCTCCCACTCTACCCTCCCTCACTCCCCAGCTCACTCCCTCCCGCACTCCCCTACCCCATTCCTGCCGCCACTCCCCTCCCCCACTCCCCTCCCCTACTCCACACCCGTCTCACTGCCCCACTCCCCTACCCCACTCCCCTCGCCAGTCCCCTTTCCACTCCACTCCCACACACCCCTACATCACTGCCCTACCCCACTCCCCTACCCCACTCCCATCCCCCACTCCCTTACAACACACCCCTTCCCTACTCCCTTCCCACACTCCCCCTACCGAACTCCCCTCCCACACTCCCCGACTACACTCCCCTACCACACTCCCCTCCCCCACTACCCTCCCCCCACCCCAACTCACCTACCGCACTCCCCTACACCACTTCCTGTCCCCCACTCCCCTCCCCCACTCCCCTATATCACTCCCCTACCCCATTACCTATCCCCCACTCCCTGTCCCCCACTCCCCTCCCCCACTCCCCTACTCCACTCCCGCACCCCACTCCTTACCCCCACTCCTCTACCCAACTCCCCTCCCCAACTCCCCTCCCCCCTCCCCTCCCCCACTCCCCACCCAACTCATTACCCCACTCCCCTACCCCACACCCCTCACCAACTCCCTTACCACCAGCCCCTACTCCACTCCCCTACCAAACTCACCTCCCCCACTCCCCTGCACAACTCCCCTCCCTCACTTCCCTCCAGAACACCCCTCCCCAAATCCCCCCAACAGCCCTCCCCCACCTCCCTCCCCCACACCCCTCCCCCACTCCCCTCCCCAACTCCTCTCCCCACTCCCCTCCCCCTCTCCCCGCCCCAGCTCCCCTCGTCCACTCCCCTCCCACATTAACTTCCCCCACTCTCCTCCCCACTCCCCTCCCCAACTAGCCTCCCCAACTCCGCTACCACACTCCCCTACCCCATTCGCTGAACCCACTCCCTTACCACACCCCACCACCAATCCCCTCCCCTACTCCGATCCACCACTCCGCTTCCCTCCACCTCTTCACTGCCCTCACCTAAGACAATCCCATCCTCCACTACCCTCCCCCACTCCCCACATCCTCACTCCCCTCCCCACTCCCCTTCCCTACACCTCCTCACTGCGCTTCCCTATCCCACGCCCCTTTCCCACTCCCTACATCACTCCCCTCCCCCACTCCCCTCCCCCACTCCCCTCCCCCACTCCCCTCACAAACTCCCATACCTCACTACCCTCCCCTACTCCCGTACCCACCTCTCCTACCACACCCCTTCCCCACTCCCCTTCCCTCCACCTCCTCACTGCCCTCCACTACCCAACTCCTCGACCCTACACACATCCTCACTCCCCTCCCCACTCCCCTTCCCTCCACCTCCTCACTGCGCTCCCCGATCCCACGCCCCTTTCCCACTCCCTGCATCACTCCCCTCCCCCATTCCCCTCCCCCACTCCCCTCACCAACTCCCCTCACCCACTCCCCTACATCACTCCCCTACCCCATTCCTTGTCGCCCACTCCCCTCTCCCACTCCCCTCTGCCACTCCCCTAACGCAGTCGCCTTTCCCATTCCCCTACCTCACTCCCCTCCCCCACTCCCCTCTCCCACTCCCCTCCCCCACTCCCCTCCCCCACTCCTCACACCAACTCCCCTCACCCACTCCCCTACATCACTCCCCTACCCCACCCCTTGTCCCCCACTCCCCTCTCCCACTCCCCGCTCCCACTCCCCTAACGTACTCCCCTACCCCACACCCCTGCCTTACTCCCCTCCCCCACTCCCCGCCCCAACTCCCCTCCCCATTCCCATCCACCACTATTCTACCCCACTCCTCTCCCCTACTCCACTCCCCTCTCCCCACCCCCACGGACCTATGCCACTCCCCTACCCCACTCCCTCTCCCCCACTCCCCTCCCTCCCCTCCCACACTCCATACCCCACTCCCCTACCCCACACCCCAACCCCACTCTATACCCCCACTCCCATCCCCAACTCCCCTCCCCACTCCCCTACCCCACTCTCACACCCCACTAACTCCCCCACTCCTCTCACACACTCCCCTCCCCCTCTCCTCTCCGCAACTCCCCGCAACCACCTCTCCCCATGCCCCTCCCCCACTCACTTCCCCCACTCCCCTACCGCGGTCCCCTATCCAACCCTCCCCAACTCCCCTTCCCAACTACCATCCCCAACTCTCCTCCCCCACTCCCCCACCAATTCCCATACCCAACTCCCCTGCACCACTTACCACCCCACTCCCTTCCCCCACCCCCCTTCTCAACTCCCCTCCCTCACTCCCCTCCCCAACTCCACTCCCCAACTCCCCTCCCATACTACACTCCCCCACTGTCCTCCTCAACTCCCCGCACTAACTTCCATACCCGACTCCCCTACTCCACTCCCCTCCTTCACTCCCCTTCTCACATCCTCCCCATCTCCCCTCCCTCACTCCCCTCCCTCAATTCCCTCCCTCTTTCCCCTCCCCCACTCCCCTACCCCACTCCCCTACCCCATCCCGTACCCCACACCCCTACCCCACACCCCTACCCCACTCCCCACCCCCACTCCCATCCCCAATTCCCCACCCTCACTCCCCTCACTCACTCCCCTGCCCCACTCCGCTCACCCACTCCTCTCCCGAACTCTCCATCCCCACCCCCCTCACCAACTCCCATACCCAACTCCCATGCTCCACATCCCACCCTACTCCCCACCCCACTCCCCTCCCCGCGCCCCTCCCCCATTCCACTCCCCTCTCCCCTCCCCCACGGACCTTTGCCACTCCCCTACCCCACTCCCAGTCCCCCACTCCCCTCCCTCATTCCCCTCCCCCAGTCCCCTTCCCCACTCCCCTACTGCACACCCATACCCCACTGCTCACACCCACTCCCATACCCAACAAGCCTCCCCCACTCCCCTACCGCACACCTGCACCCTACTACACTCCCCTCCCCCTCTCCTCTCCGCAACTCCCCGCAACCACTCCGCTCCCCAACCCCTGCCGCAACTCCCCTCCCCCACTGTACTACCCCACTCCTCTACCCCACTCCCCTCCCCAACTCCCCTCCCCCAACACTCCTCCCGCACTTCCCTCACAATCTCCCATACCCCACTCCCCTACTCCACTCCCCGACAGCACTCCCCTACCCCAATCCCCTACACCACTCCACTCTCCTAACCCACTCCCTTCCCCCACTCCCTTCCCCCACTCCCTTCCCCCACTCGCTTCCCCCACTCGCTTCCCCCACTCCCCTACCCCCACTCCCCTACCCCCACTCCCCTACCCCACTCCGCTACCACACTCCCTGACACAACATCCCTACCGCAGTCCGCTCCCCAACTTTCCTACCCCACTCCCCTCCCCTCCACCTCCTCACTGCCCTCCACTACCCAACTCTCCTAACCCACACACCTCCCCCACTCTACTCCCCAACTCCCCTTCCCTCCACTCCCCTCCCCTCTCCCTGCCCCCACTCACTTACGCCACTCCCCTACCCCATTCACTGTCCCCCACTCCCCTCCCACATTCCCCTACCGCACTCACAAACCCCAATCCCCTCTCCCACTCCTCCACCCGACTCCCCTTCCCCTCTCCTCTCCTCTCCGCATCTCCCCTTCCCCACTCCTCTCCCACACTCCCTGCCTCAACTCCCGTCTCTCACTCCCCTAAACAACTCCCCTTCCCCCTCCCCTCCCCCACTCCCCACCCCCACTCCCATCCCCCACTCCCCTATCACACTCCCCTATCCCACTCCCCTCCCCCACTCCCCTCCCTCACTTCCCTCGTCAACTCCCCTCCCTCACTCCCCTCCGCCAATTCCCCTCCGCCAACTCCCCTCCCCCAACTCCCCTCCCCCACTCCCCTCTCCTCTACTCCCCAAATCTCCTCCCCCAATTCCTGTCCGCCACTCACCTTCACAAACCCCCTCCCCCGCTCCCCTCCCCCGCCCCCTCCCCACCCCCTCCCCCGCTCCCCTCCCCTCCCCCACTCCCGTCCACCATTCCGCATCCCTGCACCTCCTCACTGCCCACCGTACCCCACTCCCCTCCCCCACTCCCCTACCCCATTCCACTCCCCTTCCCTCCAAATCCTCACTGCCCTCCCCTACACCACGCCCCTACCCCACTCTACACCCCCACTCCCCCACCGCACTCCCCTCCACAACTCCCCTACTCCACTCCCCTACCCCACTCCCCGTCACCACACCCTTACCCCACTCCGCTACCCCACTCTCTGACATCACATCCCTACCGCAGTCCGCTCCCCAACTTTCCTACCCCACTCCCTTCCCCTCCACCTCCTCACTGCCCTCCACTACCCAACTCTCCTAACCCACACACCTCCCCCACTCCACTCCCCAACTCCCCTTCCCTCCACTCCCCTCCCCTCTCCCTGCCCCCACTCACTTACGCCACTCCCCTACCCCATTCACTGTCCCCCACTCCCCTCCCACACTCCCTTACCGCACTCACAAACCCACTCCCCTCTCCCATTCCTCCACCCGACTCCCCTCCCCCTCTCCTCTCCTCTCCGCATCTCCCCTTCCCCACTCCTCTCCCACACTCCCTGCCTCAACTCCCGTCTCTCACTCCCCTAAACAACTCCCCTTCCCCCTCCCCTCCCCCAATCCCCTCCCCCACTCCCATCCCCCATTCCCTATCCAACTCCCCTATCCCACTCCCCTCCCCCACTCCCCTCCCTCACTTCCCTCGTCAACTCCCCTCCGCCAACTCCCCTCCGCCAACTCCCCTCCCCCAACTCCCCTCCCCCACTCCCCTCCCCCACTCCCCTCTCCTCTACTCCCCAAATCTCCTCCCCCAACTCCTGTCCGCCACTCACCTTCACAAACCCCCTCCCCCGCTCCCCTCCCCCGCCCCCTTCCCACCCCCTCCCCCGCTCCCCTCCCATCCCCCACTCCCGTCCACCATTCAGCATCCCTGCACCTCCTCACTGCCCACCGTACCCCACTCCCCTCCCCCACTCCCCTCCCTCACAACCCTACCCCACACCCCTACTCCACACCACTAGCCCACTCCGCTTTCCACATCCCCTCCCCCGCTCCCCTCCCCCACTCCCCCACTCCCCTCCCCCACTCCCCACCCCCACTCCCCTCCCCCACTCCCCTCCCCCACTCCCCTATCCCACTCCACTTTCCCATTCCCCGACCCGACTCCCCTTCCCCACATCCCTTCCCCCACATCCCTTCCCTCCAAATCCTCACTGCCCTCCCCTACACCACTCCCCTCCCCACTCCCTTTTCCTCCACCTCCTCACTGCCCTCCCCTCCCCCACTACCCTCCTCCACTCCCCTCCCTTACTCCCCTTCCTTCTCCTCCACAATGCCCTCCCCTACCCAACTCCCCTACGCCACTGCCCTGCCCACTCCCTACACAACTCCCCTTCACCCCACCTTCTCTCTGCCCTCCCCTCCCCCACTCCCCCACTCCCCTACACAACTCCCCCACTCCCCTACACCACTCCCCTCCCTCACTCCCCTACCCGACTTCCTTCCACCAGTCCCCAACCCCACTCCCCTCCCCTCCCCAACTCCCCGCCCCAACTCCCCTCCCCCACTCCCCTCCCCCACTCCCCTCCCCACTCCCCCACTCTCCCACACCCCACCCCCAAATCCCCTCCCCCACTCCCCTGCACCTCTCCCCGACCCCACTCTCCTCACAATTCCCCTGTCACACTCCCCTCCAAAACTCCCCTCCAAAACTCCCCTCCCCCACTCTCTAACTCCCCTCCCCCACTCCCATCCCCCGCTACCCCCCCCCACTCCCCTCCCCAACTCTCCTCCCCAATCCCCTCCCCGACTCCCCTCCCCCTCTCACCTGCCCCTCTCCACTACCCCACTCCCCTCCCGTCCACCACTCCGCTTCCCTGCACCTCCTCACTGCCCTCCCCTACAACACTCCCATCCCCCACTCCACTCCCCAACTCTCCTACCTCACACCCCTTCCCCACTCCCCTTCCCTCCACCTCCTCACCGCCCTCCACAACCCAACTCCCCTACCCCACACACCTCCCCCACTCCCCTATCCCACTCCCCTATGCCACTCCCCTATCCCACTCCACTTTCCCACATCCCTACCCCACTCCCCTAACTCACTCCGCTCCCCAACTCCACTACCCCACTCCCCTCCCACATTCCCCTACCCCCTCCCCTAGCCACCCCCTCCCACACACCCCTCCCCCCCACACTCCCCTCCCCCCACTCCAGTCCACCTCTGCGCTTCCCTGCAACTCTTCACAGCCCTCTCCTGCCACACTCCCATCACCCACTACCCTCACGCACTCCCCTACCGCACTCCACTCCCCCACTTCCCACAACAACTCCACTACCCCATTCCAAATCACCACACCCCTACCCCACTCCCCTATCCCACTCGTTACCGCACTCCCCTACCGCACTCCCCTTCCCCACTCCGCTCCACCACTCCCCTCCCCCACTCCCCTCCCCCACTCCCCTAACTCACTCCACTCCCCCACTCCCCTCCCCCACCCCATGCACGTCATCCACTCCCCTACCCCGATTACCCTACCTCACTCCCCTCCCCACTCCCCTTCCAGACTCCCCTACCTCACTCACATAACACACACCCCTCGCCCACTCCCCTCCCCCAATACACTATCCCACTCCCCTTCCCTCCAAATCCTCACTGCCCTCCCCTACACAACGCCCCAACTCCACTCCACACCCCCACTCCCCTACCGCACTCCCCTACCGCACTCCACGACCGCACTCCCCTCCACCACTCCCCTTCCACACTCCCCTCCCTCACTACCCTCCCCCACTAACCTCCCCAACTACCCTCCCCAACTCCCCACCCCAACTCCCCACCCCAACTCCCCTTCCACACTCCCCTTCCACACTCCCCTCCTACACTCCCCTCCCACATTTCCCTCCCACGCTCAACTCCCCCACTCAACTCCCCCACTCAACTCCCCAACTCCCCTACCTGACTACCCTCCCCAACTCCCCCCCAACTCCCCTCCCCCTACTCCCCACCCCCACTCCCATCCCCCACTCCCCTCTCCCACTCCCCTCCCCCCACTCCCCTCTGTCTCTCCTCACCGCATCTCCCCTTCCCCACTCCTCTCCCACACTCCCTGCCTCAACTCCCCTCCCCCACCCCCCTAAACCACTCCCCTTCCCCCTCCCCTCGCCAACACCCTCCCCCACTCCCCTCCCTCAATCCCCTCGTTAACTCCCCTCCCTCACTCCCATCCCTCACTCCCCTCCCCCACTTCCCTACCCCACTCCACTCCCCAACTTCCCTACCCCACTCCCCTCCCCAACTCCCCTCCCCAAC